>NC_133130.1:138298191-138611279 GCF_048418815.1 Hemitrygon akajei
GACTGTCGGGAGGGATCTGGAGCACTAGGAAAAAACCCACACGGTTCACGGGGCGAACAATACAAACTCCTTACAGATGGCTCTGGAATTGAGCTCCTGACTCCGCCGTGCCCCAGGCTGTGCTAACCGCTGCCCTACCACACTACCCATTCTCGCTGTATCACACGAAGACCTGAAAGCATGTAGCGCCAGGGTCAAGGACAGATTCTAACCTGTTGCTAGGACTATTAATTGGGTCCCTAGCATGACGAGCTGGACTTCTGACCTCACAATCTACATCATTATGATCTTGCATCTTACTGTTGACTTACTCTACATTTTCGTGGTAGCTATTAGATTTTATTCTGCATTGATTTGACTTTACCTTTCCGACCTCAATACACAGTGTAATGATTTGATCTTTATGAACAGTTTGCCAGACAAGCTTTTCACTATTATCTCGATGCGTAAGACATAGACATAAGACATAGGAGCAGAATTAGGCCATTCAGCCCATCGAGTCTTCTCCACCTTTCCAACATGGCCGATCCCGGATCCCACTCAACCCCATACATCTGCCTTCTCGCCATATCCTTTGATGCTCTGACCGATCAGGAAATGATCAACTTCCACCTTAAATATACACACGGACTTGGCCTCCACCATAGTTCTAAAAGTTCACAAGCTGCTCTAAAAAGCCATCTTGTAGGCATTCAACAAATTCCCTCTCTTGTGATCCTACACCAACCTGATTTTCCAAATCCCCTTGCATTTTGAAGTCCTCCATTTGGGTGATATAATGCTTATTACATGCCCTTTCCAGCTTCTTTTGCAATCTGAACCCCACATCTTGGCTACTATTTGGAGACCTATATATGAGTTTCATAATGGTTTTTTTACTCTTGCAGTTTCTTAACTCTACCCAGAAAGATTCAACATTCTCTGACCCTATGTCACCTCTTTCTACAGATGTAATTGCACCTCTTACCAACAGAGCCACACCACTGCCTGTGCCCTCCTGCCTGTCCTTTCGAGACTAAGTATATCCTTTGATGTTAAGCTCCCAACTATGACCTTCTTTCACTCACGACTCAGTGATGCCCACTACGTCATACCGACCAATCTTTAACTGAGCCACGAGTACGTCCACCTTATATTCCGAACACTACACGCATTTAAATACAGCACCTTTAGTCCTGCATTCTTCGCCCTTTTGAAATTACCCTCTGTGGTACAGTTTAATGTGACAATAATAAGCCAACCCCAATTATAAATAAATTTGCTGACACCAGGACTACATGACGTGTAATTATTTCATTCATCTTTTCCTTGGGCCTACTTTATGTTCTCTTGATCAATTCAATCTTCCCTTCCATTTATTTCCTATTCTCTTCCCTATTTCTTTCTATTTTCTACTCTGATGATCGCATTTGTCCGTCGGTCTTTGGTTAAGCTGATATTCCCCTGGTCCTGGCAATGCATGGATTAATTGACTTGGGGAACAACATAATTATCAGAAATTTGCAGGAAAATTATTTTTCAATTGAAGGGTGGTGGTAATTGGGGGTAGTAGTGAGGATGAGGGAAGAGCCTACGAAATGGAGCACCCAGCACGTTCTGAGCCATTATATCAAGACACAAATCACCAGAAAAAGAATCTAAAATGTTAAGCTGTTACTGACATCAAGCACAAACACATTAAGAGACTGCCTTTGTTAGAGTCACAAAGAGCGCCGCAGTAGATGGGAAAGAAATCCCATACATCAAAGGGGGCCAGGTTCTGTGGAAACATTTGCTTGATGATATTTAGTGAAAACAGAGAGAGAGAGAGAGTAAAAATGAATTTGTGATGAAGTATTGATACCTGTCAATGCAACAGCGGTCACAGGGTTTATGCGTCGGCCATTGGCAATGCCATATAAATAAACCACATAATTAGTACCAGCAATGAGATTGGAGAGCTCAGTGTTTCTCATGCTTCCTGGCACCGTGTATTCCAGTGGATCTGAGAATCGGTCAGAATCTATAAGTTCTATAACAAAGCTTTCAAATGCCTCATCCTTTCCCGTCCAAGAGAGGCTGAAGCTGTTTGTAGTAATGTCTGAAACCACTAGGTTGCTCACTTCAGGTTCTGCTTCTATAGGGATTGTTTTGGAAATAAAACTTCAGCACTTTTAAAGCAATATAACAAAAGAATACAGATTAGCTTAATATCAAATAACACAGTCTAACATTCAAGTTGATGCTTACTACAATTACGAACAGATAATTCTAGATTATTCTGCTATTGTCTGGTGAGACGCTAGAATCTGTGATCTTTGTGGAATTTCAGTTTAGCCGCTATTATTGATCAGGATGTTCAAAATAACCAACATTTTTGTAGAGTTGCACCTGATTAATTTTATGATCCTGAAATGCCTTTAATGCATTACTTTAATGTATCAAGATTCCCCTTGTTGCATTATTTCTGTAAGTTGTAATATTAAGCAAAGTATTAGCTGTGATTTCTTTTTCCGAATTTAGGGCTACACTGATTTGATATGGTGCATGCAAAACCCATTTCAGCACCTTTGTTGCTGCTAATTGGACCTGTAGAGGAGCAGAGGGATCTTGAAGTCCACGTACATCCCTCAAAGTAGTGTAATGCCCTAGTTTGTGTTTTTTTTACTGTTATGCTGTTCTGTATTTGATTTTTGTGCCGTTCTCTGCAAGCTGCTTGTTTGGGTTACTGTTGAAGATAAGAGATAGGAGAATTGTGTGCTATCCAATTAGGATGGCCGGATTAAGGGGAGGCTTTTGTTAAGGAGGTGAAGAGAGAAGAGGGCATAGGATTCAAACTGGAGTGGGGCAGTGATTCGACAAAGCCTGGGGTGAGATCGAAGGAGGATCGGCAAAGGGGAAACCGTGAGCTCCAATGTGTGCACGTTCGACTGTTCCATTAAAATGGGCCCTTTTCCTTACTAACCCTTTAGTCAAATTAAGAATTATAAAGCTATTTTGTTTAATTGTACGGGGAGTACTGGCTGTTATTTTGTGGTACTGACTTGTGACAGGGTAACGAGTCACACGGCACCCACACAAACAGGGGGTTTTGGGGTGGGCTCGTGCCTCAATCTCACACGTTTGGTGGGGCTGGAGATTGTCTTCCCTAGACTTACGCAGCCGACGGAACCGGAGCGTTTCAGTTGTCATGCAGGTTGATAGGTGTTTAAGAAGGTGCAAGGTGTGTTGGCCTTCATTAATCGGCGGATTGTGTTCGAGAGCCACGAGGTAATGTTGCAACTCTAATCAGACCACACTCCGAGTACCATGTTGGGTTCAGGTCGTCTCATTATAAGAACGATGTGGAAGCTTTGGAGAGGATGCTGCATGCGCTACTGACCATCTCTCGTGTGGAAAGGTTGAGTGAGCTCGAGCTTTTTGCTTTGGAGCGAAGGAGGATAAGAGGCAGCTTGACAGGGTGGCAATGGCTAATACCAGGGGACATCCTTTCAAGGAGAGTGCAGGAAGGTTTAGAGGAGATGCCAGGGACAGGAGATTTACATGGAAAGTGGTTATTGTCTGCAAGGCAGTGCTGGGCTTGGTGGTTGAGGCTGATACACTGAGGGCATTCAAAAGACTCCTAGATAGGTGGATGAGTGAAACAAAAATGGAGGGTTAAGGGCTGTGTAGGAGAGAGGGATTGGTTTGATCATGGAGTAGGTTTATATTGGTCAGCACAACATTGTGGGCTGAATGGCTCACACTGAGCTGTACTATTGTATAGTCTATGTTCTATGTGTTATGGAGCTATGATGTGGTGGCCATTACAGAGACTTGGATGGTTCAGGGGCAGGAATGGTTACTTCGAATGCCAGGCTTTAGATGTTTCAGAAAGGACCAGGAGGGAGGCAAAAGAGGTGGGGAGGCATGGCTCTGTTGATCAAAGATAGTGTCACAGCTGCAGAAAAGGAGGAAGACATGGAGGGATTGTCTACAGAGTCTCTGTGGGTGGAAGTTAGGAACAGGAAGGGGTCAATAACTCTACTGGGTGTTTTTTATAGACCATCCAATAGAAACAGAGACATCAAAGATCAGATAGGGAGACAGATTCTGGAAAGGTGTAATAATAACAGGGTTGTTGTGGTGGGAGATTTTAATTTCCCAAATATTGATTGGCATGTCGCTAGCGTGAGGGGTTTAGAATGGGGTGGAGTTCATTAGGTGTGTTCAAGAAGGTTTTTTGACACAATATTTACATAAGCCTACAAGAGGAGAGGCTGTACTTGATCTGGTATTGGTAAATGAACCTGGTCAGGTGTCAGATCTCTCAGTGGGAGAGCATTTTGGAGACAGTGATCACAATTCTATCTCCTTTACCATAGCATTGGAGAGGGATAGGAACAGACAAGTTAGGAAAGTGTTTAATTGGAGTAAAGCTATCAGTCAGGAACTTGGAAGCATAAATTGGGAACGGATGTTCTCAGGGAAACATAAGGCAGAAAAATGGCAAGTGTTCAGGGGATACTTGTATGGAGTTCTGTACAGGTACCTTCCAGTGAGACAGGGAATGGATGGTAGTGTACAGGAACCGTGGCGTACAAAGGCTGGTGTAAATCTGGTCAAGAAGAAAAGAAAAGCTTATGGAAGGTTCAAAAAACTTGGTAATGATAGAGATCTAGAGGATTACAAGGAGCTTAATAATGAAATTAGGACAGCCAGTAAGGGCCATGAGAAGGCCTTGGCGAGTGGGATTAAGGAAAACCCCAAGGCATTCTACAGGTATGTGAAGAGCAAGAGGATAAAATGTGTGAGAATAGGACCAATCAAGTGTGACAGTGGAAAAGTGTGTATGGAACCAGAGGAGATAGCAGAGGTACTTAATATGTACTTTGCTTCAGTATTCACTATGGAAAAGGATCTTGGCAATTGTAGGGATGACTTACAGCAGACTGAAAAGCTTGAGCATGTAGATATTAAGAAAGAGGATGTGCTGGAGCTTTTGGAAAGCATCAAGTTGGATAAGTCACCAGGATCGGACAAGATGTACCCCAGGCTATTGTGGGAGGTGAGGGAGGAGATTGCTGAGCCTCTGGTGATGATCTTTGCATCATCAATGGGGACAGGAGAGGTTCCGGAGGATTGGAGGGTTGCAGGTGTTGTTCTTTTATTCAAGTAAGGGAGTAGAGATAGCCCAGGAAATTATAGACCAGTGAGTCTTACTCCAGTGATTGGTAAGTTGATGGAGAAGATTCTGAGAGACAGACAGACATACTTTATTGATCCTGAGGGAAATTGGGTTTCGTTACAGCCACACCAACCAAGAATAGTGAAGAAATATAGCAATATAAAACCATAAATAATTAAATAATAATAAGTTAATCATGCCAAGTGGAAGTAAGTCCAGGATGTCAATAAGTCAGGGTGTCTGACACTCCAAGGGAGGAGTTGTAAAGTTTGATGGCCACAGGTGGGAATGACTTCCTATGACGCTCAGTGTTACATCTCGGTGGAATGAGTCTCTGGCTGAATGTACTCCTGTGTCTAACCAGTACATTATAGAGTGGATGGGAGTCATTGTCCAAGATGGCATGCAACTTGGACAGCATCCTCTTTTCAAACACCACCGTCAGAGAGTCCAGTTCCACCCCCACAACATCACTGGCCTTACGAATGAGGCAGGATTTATGAACATTTGGACAGGCATAACATAATTAGGAATAGTCAGCATGGCTTTGTGAAAGGCAGGTCGTGCCTTATGAGCCTGATTGAATTTTTTGAGGATGTTGATGGAGGTAGAGCCGTAGATGTAGTGTATAT
The DNA here is from genome assembly GCF_048418815.1 of Hemitrygon akajei. Taxonomy (NCBI): domain Eukaryota; kingdom Metazoa; phylum Chordata; class Chondrichthyes; order Myliobatiformes; family Dasyatidae; genus Hemitrygon; species Hemitrygon akajei. Next base: position 138,303,970 of record NC_133130.1, read on the forward strand.
GGATTTTAGTTTTAATGTGCTTGGAGGTAGGTACAGAGGAGATGTCAGAGGTAAGTTTTTTACACAGGGAGTGGTGAGTGCATGGAATGGGCTGCCGGCAATGTTGGTGGGGGCGGATACGATAGGGTCTTTTAAGAGACTCCTGGACAGGTACATGGAGCTCAGAAAAATAGAGGGCTATGGGTAACCCTTGGTAATTTCTAAGGTAAGGACTTGTTCTGCACAGCTTTGTGGGACAAAGGGCTTCTATTGTGCTGTAGGTTTTCTATGTTTCTATGTTTCTAAGAAAGTGTGATTGAGTCTAATTGAAAAGGGCAAAAGGATTTGTAAATAACATGTTTGTTGAAAATATACATATGAACCTTTAGCAAATACTGAATATATGATACACATTCACCTAACAGCTATAATCTGGAGTAAATGTATGCATAAATTATTTATAGCACACTGTTCTCTTAGTTTGTTAAATTGGAATACCAAAGCCTTTCAATAATTCTTCCAAAATGGAAGGTTGAGTTTGAAACATTGAAAAGTCACCCATGGTATTTAGAACACAAGGAAGAACAACTGATGACCCTGAATCACTGCTGTGGTTAATAGGAAGAGGTCCAGGTTACAGCTTAAATACTTACTAACTTCAATATGGTTAAATAAGCATATATGCTATTAAAAATTGGCTACTTGAAGAGAATTAGCAATGTAGAACGAAATGACAGCCAGAAATCTCCAGTGGCAACATAAATACCTGTTGTAGCAACTGCACTAAACGTGTGCATGTGCTGTCCTTGATAAAGGCCAGTGAGGTAAATGACATAGTCAGTGCCGGCTGAGAGCTTTGTGATGTCAATAGAGCGCAGGTTCCCTGAGACATTATGCTCCGAGGTCTCAAAGATCCTGTTAGGATCCGTGACGTCAACTACAAAGCTTTCAAAGGTGCCGTTTGCTGTCCAAGAGACAGTGAAACCATCTGAGGTAAGATTGGTAATCATTAAGCTGCTAATTTCGGGTTTACTTGCTGAGGAAAGGAAATAATTGATTGGAAAAAAAATTAATCAGTACACAAGCAAATAATAACTCTTCCCAACATGCAAGACTGTGTAATTAACTTCTTCATCTGAGGCTAAATAACCAAATAATCAAGATCTGTAAAATCTGAACTAAAATTAACCTTCATTGTTAAATACAAGCAGAATAGAAATGAGTTCATTGAAAGTGGTTCCATTGTGCTGATGAGTATATGATTTTTGCAACATTTGATATATTTATACATATCAGTTCACTATCACCTTCTCAAGGGCAACTAGTGATGGGCAATAAATGCTGGCTTAGCTGGCAATGCCTACATCCCGTAAATGAAAAAATAAACAATTATATATATAAAAGCATATGTTCTTCTTTCTACATTTTAAAAGGTGAATCATATATAAAAAGAAGATTAATTCAGAAAGGATTTTGTTATTTATAAAGTCAAAATTGTGGCCTTTTAAAAGAGATTTATGCTGCAAGCATAACCGGTATAATATATTCTGAATTTCAGCATTTGATCATGTGGACAGCCAGAGGCTTTTTCCCAGGGCTGAAATGGCTAACATGAGAGGGCACAGTTTTAAGGTGCTTGGAAGTAGGTACAGAGGGGATGTCAGGGGTACGTTTTTCACACAGAGAGCGGTAGGTGTGTGGGATGGGCTGCTGGGGAAGGCGGTGGGATACAATAGGCTCTTTTAAGAGACTCTTAGATAGGTACATGGAACTTAGCGAAATAGAGGGAAATTCTAGGCAGTTTCTAGGCAGGGCCCGTAGTGTGCTGTAGATTTCTATGTTCTATTTGATACACTGTGGTTATGTGTAAACTACATGTATGGCTCACTCCTGGTGCTACGTGTTGTTAGGTCTGCGTGGGTTCTGTCGGAGCAGCTCAGCCAAGGAGATCAAGGAGCATCTGGGGTTTTTGGTCCTGATCACTGATTTGGGTCGAGTTGATTTCACCGGGAGTCAAGCAAAGAGCACCCCACATCTTGAGACTTGAGTACACTGGATTATGATTCCCGCTCTCCCTTGCTGAGCCAATGGCCCACCCTGGAACATCAGCAGCAGGGCAGCTTCACGTGCTTGGCTGTGACGACTCAGTGACACAACAGCCTGTAGACATCTTCAGAGTGTCACGATGAGGAACGACAGGGTGGCTGAAATCTGTGGAACTCTAACTTAGTGGGCAATGGCAGAAGAGCTTTAAACCTGCTAAGTGTCAGGTAACACATTTGGGGGGGTGTGATAAGGGTAGGACATAACCATGAGTGTAGGGTCCCTAGGGAGGATTGAAGAATAAACAGGATTGTCCAAAGGGCTTTGAAGGTTGTGGTAGACAGTGACAAAGGCAAATAAGATGCTTACTTTCATTATCATGTTCCCTCATGTACCAGGTTCCAGAGGGCCCTGGTACAACATTATAGTACATTGGTTAGGCCAATGTGAAGCACTGTGTTCAGTTTTGGCTGTCACACTATAGGAATGGTATGTTATTGCGTTTGTTACATTGATAGCTAGGAGGGCCATTCTGTTGAAGTGGAAGGATATGTCGGCTCCCACTCTGTCACAATGGTTCTCTCAAGTGATGCTATGTCTTAGTTTGGAGAAAACCTTCGAACCTATGTTTGATTTTGAGAAAAGATGGGGTTCATTTACTCGTTGCTACCATTTGAGTTAATTGATAGATTTTCTCCACGAACTAATTGTAAATTTTGGTATAGTTTTTTCTTGCTGGCGATTTGATGTTTATCTTTAGAAGCTTTTTGTGTGACACATGGCTCCGGGGTTCAACACCTAATGGGTTCTTTTTTCCTCACTTTTTTCTTGCTTTAGTAGGGTTTTTCCCTTTTCTTTTTTTTGTGTCACCATATTTTTCAATATTATTTTTTTCTCTTTTGAGACATTGTAAGTGTTACTTACTTCGATGTACTCTTGTAGTTTGGATAATAGTAACAATAAAAAAAGATTTGAATAGAAAGGAAAGGTATGAGTACTGAAGAGATTCACCAGATTGGTTCCTGGTTTGGAATGTGTTAGTTATGACCAAATAACTGGTTGGTCTGTGCATTATCTCCTTGAATTAGTTAAGGTAGAAAGTGGGAGACTTTATGCCATGGAAGAAGGCTGGATGACATAGGTTTAAAGTGAGGAGTAAGAAATTTAGAGAGGACCTCAGGAAATGTTTTCTTGTGGAGGGTGGTTGGAATCTGGAATCCGGTGCCTGAGGGGTTAGCTCTGGTAGACACTCCATATCTAAGTGGTATCTGAACAAACACTTGAATTGCGAAGGTAAGGTGAGCGATGGGGTCGAATGCTGGTACACGGCAGCAGTATAGATTGATATGTGATACTAGCATAGACATTATGGGTCAAATGGTCAGCTTCAATTCTGTATGACTCTATGATGTCAGTACTTCACTAAAAGAGGCACAGAGAAGAAATCTCCGAAGCAGAACCTATCAGCTGGTAGTCTGAAATGGCTACTGATATAGTCAATAAAGGTTTCAAATGGGTAACGCCAGCACAATTAAGTGTTTTAGATGAGGAATCAAACAGATCTGAAACCTAACATTGTGCTTTTTTGTCACTGCAGTCAATATTATTCAGTCAAATTACTTTTTTTTATAAAAGCCACTTTAAAAGCCATTGTAAAAAAACATTGTGCCAACATAATGTTTGTGAAATATCATTTATAAATGTAACTGCTTTGCTTAATCCTTGTTTGAACCACAAAACTGTTAACATATTTAGGCGATACTCACTTGATGAGGATTGAATGCAATTATATCGGAGCATAAGACACTTTTGATGTTAATTGATAACGCACACACATTAAAGCAGATATTACAACACATTACTCCATTGCAGCAATGGTTCCGCATATCCCATGCAACCATGCACCTTTGCAGTTTGCTTCACAGGCTTGCAAACTGACTCACTTCTTATTTCTGTACGTATATTTTGCTTCCATAATATAGGAAATTATAAATAAGAGAATTAGTGTTTTGGACAATGCCAAAAGCTCTTGTTCCACAATGAACAGTTAGTAGGTATCCAAGGAACTGAGAGTCACAACCACAATACTAACATTGATATGCTAATCATTAGAAGAAGAACATTGATGGTTAAGTAGTTATTATGATCTTCATCACCAGTAGGTTTGCCACCGTTCTAGTTTATTGACTGAGCTTCTCCAAAACCTTGACTGCGTAATAGCAGGACGAGTGTGTGAATTTGAAAATAAGTCCACTTTTGCACTTTGTAAATCAATCAGATTTTCAGTGTTTTTCTGACGAAGGAATAGCAGGAAGCAGAGTCAAATTCCACTCAGCAAAAAGTGGCAGTCCTACAACTGACAGAGGTTGTGAGTGCCCACAGGACGGAAGGGGAAAGCAGTGGCAAACTAGTCATGTCCTAGAAATAAAACAGTTTTGCCACTTTAATGCAGGCAGAGAGGCACACTAAAAAATCTGTCTAGGTGCCAAACCTTTAGGGGGAGAAAAGTCAACGTTGTTAGTACGGTACGGTGTTGCCACCTATGCAGAGTTTCTGATGCAGCTCCTGTTGTACAGAAATAGAAGGGCAAAACAACACTTAAAATCATGCAGTTTTAGGATGGTTGAGATGCATTCCAACACTTGAGCAGCCACTCAGCACAGACTAGTTCCTAAAAATCCTTATGAAATTAGGGAATGATTTGAAGGGAGGCGAGCGACATTCAGAACCTGCAATGGAAATAAACCCAGAAAGGCTGAAATGAAACGGAAAGTTAACAGAACCACTGCTTCACTTTTGTGTAAAGAGTGAGAATTCAGAAATAAGTATCAAAGTACCTGTGTGAGCTTCAGTGTAAAGCGGCTTTGTTGGCTGACCATGGACTATAGCACGAACGGAAATCTCATAGTCAGTAGCAGCAGACAGGTCTGGGATCTCCAGGGAATGCTGATCACCTGGCAGCTTGTATTCTTGTGGTTCGAGCAACCCATCAGAGTCTTTAATTTCTACAACAAAGTTTTCATAGGGGCCATCAGCTGTCCAAGAGAGTCTGAAGCTGCCAGAGGTAACATCTGACACTGTTAAGTTGTCAAGTTCAGAGTCTGGCAAAGTAATGAATTATATAAAATATTATTATCGGCTGCAAAAGAAAAGAATACCAAGAGAAGCAAGTTTCCAATCACTAACACACCCCTGGAGAATAATGAGAGATGGATGGAATGTCAGTGTCAGTGAAGGAAAAAATAAGACAGTAACTTATAATTGAAGTTACATATTTATAAATCACAAGGAGCAGACACAATAGAATTAATCTGAAAATTGTCCAAATAATGAGGTAGATCTGTAACAGTGGGTTAGTATAACATAGAACGACGTGTGAGAAGGCAGCAGATTCCATTCAGTATCACTGTGATCAGAAATAGAAAATTAGAATTCATCTGTAAATTAATAAATATGAATAAGTTTCTGTACATTTGATATTATTACACATTCATACTAACTGTGCCCTTCTCCACAAAGCGGTAGTGCTACTGTCATTAGAAACGACCAAAATAAGCATGCAGCAAGGAAGTGATTTGTTATTCTGTGTTTGCAACGGACTCCATCTATTTGAGACAGTTTGTCGATGTTGTACCTTTATTCTAAACCATAACTTTATATCGCATTTCTCAAATGTTCCCGGACTAAGTTGACCCAGAGTGTATGAATATTAATGTAAAGGTGAGCTTCATAGAAAAGCAGATGGGGACAAGGTTCTGGTGGGTCAGCTTCCAGAGTAGAAATGAACTGAAGTGATTGCGTGAGTGTCCCAGGGAGATCAGAATGCACTGATGTACTAGCGAGGACTAGAGTGGAAAGAAATTCTGCTGCTCAGCTTCCTTCATGCACAGGGTGTGTTCACTACTGACCACTCGTGGACTTGTCTCTGATCGTGTCTTCTTCTTTACGCTGTCTTGTTTTCACAGTCTTTCCTTTTTGTCTCTCTTCTGGATCTTGTATAAATTATATTCTGAGTGTGTCTGTACCTACGTAACTGCACTACTGTTTTGTCTACACCTTACCACTGATTGTACACACAACAATGAACTGACTGAACTTGACTCAGAAGTGACCATGATATCAGCTTTGCAGAGAATTTGACCTCAGCTCTCCTAGGATGGGCAAAGAGGGATAATTATCTAAGTAATTGATTTGGATGGAATGCTATCGAACTGCCTGGTGGGACATGACCTTGAATTTGGAAGTATGCACGCAAGTTTCTGGCAGAGCAGATTCCCCCACTGGAGGTCAGTGTTACCACTGCAATCAGACCAGTTTGTGCTTTCAGAATGGGAGGGAGCAGGAGGGAAAACTCACTTTGCACAGTGAGTGACACAGCGGTCGTCTCTTAGCTTTATCGTGTAAAGCGTTAAGACCATTTTCCATGGGATGAAGACAGGACGGGTGCTTTTAGTGAAGCTCTCTCCCATGCCTTGTTAAATAGTCACAGACCAGCTCTCCTTGGTCTGCTAGTGGTTCCAGTTTCATGAAGGGATATGGTAAAAGTGCATTTTTTCATATTTATCTTGTCAGCAATCAAATAATACTGGGAGAGTTTTCGTTATGTCTGAACGAACAAAGTTTAGGCAACTGCACAAATTTCCATTGAACCGCTGTGGTTAACTTCACTCACCTCAACACGGAGCTATTCTACAACCATGGACTCAGTATTGTTTATTTATTGTTTTGTAGTAATTGCACAGTTTGTTGTCTTGTGCACATAGGTTGTCTGTCCATCTCAGTTTGTGTGCAGCTTTTCATTGGTTCTATTGTATTTCTTTATTCTGTGAATGCTCACAAGAAACTCAATCTCAGGGGTATATAGTGACATTCAGGACACTTGTTACGATAATAAATTTCCTTCGAACTTTGAACTCAAGTTTGATCCTAGAACTACATTCTAAATAATGTTGCTATTGGAACTAACACTACATTGGGTATACTATGGGCGTGTCTTGTGAATAGATCAAACATCATACCCTGCTTGAAACAAAGGAATCTATGCTATAGACTATTCATTCAGACGACATGCATCAGCCAATGACTGATACATTGGGATGGTTGGAAATGTGTCCTTGTTACTTGCAGTTTCTTTTCTTCAACGACAGGACATGTTACTGCTCCGTGTTAGGGAATGACTAATCTAATACGTGATCGTTAAGTTTGCTGAAGGCAGTCATGGGCAAGGTGGGGCACACAGGGGGCAATTCTTCCTCTGTGTCACAAGGCATCATGGAAAACATTGAAGAGTTGTGAGGAATACCTGTTCTTGCAATCTCAGTCAGTGGGTGTGACAGATGACCTTGAACAACTCCGTATAGATCAATCTTGTAATAGGTACCAGGTACCAGCCCTTGGATATCAGCTGTATGTTGACCAGGCAGGTGGGAAATCCTCAAGGGCCTGCCCGATCCTTTAATATCCTCTACTGTCAATAGAAAACTATCAAAGGCTCCAGCGTGGGCGGCCCAGGATAGCTGGAAGCTGGTGGATGTCACATTTGTAACCACAAGGTTTTCTGGTTTGGCGATATCTGTGCTTGGAGAATGTGCAGTGCTGTTGTTGAAGGGTTCTGTAATAGATGTCTTTGGATTAGAATCAAGTAGTTAATTGGGCAGGATAACTTCCTCCGCAAGATGACTTCAGGATGTCAGTACATCCTCCACCCAGGGTTATCATGTGCTGGTACATGCATGGGGAATTACTTCTCTTGAACTGCTTCTGACCACACATCCTCGCCAACAACCTTACACAACAAAGTCACATTCAAGTTGCAATATTGTTTTCCTGATTTTTTTAATCTTATGTTTTTGGAGCCCAGGGACATATTTTGGATTAAATAACCCTCTACAAAATTAACTAATGTGTTGACTTTTCTGAAGGAATATATCTTTTCACTTAATGTGTTAATCTCATCCACTTTTGCCTCTGAAAATTATAATAGTGTATTTCCATCTTATGTCTTTGGAATCTAGGAACACATTTTTTTCTAAAATCACTCTCTAAATCACGGGTTCCCAACCTTTTTTTATGTCATGGACCCCCACCGTTAACTGAGGGGTCCGTGAACCCCAGGTTGGGAACTCCTGGTCAACAGCATTCATTAATACGTTGACTTTTCTGAGGGAACATATCTTTATACTTAATACCCAGATTTAATACAAACTCACTAAGAGAGCACAGTAGGACTGTGGTTATGTTACTGAGTGATTACTTCAATACCTGGACTAGAGATCTGGAGATTTGAGTTCAAATCCCACCAGAGCAGCTAGAGTAATGGAATACAGCCGTGAAGCGCTGCTTTCATTGTTTAAATTTTGTCTGGGACACTAATATCCTTCAAGGAAAGAAATCCACCAAATTCTTTGTTACTCCATGCCATAGTAACAATGATGATCAGCACTCTGGCAGGGCCTATCAGGCCCTCAGTTCTGGGTTGGTTACGGATGGCCCTGCTGATTCCACTCTCTTGCACAAGGATTTCTTAATTCTTCTAAGGCCACTCCCCTCCACCCGCTCCCAACTCTCCAGCCACCCCTGAATACATCTCCACAAAGAAATCTCTGTTGTTTACTTTTCTGTGCATCAGACTGCGGCCAAGTCCTGCTGGCCTGCAGTCTGACCACAGAAGCACGTCACTACTTGAAGCGGTGCGACCCAGTCAATCTTTCTGCTGGACTTCACTGGAGAACAATTAAACGTGGGAAGCCTTGCTGGTGTTCTGTCCCCCTCAATATCACACCACAGTAGCCAGTTATAGCATTTGCCTGTCACACAGATTGTGATGTAACCAGATACAAATTGAACTGGCTTTCTCTGGGTAGTAAACCTTGGGCTTAACCAGGACATTGTATGGTCATAAACAACCAGTGCATTGAAACTGCTGGCCAATAATTAACGCGTTCATCTACTGAAAAGACGGAGTACAAATTAACCATAGAACTCTACAGGAGAGGGACAGGCCCTTCTGCCCACGATGTCTGTGCTGGCCACGGTGCTAATTCTAAAGAATCCCATCTGGCTGCATAGATTCTATAATGCAACATCAAATCCCTCAGTCCTATTGTATTGATTAACTTGTTGCTTGTTCTCCTGATACTTTTGTTTAACAACTATTCAATTAAGGTCAAAAATTTCAATCCATCTTCAGCTGCCTTGCCCCTCAGCTCTCTCGTTCACTCTCTGAACTTCCCTGTCTCCTTGTCTCCTTAAAAGCCTTGATCACCTGGTCTGCCTTTGTGATAGCCTATGTGTTAAAAGCTTGTTCATTCGCACTCCCAGCAAAGGTGCCAAATAATACATAATGCCGTTGTTAAAGGAGATGCACACTTTAACTGACTTCTGCGATAGATTGATATTGTTGCACTTTTAGACCAAAGTTTTATGATAATACTGACTTATTGCAGCTCTTCTTACCAGATGAAATATTTTCTCTTTACTCAAAGAGCTCCAAGCCATTGATAAGATCACCCTTCGGTCAGTGAAATAAAAGCTGACTTTATGCATCTTTTTACCATTTAAACCCTGACATCATTCTGGCACAGCAGCATTGAATCTCCTCCAAAGCCTGAGCTTGCCTGAGCTTCAGAGAGCATAGTACTCCAGATGGCAAGTGGCCAAGGCTTTGTACAGTTGCAACGCTACCTCTTCCTGGCTTATTCTAACCCCTTGAGATCAAGACCAGCACTTCATTAGACTTCTAAATCAGTGCGCGTAGTTATGCATACGTGTTAAGGAGCAGTGTGTGTGCAGAGATTTGTCCATACAAGAACATAAAAAGTAGGAAAAGGCTGGGACACTCAGCCTCTCAAGCTTGCTGCACCGGTCCATCTGATCATGGCCCCGACTCCTCCTCTGTGACGGTTCCTCTTTGCCCTCAATTCTCCAGTCATTTCAAAATTTATCAACACCACCCCCCTGTGATCTATCTCTGCAATCCTCCATGAGTGGGAACTCCAGAGATTCACCACCCTCTTGAGTAGTAGTTCCTACACACCTCAGTTGTCAATAGCAACTCCCTAATCTTGTCACTGTCCCTTGCTTGAGATTCTCCCACTAGTGAAAATATCTCAACGTTTACCCTGTTACGTCCCTTCAGAATACACCCAAAATGCTGGAGGAATTTTGCAGGCAGGCACCTATGAAGGGGGACGAACTGCTGACGTTTCAGAAAGGTCTCTGCTTAAAACTTCGACAGCTCATTTCCCTCCATAGATACTGCCTGACCTGTTGAGTTCCTCCAGTATTTTTTATTTGTGCCCAGCACCTGAAGAATATCTTGTGTACCCTCAGAATCATTTATGTTTCAATAAGGATAAGGTCGCCTCTCATTCTTCTAATCTCCAAATAATATAGCCTGAGCTTCTGTAGATGTTGGGACAACCCTTTAAATCCAGGAATTAGCCAAGGGTCTTTCTGACCACTTCTAGCGTCACCATATCCTTTCTTAAATAGTGGGACCAAAGATGTGCTCCAGTTGTGGCCTCACTAACAGCCCGCAGAACTGGAACAAAACTTTCTCATTTCTAAACTCCAGCCCTCTTGCAATGAAGGTCAATGTACCGTTTCCTTTCCTAAGCATTTGGTGCACAACAACACTTGCGTCCCTCTGCCCCTCACCATCTTTCCCCATTCCGATAACGGTCTGCCTTTAGCTTCCTCTTCTCTAAATGCATGGCCTGATACTTTCTGCCTTGAAAGGCTAATGTTCATATTACAGTAGCAGACTAACATGGATTAAATAGACCCAAAATGATGAAAGTACCAGGTTATCATAAAAATTCTGCTTGTTCTCTGAATCTCTTTAAAGGAACATAATCCCCTGTCCTAACCCAGTCTTGCTATCTGTGACTACAATCCACAGCATTGTGAATGAACTTTCAGTGTCCTTAAATCAAGGGCAAGGTAGTACAGCTTTGCCCTCTTTTCACTAAATGAAGTACTTTTGCCTCTCTTAGATCTGACGCATATAATCTCACGTTCATCCTGGCATTAGCTATTGGGCTGAATCAGGACGGGCCAGACCCATTTCTGGCCACTGCCCCACCCTACCCCTGCTCTTGCTGGCTTGTTCCCATTGCTGGCTCCAGTCCTGCATGTCTCACCACTACGGCCACCCAGTGATGTGGAGTGATCAGTGGGCCAGGACTGGCGACCAGAACACAGGCCCTGATTGGTGAGGTGACTGTACTCAAAGGCTCCTCCTTAACTATCACTGACCATCAGAGGCATTTAGGGCTAGTCAAACACAACATCTAACGATTAAAGAGATATTGATTGCAAATTTAAAAGTTTAAAAAAAATCTGTTTGAAAGAGGTTTATATTAATGAATCAACATATTAACAGTGAGGCAAATCAGAACAAACGCTAATCTCTTGAGTGAAGTGGAAAAGGATCTAGTGCTTTCCTGGTGTATATGATGAATTAACTCTTCTCGGGTATTGATTATAACCAATGTTTCGATGCACCATCCCTGATGAAGGTGACAGAGTCTGGCATCAAAATGTTGGTTATAATTGATACCTGTACCCAGCTGGAAGCCCCCCCCCCACCCTCCCGAGTGACGGTTTTCAGCCTTATGAAGCTGAGGGGCCAGATATGAAGAATATCCATCCCTTTAGCTCATTCCGTTACAGATCATTATTATCCAGCATTATCACCGTCAGGGAGGAGGTACAGGAGCATCACTCCCCACACTCAACGTCTGACCAGTTTCTTCTGCTCCACCAACAGATTTCTGAATGGTCCAAGAACCCATGAACACCACCTCACGGTTACTCTTTTGCAATATTTATTTACTTCAGTAACTTATGGCAATGTTTTTTTTATGCCTTGCATTTACTGCTGCCGCAAAACAACAAATTTCACAACACAGGTCAGTGAGAGTAAAGGCGATTGTGATCCCAATCCTGATTGGCCCAGACGCAGCACCGCGTCCATGGGTGGAGATGGTGCAGACACAGGGGCACACGTTACAGTGTCACCAGCCACTGCTTTTCCAAGCTGTCAGCTAGACACCAACACGCACTAACTCAATAAATCCAACTGTATCCCTTTGGAATCTTCTTTTCCCTACAATGCAGCTAGCCGCATTCACCAACTTGTCGTCTATAAATCTGGATAAATAAAACTCTCCTCCCTGAAATGCAGAGTAAAAACCTGAGAACCTAACAGAGCTCCACAGGGGGTCACTACTTGTCATATTCTGCCACTTAAACGTTGTCCAATCATGTCTTCCCTACTTCTAAAACCATTTCATAGATACACAGACTTTCTTTGTTGCTAATAACTTCTTGTGTGGGATTTGGCCAAAAGTAATGCATTTTAAACTATTGACAGCCACAACTTGAAGTATAATATTAAAAGTAATATATTTGGTACTGATCATCTGAAAACTAGGAATGATTACTGTCAAAACTCATTGCCTTATAGCTATTATGTGCAATGAATGCCAGATGATGGATTTTATTTTAATGTATTTTTATTAGTATGGACTGTCATTTTCCCTTCATAGTTAGAGTCTCCACTTTTGAATTCACAGCAATAAGAAGGCAATTTGTAAAAGTATGAAACTTTAATCCTTGAATAAAAGGAAGTAATATTAAATGTTTTAACATTTAATGACTAACATTCCAATTAGCACTAAGAACCAGTTCAGCACCTTTACCCTCCAATGACTGTTGTGTATCACTATATATATGTGCCTCATATATGAATTCTACAGCAATGTCATTTCAAACAACATGTTGAAGTCCATCAAGTAGTTTTCGTGAATTTGCTTTTTAACTAACACCAACCTCAATAAATACTAAATGTTGCTTTGGATGCTGACTGCTTAAGCACCGTGACAAGAATGCAATCCTGCAAATATGCTGTGCAACATTCCGTAACTTGGTTGAGAATCTCCTACACAAAGAGCCTCTGCTACCTACAAGAACTCTCTCCATTCAGAAACTGACTGACATTCACATTTGCCAAAGTTTGCTGTCAGTTCCTCCTTTTATTGGAGCTATGGTAAAGTACTTAAATAGATAATGAGAGCAGAAATAATTGTGACTTTATAATGGAATTGCCAAAGTGGAAGGCAGAATTGCACCGTAAAATTTTATGTTGTGCTTCAGCAACAAAGACTTTATTGAATGACTGAGGTACTGGGTTGGAAGTATATTGCATGCAGTAAGAATGATATCAATGGATTAAATTGAGTCATCGTTTCTCCCTGGAGTTTTGGAATATTGGTTCATTGGCAACCAACCAAACTTTATCCACAAAGAAATAAAATGTTGTGGAAGAGTCTCTTAGCTTAACTTGCCTTCCTTAAAAAACCTGTTACTAATTCAGTTTGGTCCATTCAACATTTCTTAGTTATTGGTCTTCCTCCCTTAAGCGGGATCATCTAATGGAAAGTGTGTGGATTTCTTTCCAAATGGCTATTTGTGGGACATGAACTGGCTATCATATTTCCTCTGCAGAACACCATCACAATACAATAAAAAGTAATTTGCATGAACTGCCTCAAGATGTTTTGATGAATAAACGTCTGCAAATAAATACTGCTTGCCAAAACATTTGGGCGCCTTCGTAAAATGTTAAAGGAATGGCACATTTTAGAGTGAAAGCTACACTTTGTCTTTTAGATTTAGAAGTTGCAGGGTAAAATTGCATGCCCAGATGTTAAATCTGTAAGTACAGTAGCTGGTCTTTCCCAAATGCACTGGGGAGCGCTTTGGTAGATTACTAAGCTATGCCAATTAGAAAGCTTTGGGCTGATCTCCTCTGTGTCTTGAATGCTTGCATGAATCCAGCACACACGCCCAGTGGCCACTTTGTGAGGTGCCTCCTGCACCTAAAAAAGTGGACAATGAGAATATGTTCATGGTCTTCTGCCGCTGTAGCCCATTCACTTCAAGGTTCAATGTGTTGTGTATTCAGAGATGCTCTTCTGCATATCACTGTTGCAATGTGTGGTTATTTGAGTTACTGTCACCTTCCTGTCAGCTTGAACCAGTCTGGCCGTTCTCCTCTGATCTCTCATTAACAAACTGTTTCACCACTGCTCACTGGATCTTTTTGCTTCTCACACCATTCTCTATTAGCTCTATAGACTGCAGTGTGTGAAAGTCCCAGGAGATCAGCAGTTTCTGAGATACCCAAACCACCTCGTCTGGCACCAACAATCAATTCATGGTCAAAGTCTATTAGATCACATTTTATCTCCATTCTGACGTATGGTCTGATCATCAACTGAACCTCTTGACCGTGCCTGCACGCCCTCACTTCTGCAGTCAGAAGTTCCCACCTGCTTCATAAAGGCAACATTTATACCAGTGCCCAAGAAGAACAACGTGAGCTGCTTTAAAGACTATCGTCCAGCAGTGCTCACATCTATGGTGATGAAATGCTTTGAGAGATTGGTCATGGTAAAATGAACTCTTGTCTCAGCAAGGACCTGGACCCACAGTAATTTGCCTATCGCCACAATACGTCAACGGCAGACACAATCTCAGTGACTCTTCATGTGGCGTTAGATCACCTGGACAATACAATATCGGGATGCTGTTCGTTGGCTAAACCTCAGTGTTTTAACACCATCATTCCTACAGTGCTGATCGATACGCTGCAGAACCTGGGCCTCTGTGCCTCCCTCTGCAATTGGATCCTCAGCTTCCTAACTGGAAGACCACAATCTGTGCGGATTGGTGATGACATATCTCCTCCTCTCTGACGATCAACACTGGAGCACCTCAGGGGAGTGTGCTTAGCCCACTGCTCTACTCTCTCTACACCTATGAATGTGTGGTTAGTTATAGCTCAAGTGTCATCTATAAATCTGCTGCTGATACAACCATTGTTGGTAGAATCTCAGATGGAGATGAGAGGGTGTACAGGAGTGAGGTATACCAGCTAGCTGAGTGGTGTCACAGCAACAACCTTGCACTCAATGTCAATAAGATGAAATAACTGATTATGGACTTCAGGAAGAGTAAGATGAGGGAACACAAACCCATCCTTATAGAGGGATCAGAAGTAGAGAGAGTGAGCAATTTCAAGTTCCTGGGTGTCAAAATCTCTGAGGACCTATCCTGGTCCCAGCATATCAATGCAGCTTTAAAGAAGGCAAGACAGTGGCTATATTTCATTAAGAGTTAGAAGAGATTTGGTTTGTCATCTAAAACACTTGAAAACTTCTATAGTTGTACCATGGAGAGCATTCTGACAGGCTGCATTACTGTCAGATATTGGGGAGGAGCCGGGAGGGGGGGCTACTGCACAAGACCGAAAGAAGCTTCATAAAGTTGTAAGATTAGTCAGCTCCATCTTGAGTACTAGCCTCAAGACATCTTCAAGGAGTGGTGCCTCAGAAAGATGGAGTCCATTATTAAGGATCCCCACCAACCACCACATGCCCTCTTCTCATTGTTACCTTCAGGAAGGAGGTACAGAAGCCTGAAGGCACACACTCAGTAATTCAGGAACAACTTTCCCTCTGCCATCCAATTCCTAAATAGACATTGAACCTATGTACACTAACTCACCTTTTTATATATATATATATATATATATAATTTCTGTTTTGTACAATTTTTAATCTAACTATTTAATACACATATATATATATACTTACTGTAATTGATTTACATTTCTATTTTTTTCTTTCTATGTTATTATGTATTGCATTGAACTGCTGCTGCTAAGTTAACAAATTTCACGAGAAATGCCGGTGATAATAAACCTGATTCTGATACTTTGAGCTATTAGGAACTTGGCCAGTGCACTCCAGACACAGCAACCAATGGAGCAAGGCCTGGAAGTCAAAGGTGAGACCTTCCCGATTGTCAGGCTCAACTAGTCGCTGGAATCTGGCCTGATAACTGAAAATATCAAGGGATGCCAAAAATGTCACTTCAATATTCATGTTGATTTGAATCTATCCTTAGCCTGAGTATTGGAATAAGATCAATCTCCACTGGAGGTGTAATTTCTCTACATTTCTATATGGTATGTCATGTAAAATATTTCCTGGCCATTGGTCCTTAAAGTCAGTGTCAATGATTACACTTTGTGAGGCTGTTGCGGTTCCAGGTGCTGGGGTACTCATGTTTGCCCGTGACTTTGTGCCTTCCTAGATTACCTTCACAAGAGTTGGCTTCACCCACGTACAAAGCAGGATTCACGCTTCAGAAGCAGTTCTGTACATATAGCCGCTATACCACACAATACCGGGGAGGAATTTCTACCCCCTCCGCTCTCCCTCATTACTCGCAAACCTCCGGTCTAAAATTACAATTCAGTTTACCATTGATAAGTAAGGGCATGCTTTGGGTAACGGCGTTGTTAAAAAAGGGAGTTTCATACACATTCAGGATGAGAGGAAGAAGGAAAAAAAAGAGGGAAGTATTGCGAATAAAACCAATACCTGTTGTGGCTTCTGCATTCAAAGGATCTGAACGCCAATTTCCCACAAATCCGTATAAATATACCTTATACTGTGTACTATCCAAGAGACCAGTTACCTCGGTGCTACGTACATCACCATAAAGGGACATTTCCAGTGGTCCGTGCAACCCAGTGTAATCTGTGGCCACTATCAAAAAGGCATCAAAAGATCCATTTTGCAAAGTCCACGAAAGCTTAATACTTTCGGAGGTAGTGTTTATCACAGTAAGGCTTCCCAGTCTACTGTGCAACAGCCCTTTCACTGAACCAACAGTGGGCTCAGGGTTTAGGCCTCCATCTTTGTGTAGCCGAGAAGTGTGGACTGTTGTCTGATTTATTTGGCCATCAACTGCGTTGATTAAGTCAGCTAAAAACAATTTGGAAGGAATAATGTTTCAAAATGCAGTGCCAGGACGAGAGCAACAACAATCGACATGCTTCCAGTTACACGCACCAATGTCAGTGCTTGCCAGCGGCTTATTTGGTAATTTATCGTTAGGTTAAAAGATATAATTTACCTTACCAGTTCACTTTAGCAATTGTGTTTGATGTATGTAAATGAATGGCCACTAATGTTGCAATTAAACCACGATCAGTTCATTGTAACTGGAAACAATCTGACAATCTGCTTTAAGATAAAGACTACAACACACAACCGTCAAGCACAGCAGCTCGTGACTCCAGGAACAGGCACCTGTTATAAATGTCAGCACACAGCTCACTATTAAGACAAATGATACTGGGAGAAATTAGAATCGGAAGAGATGATTAATCAATCAGGTTCAAAACCTTCACTGTTTAGGACTAGACCAGATTTACAAAACCAACACAATATTAATAACATGGTTACGTCTCAAAACAGCATGCTTTTGTCTGCTTCCAACCTCAAATATTTCTTCTAAGTCAAAAGACCAGACGGCAGTCAGGGCTCCTATAAGTAAGCACAAGCAGGACAAAGGAATATCATCCCTTCAGTTGCATGCGGTTTTTAGTCCATTAACTTACATTGTACACTCTGCAGACGAAACCCGAAACGTTCTTGACCATTCAGTGCACTAAATAGGGCTGCAACACGGGGCAAAAACTGCCCACAGGACAGGTCTCACAACAATTAACAAGCCATGCAGGCTCGGAACTTCTATTGACAAGGAGCATGCTTTTTCAAACCTCGAGCCGGAGCCAGGTCGCAGGGAGAACCTTCCAGCGGATCTGGCAAGCACGTTACCGCTCAGTCATGCGGGCAAGAGCACAACGACAGCGGGGATTCTCTACACACCACGAGCTTTAGTAGAGTTTTAGCAACATGACAAAACGCAAGCCAGTTTGGAGGCAGAAAAAAATCAAAAGTCTAAATACCTGTGGTGGCTAAAATATTCAGCGGCTCTGAACGTTGACCACCGGCAATTCCGTAAAGAGTTATTTTATAAGGAGTGGAAGGCATTAGGCCTTTTAGTTCGAAAGTTAGCACATCACCAGGAGTGGAGATCTCTGTCACATCACTGGCTCCAAATGCACTCCTATACTTTATGATAAAATTGTCATAGGATCCTGTTTCTGTCATCCAGGAAAGATGGATACCATCCGAGGTCACTTTAGAAACAGTTAGGTTACTGATTTGACCGTCACCAGTCCCAGAAAAGTCAGGCTCGGAGGCTTCAAATATCACGGAGACTGGGACTGTGGTGCTTCCATACGGAGGAGGAGTGAGAGCCTCCTCTGACATCACTACAAAAAGGCAGTTCAAACATTTATTTAGTATAATTCTGTGCAGAGTACTGCTGGAGGAAAGACTGCTAAAGCTGTGAACGAATGATTCAAAATAGTCAGTGAGCAGCCGGATCTAAAATCTCAGTTAAATTGCAGTTCTTAAAAGAATTGAATTGCCTGAAAAAGATGCCATTGAATGAATTAGCTTTCATGCTGTTTCCTGCAAATGACCTGATTAGATAGAAATAAGAGAGAGAAAATAATGTTAGAAACAATCACTTTTCTTTCTTTCTGTAACAGTCTGGAAACGCACTCTAAAGGTGAACGTGTCTGGGAGGTTGATGGGCATGCAGCGAATGTGACTCTGATGGAACCATCTTAATCAGAGGGGTGAGATGACCATCTTTTGACTTATTAATCAACCCTGAGGCCCTGCACACGCTGTCTCAAACACGAGCCCCTAACGAGCTCAGGACCCTGAACTGATGGCGGTGGCTCAGAAAGTCAGATTGCCTTTAAAGTTTGAAGATTAATTGTAAAATCTAGATGGGCAGGATTAAAATGGAGGTTTCTTGCTGAAGCTCAAGTGTTTGGAGGTTCAGTGTACAGCTGAAAACCTGCTCTGCTTTTTCTATCAAGGCTAGACCTTGCAAAGGGGGGGGGGGTAATTCTATCTGGCTCCCCCCAACCCACATCAATATTTAAAAGGTCAAATTCATCTCAAGTGCAATGCACTGGATGAGAGGAGGTAAGTGAGGTCAACCTTCCTATGTTTTATCGGGAATGTTGTTGACCACAGGATGCAATCTGCTGAGTTAGTGACATTAGGTACGATAATCATACTGGTTATCTTGCCTCAAAGATTTTCTTGAAAATCGATTTCCCTTTTGAGCAGTTGCTCTTGTTTAAATATTTTTTATGATTCATTGACAGCATCCATTAAACATGGGTATATTGTTTGGAATGAATTTGGAAGAACAAAGTATTGCCAGACAACATGGGGATTAGTGTAAAATCATGGGAGCATTGTTACCTGTAATAAAACTATTTTGGAACTTCCTTCCAATATTTTTCATTCTTGACTCACTTATTTTTTAATGGGACAGGCACGGGGAAGATGAATGTTAAATATTGCATCTTTTAGGAGAATTACTCTGCTGACGTTTAATATCAAAGGTATCCAACAAATATATTTCTTATTTCTAATATAGTTACATAAAAGTGGGTGGTCATTAAAAATGGAGCATCTCACAGGGGGTGGCGAATCTCTGGAATTCTCTGGCCTGGAGGACCTTGGAAATTATTTAAAGAGGAATAAGAGGAAGATTAGAGAATTCAGAAAGACGGGGAGCTTGCGCAGAAGAGGAAACCCTGGGGTAGATCAGTCATATTGGATACAGGGGCAGGTTCAAAGGGCAGGGCGACGCCCTCCTGCTCCAGTGCTCTTACATGTTTTGTTACCATACCAACCTGAAATGAAGTCAATTTCTGTGAGTCACGTGAAGTTTTTACCCGAAAGCTTTGTGTGTCAGGTTTGCAAAATCACAGACTTGTGAAAATTTCAGTATCATTCAGAATTCCCTTTGCTGGCAATAAATACATTATTAAATAAAATTCCATAAACACTTTACAATCCACGTTTTGTTTTGCTGCTACGTACGTGCATGGATGCAGAAACAGTTATCGATACACAGCATTAGTTAGTTAGTAGAGATGGGTAACGTGCTGATATAAAATAATGCTAGCAGAACTTTCCATGATGGTAGGACTTTAATGTTCCTACAAGGCCAATATTTATGCTGGATAAAGCAACAATCTTTTTGCACATGACATCGTATGCTAAACAGCGTTTGGAATTCAAGTGCTTAAAGAGGTATATCTGGAGTGCAAGCAGCAGCATCCAAGACCTGTAAACAGATTAAGAGCAATGATCACTCACTGTTGCACTTCTGTTTGGTGAGCGAGGTTCCAGCTGAAATATTTTCGGGTGTTAACCATGAACAACCGGGATGAGTGATGAACGTTAGTATTCTAACAGTTACACCCAGCAGGAGCAGATGGAAGGAGCTAACTGCAGGAAAGCTCACATATTTTAGTGAATCCCAGGTCTCTCAAGGATTCCTGAAATATGCTGCAGCACACGACCGGCCTTTCCATGAACGACAGCAGCAAGCAGATGACTGGACTATCAGTGAAGAATGATAAGATGTAGCTACGGTATCTGGCGAGTACCTGTCGTGACAGATCCCACCAAGGGCTCCGTTCTCGCCGGGCCTCGAAGAGCCATAAGCGTCACCACATACTCAGTGCCGGGCTTCAGATCAGCGAGCGTGACTGCATTCTGATCTCCCTTCACAATGACCTGCTGCGTTTCTCCGTGTGTTTTAGGATTATAATTCACAACAAACATGTCAACAGGAGCTAAGGCAGCTTCCCAAGTCACCGAGGCACTTCTGGGAGTTACCTCAGAAAATTTAAGACCTCGCAGTGGTTCAAGGCCTGTGGAATTCATTTTTCAAAAGAATTGCACGTGAATCCATCCATTTTATAACACTTCCATGTTATATACTTTTCAGACAGAGGAGCATAAGCTAAAAATATACATCATAAAGGTAGTTTCTTAATTCACCCCGCATTATCTTGATAAACAGTTAACCTTTATTTTCCATTCCCTGTGAGGTAAACCTGTGAGCAGTTTAACACACTTTAGAAACACATTATTTCAAAGTGGGCTTCGTTTCAGATTCACTGATGGTCACCGTTGATGTAATTCTCAAAATCACATCAACAGTGATCAACAATGAGTCGGAAACTCCGGAGGAAACTTGAGGAGGAGATTATTTTGCCTCTCAACTTGCAGGGACCCCCCATGAAATGTTATTGTAAAACATCTTTCGCAGATTTTAGAACATCAATTACGTTATAGGAAAATAAAAAAAGAACTTTTCAGGTAATTAGTTTGTGTTTAGGATTTTAAAATCATGCCAAATGGTTGTGGTCTAAAATAAGACAATATTTATTTTCAAATTCTTACATAATTCTTTGGTGTGATTCTATCTTGGATTGAGTGTTTTTTTTTCTATAAAGATACTTCATATGACCTTGCCTAAAAGTGACTGCATAGTTAACACTGAAGAAGCATTTCCATTTGGTTTATAACTGAAGGCATCTTTCTAGGAATTTGGATGGGGTCTGGCTTCACAAATAAAATAGATGTTTCTCTAAGTAGGAGTCCACTATATTGGTAAACAGAGAAAATGTAGATTTACGGTTTCAGAGAAAATCTTTCCGTGTTATTTTATTTCTTAAAAAGGCTGCCATCTGAACATGTATGTTCAACTTAGGTCTTTCAACTTAGGTCTTTCCATATACGATAGGAATTATTGTGATTCTGACATTTTATTGCATGCCAGCTCTATGTGGGATCACATCTACCCTCAGCTGTACCAACATTGGAGAAACTTATTTATTTATGATATTTATCTTTTACTGCCTGACCCTGAAGATCATATTTGGGTGTATAACTTAACCTGTGGTGAATTTCTGTTGGGATGATGGTCTATCGAGTTAAGACCATAGCATTCAGTAGGCCTGGTGATGTTGATAACAAGGCTTCAGTTAAATACCTGGAACGCTCAGAGCATTGGGTGTGTTCAGCATAGCTAGGGACGGTGACTGGTGTCCAGAAGAACAGTAAGGAGAAATTTCAGAGTCTCGAGGAGGAGTCTGGAAAATCAGTGCTGGAGACTTCACAACATCACATAAAGTCAATTTAGAGGGCACAGAATAGATACATCCTAAAGCTGAAGCAGTATTCTAAAGGGAGGATGAAGCCACTGTGGATGGCAGGGGAAGTCAAAGAAAGCATAATAACCAAAGAGAGGGCATGTAGTGTAGTAAAAACTAGTGGGAAGTTAGAAGATTGGGAAGCTTTTAAAAACCAATAGAAGGCAACTAAAGGAGAGGAGAGATGAAATAGGAATGTAAGCTAGCCAATAATATAAAAGAGGTCACCAAAAGATTTATTTTCAGATGTATAAAGATGTAAAAAAGAGGTGGGAATTGATATTGGATGACATTGAGGAGGTAGTAATGGGGTCAAAGAAATAATGGACAAACTTAATAAGTATTTTCTGTCAGTCTTCACTGTGAAAGACACTAGCAGCATGTCAGAAATTCAAGAGTGTCTGGGGACAGGAGTGGCTGCAATTGCTATTACTAAGGAGATGGTGCTTGGGAAACGGAGAGGTCTGAAGATGGATAGCTTGAACCAGATGGATTGCACCCAAGGGTTGTGAAAGTTGTAGCTAAAGCAATTGTGGACACATTAGTAATCTTTCAAGATTCTGGAATGTTTCTAGTGAACTGGAAAATTGCAAATATCACTCCATTCTTCAAGAAGACACAAAGGCCGAAGACAGGAAATTATATGCCAGTTAGCCTGACTTGAGTGGTTGGGAATTTGTTAGACTCCATTATTAAGAGTGAGCTTTGGGGTACTTGGAGGCACATGATAAAGTAGGCCAAAGTGAGTGTGGTTTCCTTAAGGTAAAATCTTGCCTGACAAATCTGTTGGAATTCTTTGAGAAAAATAACAGGGAGGATAAATAAAGTAGAATTGGTGGATGTTGTGTACTTGAATTTTCAGGAGACCTTTGATAAGCTGCCACATGAGACTGCTTAACAAGAGCCCATGGTATTACAGGAAAGAAACTAGCATGGATAGAAGATTGGCAAGATGCAAAGAGCGGGAATAAAGGGAGCCTTTTCTGGTAGGCTGCTGGTGATTAGTGGTGTTCCATAGGGGTTGCTGTTGGGACTGCTTTTTTCACATTATATGTCAATGACTTGGATGACTGCTTTGTGGCCAAGTTTGTAAACTTCACGAAGATAGGTGGTGGGGCAAGTAGTGTGGAGGAAGTAGGGTGTCTGCAGAAGGACTTAGGGAGATCGGGAGAATGAGCAAAGAAGGGTAAAGAAGTGGCAGAAGGAATACAGAGTAGGGAGATGTAGAGTCATGCATTTTGATAGAAGGAATAAACTATTGTCTATGAAATTCATAAGTCAGACATGCAAAGGGACTTGAGAATCCCTACTATTTAACTTGCAGGTTGAGTCTGTGGTAAGGAAGGCAAATGCAATGTGAGCATTCATTTAAAGAGGACTAAAATATAATAGCAAGACTGTTATGCTGAGGCTTTATACGGCATTGATCAGAATGCACATGCAGTATTATGAGCAGTTTTGGGCTACTTATCTCAGAGAGGTTGTGCTGACATTGGAGACGATCCAGAGGAGCTTCATGAGAATGGCTCTGGGAATGAAGGGGTTAATGTAGGAGGAGCATTTGATGGCTCTGGGCCTGTACCCACTGGGGTTCAGAATAATGAGGGGGGAACTCATTGGAAACTTATCAAATACTGAAAGGCCTCGATTGTGCGGATGTGGAGAGGATGTTTCCTATAGCGGGTGAGTCTAGGCCCAAAGGGTACAGTCTCAAAATAGAGGGATGTCCATTTAGAACAGAGGTGAGAAGGAATCTCATCAGCAAGATGGTGGTGATTCTGTGGACTTCATTGCCATGGACAGCTGCGGAGGTGAAGTCGTTGAGTATGTTTAAGCTGGAGTTTGATAGGTTCTTGATTAGTCATGGCATCAAAGGTTACAGAGAGAAGGTAGGAGAAGGAGTTGAGAAGGATAAGAAATCAGTCATGATGGGATGGTGGGGCAGACTTGAAAGGCCAGATGGCCTAATTCTGCACCTATGCCTTATGTGGAAGGATGGAAGACAATGTCCAGAAAACAAAGTCCCATCCACTTTTACACATATCAGAAATCCCTTCATGCTCCAAATCCCTCCAACAGCAGCTACCCCATTCTACTCCATTCGCCAGATCTTTCAATAATGTGTAATGAATGAACTCAAAGGTCAAGAAAGCATTGCTTCCAATGAGAGAGCTGATGCTGTTTAAACTCTGTCAGTGGAAGCTTTCTGTGAACTTTCTCTAAAGGGAAACAGTTGCAGACCAAACGTCTGGCACTCCAAAGTTTTCCAGCTAGGAATAATAATCTCTTAATATTTTAAATAATTTCCATCTTCCACTTTCTGCCATATTCAACAACTTTAAAATTTCGAGATGAGTGGAATAAGGGAGCTGCTCTTATCCTTAAGTAAACATTGAATTTGCTCCCTGCCACACAGACATGAACAAATACACAAGTCTGGCTATTTTGCTTGGCATGTCAGCTGAGGTTCACACATCATGTGGTAGATTTGGCACATGTAACAAATAAATCTTCAGCTTTCTGCTAGTTTATAGAGCGCCCATAACACAGTGTAGTGGCTAGTCTAGTTTCTTTCTGCTCCTCTCATTTAACAATAGAGCCGCACCATCCATGAATCATTTTCGACCACAATCTTACCTAAACATTAAAATAAAACTTGAGTGTGGATACCTAGAATGTCCGTATCTACATGATGAAGAGTTGCTGAATGTTGTACGAACTGTTCGTGCTTGATGGCATTGCAAGCTAACCTATCATTTGGTTCCAATATCAAACCCAGTGGTGCCTTCTATGCATTATCGGATATTAGATTTAGTACTGCCTAAATTTCAGGATTCAAAGTGAAAATGAGTAAGTCTGTATCCAACATATTTGCAAATACTTAGTGAGTTAATTCTACAAAGGCAAGCTATTGGCAGGATTACTTGCAATGGCAAGTCTGCAATTATCTGAAACGCACTCTATCCTGACAAGAGTTTAGTCAGCTGAATGACTTGCTGCCAGTTTTCAAGGAACGGGCCTTGTAAACCATGGATACCCATCACATTGTAGCAGAACTAATCGTGACCTACCCCACCCAGAAAAGATAAGCTAATGTGAGTTAAATTTGAACTCTTTCAGAGTAAATAGTTGGAGCATCATTGGACAGCTCGTCAGGAAGGAGATGACCTGTTTGAAGATAAGATCCCGCCTAGTATTAGTCTCCATTGCTTTCAATGGTCAGTAGCTCCCACCCTAATTTCTCAGTCTAGGAGTGAACAGTCTTGGTGAAGGAGGCTCTGTAGAGATAACACATTGATGAAGTATTTGGCTCAGGAGCAGGTGACAGAAATTAGGCAGTTAATACGGTAATGACACCGGGCAATTAACAAACAAACCTAACCACTGCTGGAGTGTGTTTTCTTACCGGTGGAGGCGCTGGTGGTGGAGGCACTGCTCTTCAGTTTACCCCTCTGTGCGATCAGTATAATGGTGTACTCAGCGGCCGGCTGGAGCCCAGACAGGATGTAGGACACAGCATCGGCAGGCACCATTTTTTCTTTCTTCTCGCCAGACGATGAGATATAGATGATGTAGTAGTGGTCGATTACTGCCAGTGGCCGTCTCCATTCCACAGTAATGGTGGTCTCTGTCGTCTTGGTCACTCTCAGGTCTTTCGGACTATCTATGTCTGCAGTGACAGGAGGTAAGAACTGTGTGAGTGCCCACCTTTCCTTAATCCTGGGGGGGGGGATTTACCACCCAATATGGAAGTGGGCCACATGGGCCAGAAGTTCACACCAGCTCCATGTTTCTGTGTGGGAATAGTGGATCCTGCTGAAGGACCATGGTAACACCGCAAAATGCAAATTCTGTTCTGGCTGACACCGTCCTGGCCAGGAAATACGCCCCAGCTCTGCTGGGCCACATCTGGGAGCACCTGACCCAAGGGCAACACTACACTGTCCTGGTCGGGAAATATACTGTGACCCTGCTGGGTCAACGCCTGCCGAAAGGAAACGCTACACTGTCTTGTAAGCTGCAGCTTTCCCCCAGTTTCTCCACTGCAGTTAGGACTGGGGCAAAAAGGATCATATCAGTGAATGGAAAGAAACTTAGAGTTGGCTATGGTAACTCTGAATAATAAAGAGAGATATACAATATTGGTGCTTGTCCTTGGAAGGCTTAAGACTCGCTAACCTGTAACACTCCCCTGAAGTCCTATGATTTAGACGAGACACCTGTGAACTAACTAGCATTAATGACCCTTAAACAAACAAAACCACAAGGCAATGAGATATAGGAGCAGAATAAGGCAATTTGGCCCATCAAATCTGACTTTTTCCCCAAACCCATTCTCCCACTTTCTCCCCTTACCAATCAACTACTACAAAACTTTTGAATAACTGGCTTCTCATACTAAAATAACCTCTCGGCATTGCAGGGTTTCATTCTCAAATCAGTCACAAAATTATTTTGGCGTTATACAATGAAAATAGATTTTCTTTAAACTTTCTGGAGTAAAATGTAACGATTTACACGTTATTTTGCATCAGTTCAGAAAGCTGAACTGTGGCTTCAGGCATGTATGACCTTGTGTCCTTCTGAGCCAAATGCCCTTGTGAATGAGCATCCCAAGACAACTTCCTGTTGTGTAAAAATCCTTTGTGACCTTTCAGGCTATTCCAACTCCACCCTCCTGTACCTGCTGATGCGCTCCTTCAGTTCTCAGATCCTCTTCTGACTCCTCCTTTTTGGATCTGTTAGGAGCCATACATGACTCCATTCATTTACCCCATCCACCTGCCACCATGCCAACTCCCCATCACTTATTTAATTGCTGGTCCTAAATGCAGTGTGCTTTTGGGCCAACCACCTCTTCCCCCCCCCCACCCTTAGTAAACCCCCTGCCCCCTAACTCAAGACTGGGCCCCTCATTTTCTTCACTATCACCCCACCCACTTCCCTCTGATCTCTGCCCCACACCGCTTCAGTTCAAGCTACTGATCCCAATCCTTTCTCGCCTCTCCCACCTCTGACAAAGCTTGTGATCCCAGATCCTGGTCTGAACTAACCAATTTCTTCTCCACAACATCCCGACCTAAAGCGATAGGCTTGCAGCTGCCCTCTGTCCGGTCACTGCAACCTGGCCTAGAACCGGGGTGGTAAGAAGACGGATAATGGCTGTGCATTAATGCACTAGGCAACATCAATGCTCAGCTGTAATACCACTTTGTGGAAGCAAATAGATCCAATTGAACTTCCAGGCTGGGAATTCCTTTATGGTATTTAATACACTGAACATAGTTCACTGCAAAAGGGAAATGTACCCATTCCTCCCTCAGACACAATAAATCTCAAGTGACAAGAGTAGAAACCTTGATAGGGATCTTCCTCCCAAGTGGAATTAGATTCTTTCCAAAGTTGCTTTGCAATGCCTTATACTCATAAAAGTGTTAAACATCTGTTTCCTCTTTTGAAACTATTCAACCCATTTTTTTTGCTCTTTAAGTCAGTAGAAAATAGAGGTTCCATTTGATAGTTTCCATTGACATCATAGAACAGTATAGGATCAGGCCCTTCATCCCATCACGTTTGTGCTGACAGTTGTGCTAAACTCACTAATCCCATCTGCCTGCATGTTTTCCATGTCCCCTTGTTCCCTGTCTGTTCCTGTACCTGTGTAAATGCCTTTGTTATTGCATCTGCTTCCACCACCTCACCTGCCTGCATGTTAGTGGGCAACAGACTCTGACTATCTGCCCTCCCTATGCCTCTCACAAGTTTATAGACTTTTACGTTCCTCCTTTGGAGCAATTCTGAAAGCTCAGACAGAAAGAAGAACCTTGAAAAGTTACAGCACAGTACAGGTCCTTCAACCGATAATGTTGTGCCAATCTTTCCGATGTAACCCTTCTCTCCTACACAGCCCTCCACTTTTCTGTTATCCATGTGTCTATCTAAGAGTTTGCTAAATATTCCCAATGTATCTGTCTCTACCTCCAACCCTGACAGTAGGTTCCACACACTCAGCATTCTCTGTGTAAGAGGTTTTCTTCTGAAATCCCCCCTATACCTTCCTCCAATCATCTCAAAATTATGCCCCCTTGTATTAGCCATTTCCGCCCTGAGAAAAAGTCTCTCGATGTCCACTCAATCTATACCTCTCATTATCTTGTAAACCTCTATCAGGTCACCTCTCATCCTCCTTTGCTCCAAAGAGGAAAGCCCTACTTCACTCAACCTATCTTCATAAGGCACGTTCATCAATCCAGGCACCACACTGGTAAATATCTTCTGCAACCTTGGGCGGCTAGAAATAAACACAATATTCCAGGAGCGGTTTAACCAAAGCTTTATCGAGCTGCAGCATTATCTCACAGCTTTTGAACTCAATCCCCCAACTGGTAAAGGACAATACACCATACACCTTCTTAACACTAACAAGTTGCATGACAACTTTGAGGGATTTATGGATGTGGATCCCACACTGCTAAGAATCCTACCATTAACCTTGTATTCTGCCTTCAAATTTGACCTTCCAAAGTGAGTCAGTTCCCACTTTTCCACATTGAACTCCATTATTTAAGTCATGTCTATCAACAGTTTGCAGCAGCTAGCGCCCGGAGGAGATGGTCTCTTGACCCTTGATTCTGATCCTGCTTTGAGCAGTGATTTATGTCTGTTGTAGCCAGATTCCCTTGAGGACGATGAGGATAAGATTTGGTAATGACTATGAAGGATGTCATAACCCCCAGAAGGTACAAAAGTGATTTGGGAGCCTTAAGAATCTACATTGAGAAAGGAAATTAAAGAGATTGGGATCATTTATTTAGAAGTTTTAACAGAAGCGGTAAATAATATAACCTATTTGAAGGGGATTAATAAAGATACGAGGGAGCTTACTGTCATATTTAAAAGTCTGTACTTTGCAGGAACAGTGAGATCGATAAAAAGAAATGATTTTACCTGCCTTTCTGTCCATTGTTTTCTGTTTGAACGGTGCTGTGCTTATGTTTCAGCTACAGAGTTTAGCAAGCAGAAAGCTAACCCACCGTCTGCCTGCTCAGAGCCTCTAATGATAAATGTGCAGGGCTAACGTCTGTTGAAGTTCCCTCCTTACAAGGTTTGATCCTGATGAGCGCCTCTTGTATTGAGATGATGTCAGCAACCTGAAATGAGTTTCAGGAACCCTAATGCGTGGGACAAGTTTATAAAACTTGTCAGTGTCAACGTTTGCCCAGATTACCCACTCCAACCACATAATCTGTGTTACTGTTCAGTCAGCTCAGTTTACTGTACTGGAGACCAAAGTCTTACCGGTTGCCACGTTGATAGTAGCAGGGGCACTCTCTCTGCTGTCCTTAATGGCACTAACTCCAAAGCCATATTCTGTACCCGGCAGAAGATCTGAATGATAAAATGGTTTGCATTTAATCAGTCATTATGCATAACAATAATATTGGAGAAGATCGCTCTTGTTCAAGTTCTAATGATGAAATACAACAGAATTCAAATGGAGAGGAGTCCTGGGATGTTCAAACCGGAATGAATGTTTCAGCACTTTTTGTATTTCTATTCTCATTTTAGTTTCTGCTAAACTTTATTTTAATTTTGATACGTTCAGGATAAAATCATCGATACCACAGTGGTTAAGGACATGCGGCATGGTCCTCTGCTTTACGTTTTTCATTATCACGTTGGAGGAAGCCATTGGTCTATTCAGTCTGCCATTTCCCAGAGCAATCCAGTTCTCATGACTTCTTTCTAACTTGTTCTCTCTCCCATGCCCAATAACTTCCGCCCGATTCCGCTGACACCAGAGGCAACTTTCAGAATCCAAAGAGCCTACCAACCTGCGTGTCTTGGCGACATGGGAGGAGACCAGAGGATTTGGAGAAAGCTAATTTGTCACAGGGAGAACATGCATCCTCCACGCAGGCAGCACCAGGGGACGGGATTGAACCCAGGTTACTGGAGATGAGAGGCAGCAGCTCCTCCCACTGAATTTAAGTTAAAGCTTGGGAACACTGCTCCACTTAGGCTCCTCTGTAAGTCACCTGTCCTTCCGTATTGCTGCTTGGCCTGTTTTCCTGAGTGCGAGAGGCACACGCTAAGCTTGCAGAAACATCCAGGAACCCATCAAGTGGCTGATGCAAACCGATTTTAAGAACATCCACGCACCAGTGAGGGCAAGAATAGGTTGATCTGGCAGAAGAATTCATGGCTGAGGAACTACTACAGGGGGAAATGTTTCAGATTCGTGGAAGAAATAAAAGTGTACATCATTTTCTAACTGGAGAGAAAATTCTAAACTCTGAGGTGGTAGTCCTCGTACAGGATCTCATAAAGGTTACTTGCAAGTTGAGTTGGTGGTGAGCAAGGTAATTGTGATGTTAGCATTCATTTTGAGAGGACTAGAATATAAAAGTAAGGATGTTATGTTGAGGCTTTATAAACCACTGGTAAGGCCTCACGGAGTATTGTGAGCAGTTTTGGGCCCCTAATCTAAGAAATGATATGCTAACATTGGAGAAGGTTCAAAGAAGTTCACAAAAATGATTCCAGGATTGAAAGGCCAATCATACGAGAAACATTTGATGGCTCTGGGCGTGGACTCACTGAAATTCAGAAGAAAGAAGGGTGACCTCATTGAAACCTATCAAACGTCAAAAGGCCTCGATGTGGAGAGGATGTTTCCTATGTTGGGGGAGTTTAAGAACAGAGTACACAGCCTCAGAATAGAGGGACTTCCTTTTAGAACGGAGATGGAGAGGAATTTTTCTAGCCGGAGAATGGTGAACCTGTGGAATTCATTTCCACAGGTGGCTGTGGAGGCCAAGTCTTTGAGTATATTTAAGGTAGAGGTTGATAGATCCTTGATTATCCAGGATCTGAAGGAATATGGGGAGAAGGCAGGAGAATGGGGCTGAGAGGGAAAATGGGTCAGCCGTAATGAAGTGGCAGGCCACACAGGATAGGCTCAACAGCCTAATTCTTCTCCTATATCTTATGGTCTAATGGTCTTATCTGACAAAGAATTAGTAGGAGAAACTTGCCCAACAGAATGGAAATAAAAATCAGTTTCAAAGTAGATCTGCCTTCAGTTCACATTGTGATACAGGGAAAAGCTTATTTTATCCCAAAGTATTCTAGAAACAACTTATTCTAAACCACTGGCCCTGTAAAGATGGAAGACAAATACCAAACAAGCAATATGATTGTTTTTCTGAAAGAAAAGGTTAAATGAAGGCTGGATTGTGAGTTTATTTCCCTGGTGCAACTGAATGGATTTTACCTCTGGGAAGGCTAACCACAGTGTTTCTGTTTAATGCAAGCTAGCAAATATTAAAGTGCTGAATTTTATATAGTGCGAAGAATATCATTACCGGTAATCTTAATGGTTGTGGCTTGTTGAGTACTTCTCTGGACAGTAGTTTCCATATGTTCTCCTCCTGCCAGTGGAGAAAACTTCACTTTGTACTCCGTGGCTCCCGCTCTGCTATTCTTCCACTGCAAGGTGATGCTGTCCTCTGTCTGAGACACGTTTCGGAGGTTCCTTGGAGGGTCGAGGTCTAGACGTAAAAAGGACAGGGAAGGAAGAAGATTTGAAGGTGTTCTTAAGGAAGCTAAGATACACTTAAATGTCTTTACTCATGTGCTCTTCCCCGGCGAGCTAGTCATAGTTGGTTGAACTAAGCACTGTGGGAAGTAGTGGCAACACATTCTACTCTGCCGCTACTGTTCAGCTGCACTGTCCCTAACGGAACCAGATTTTGGATGTGGAGTATCGTACACTGCCATGACATCTCAGCGTGGGTGTGCTACCCATGGGGTGGAGGTTCCGGGCCATATACATTACTACTCTTACATCCAACCCAAAGTAAATCCAGGGGTCTTAATTTCTGGCTTTGCACTAATCTAAGAAAATGGTTACTTCTTTAAGGAACGATCAAGCCAACATCAATGGAAATGTATAAGAGGTTCCTTTTAATCCACTAACCTCTCACCTGTGCCCTGGATAATATTAACTCAGGTGCTCCTTTTTGTGTTGAAGCAATGGCGCAATTAAGCCATGTTTCCTGCAGTATCTGAATTATATTTTGCTTTGAGATTTGCCATTCACAGACATAGAACGTTGGATTTAATAACACAGTACAGTGTGGGGCTTTTGGCCCACAACGTTGTGCCAACCTTTATACCGTTAACCTACTCCATGACCATTCCAACACTTCCCTCCAGCACAGCCATAACCCTCCATTTTTTTTCATCTATGTGCCTATTTAAGAGTTTTTTAAATGCTCCCGATATACTGGCCTCAACCATCACCCTTGACAGTGTGATCCAGGCAGTTACTACTCTCCGAGTGAATCTTTCCTCCACTCACCTCAAATGGATGCCCTCTGGTATTGGCTATTGCTGATGTGGGGAAAACGTGCTGGCTGCCCTTCCATCTACACCTCTCATAATCATATACACCTCTATCAAGTTGCCTCTTATCCTCCATCGCTCCCTAACTCACTCAGCCTTTCCTCATGAACATGTGGGTCAGAGTCTAGGCACATACAGTATATATAGCTATGGTGTCCAGACTTTTGCATACTACAGTATTCTGAGGGTTGAATCAGCGGAGGAAAGTCGCAGTGGTTGGGTCTCTGGAACCGAGTCTGGCTCTATGACATAAAGGGAAGGGGGGAGAAAAGGCACACTGTGGTGATAGGGGATTTGTTAGTTAGAGGAACGGACAGGAAGTTCTATGGGTGAGAATGAGATTCCCAGATACGATGTTGCCTCCCAGGTGCTAGGGCCCTGGATATCTCGGATCGAGTCCTCAGCATTCTTAAGTGGGAGGGTGAGCAGCCAGAGGTTGTGGTCCACGTATGTACCGATGACATAGGTAGGACAAGTGACGAGGTTCTACAAAGGGGGTTCATGGAGTTAGGTGCTAAGTTTAAGGGTAGGATTTCCAGGGTTGTGATATCAGGATTGCTACCTGTGCCACACGCTAGTGAGGCCAGAAATAGGAAGATTATACAGTTTAACAAGTGGCTAAGGAGTTGGTGTAGGAGGGAGGACATAAGATTTTTGGATCATTGGGCTTTCTTCCAGGGAAGTTGGGACCTGTACGGAAGGGACGGTTTGCACCTGAACTGGAGGGGGACTAATATCCTAGCGGGAAGGTTTGTTAATGCTGCACTGTGGGGTTTATACTGGAGTTGCAGGGGAATGGGAACCAGAGTGCCAGAACAGGCAGTGGAAAGGTTGTGGAGGCAGATGTTGGTAAGACCTCAGACCAGAGTTAGGAATCAGAAGGTTGAGCATGGTGTGACCAGTATCCTGAGCTGCGTATATTTCACTGCAAGAGGGATCATAGGAAGGGTTGATGATGGTGCTGAAGATGAGGAGGCTGGTTTACAAACAGAGGCAACGTGTAGTGAGGGGAGGCTACTGATTGCAGTGAACAGGCTGAGTTGCAACGTAAAAGGCGGACAAAATTGAAAAGGGTGAATACAAGACTAAAGGTTTTATATTTAATCGTGCGCAGTATACAGAATAAGGCAGATGAACTTGTAGCACAGTTACAGATTGGCATGTATGATGCTGTAGGCATCACTGAGTCATGGCTGAAAAACAGAATTATAGCTGGGAGCTTAATGTCCAAGGATACTCATTGTATCATAAGGACAGGCAGGAAGGCAGAGGGGGCAGCATTGCTCTGTTGGTAAAAAATTAAATCAAATCATTATAAAAAGGTGACATAAGGTCGGGAGGTATTGAATTGTTGTGGATAAGCAAAGGTAAAAAGACTTTGATGGGAGTTGTATATAGATCCCCCCCACCAAACAGTAGTAAGGATGTGTTCTACAAATTACAACAGGATAATGCATGCTAAAAGGGCAATATTGCAATAGTCATGGAAGATTTCAATATGCAGGCAGAATAGAAATAATAGATTGGTACTGGATTCCAAGGGTAGATTTTCTAGAATGGCTACAAGATGGTTTTTTAGAGCGGCTCATGGTTGAGCCCACTAGAGGATCAGTTATTCTGGATTGGGTGTTCAGTAACGAACCAGAATTGATTAGAGAGCTTAAGGTAAAAGAACCCTTAGGAGAAAGTAATCATAATCTGATCAAATTCACCCAGAAATTTGAGGAGAAGCTAAAGTCAGTTGTATCAGTATTACAGTGGAGTAAAGGGAATTACAGAGGCAAGAGAGAGGAGTTGGCCAGGATTGATTGGAAAAGAACACTGGCAGGGATTTTGGCAGAGTAGCAATGGCTGGAATTTGTGGAAGCGATTCAGAAGGCACAGGATATATACATCCCAAAGAGGAAGAAGTATTCTAAAGGCAAGATGACACAACTGTGGCTAACAAGGGAAGTCAAAGACAACATAAAAGCCATAGAGCAAAAATTACTGGGAATTTAGAAGACTGGGAAGCTTTGAAAAACAAACAGAAGGCAACTAAAATGTAATTAAGAAGGTAAAGATAGAATATGAAAGTAAGCTAGCCAATAATATTAAAGAGGACACCAAAAGTTTCTTCAGATACATGAAGTGTAAAAAAGAGGTAAGAATGGATATCAGGCTGTTGGAAAACAATGCTGGAGAGGTAGTAGTGGGGGACAAGGAAATGGCAGATGAACTGAGTAAGTATTTTGCATCAGTATTTATTGTGACAGACACTAGCAGTATGGTGGAACTTCCCGGTGTCAGGGGACATGGAGTGTGTGAAGTTACCATTATTAGAGAGAAAGTTCTGTGAAACTAAAAAGTCTGATGGTAGATAGGTCACTTGGACCAGATGGTGTACACCCCAGGGTTCTCAAAGAGATGGCTGCGGAGACTGTGGAGGCATTAGTAATGATCTTCCAAGAATCACTAGATTCTGGAATGGTTCTGGAAGACTGGAAAATTGCAAATGTTACACCACTTTTTAAGAAGGGAGAGAGGCAGAAGAAAGGAAACTATAGGCCAGTTAATGTGACCTCAGTGGTTGCGAAGATGTTGGAGTTGATTATTAAGGATGAGGTTTCAGGGTACTTAGAGGCGCATGATAAAATAGGCTTTTGATAACCTGGTTCCCACAAGGGAAAATCTTGCCTGACAAATCTGTTGGAATTCTTTGAAGAAGTAACAAGCCGGATGGACAAAGTAGAATTGGTTGATGTTGCATATTTGGACTTTCAGAAGGCCATTGACAAGGTGCCGCACATGAGGCTGCTTGACAAGATTTGAGCCCATGGTATTACAGGAAAGATTCTAGCATGGCTAAAGCAGTGACTGATTGGCAGGAGGCAAAGAGTGGGAATAAAGTGAGCCTTTTCTGGTTGGTTGCCAGTGACTAGCGGTGATCCACAGGGGCCTGTGTTGGAAGTGATTTTTTTTGCACATTGTATGTCAATGATTTGATTGATGGAACTGATGACTTTGTTGCAAAGTTTGCAGATGATATGAAGATGGGTTAAGGGGCAGGTAGCTTTGAGGAAGAGAAAGGCTACAAAAGGACTTAGACAGATTAGGAGAATGGGTAAAGAAATGGCAGCTCAAATACAGTGTCCGAAAGTGTATAGTCATGCATTTTGGTAGAAGAAATAAAAGGGTTGAGTATTTTCTAAATGGAGAGAAAATTCAAAAAACTGAGGTGCAAAGGGATTTGGGAGTCCTTGTGCAGGATTCACTAATTTGCAGGTTGAGTTGGTGGTGAGGAAAGCAAATGCAATGTTAGCATTCATTTCAAGAGGACTGGAATATAAAAGCAAGGATGTAATGTTGAGTCTTTATAAAGCACTGGTGAGGCCTCACCTGGAGTATTGTGAGCAGTTTTGGGCTCCTTATCATAGAAAGGATGTGCTGAAACTGGAGAGGGTTCAGAGGAGTTTCACAAAATGATTCCTGGATTGAATGGCTTGTCATATGAAGAGTGAGGGGTTACCTCACTGAAACCTATCAAATGGTGAAAGGTCTTGATAGAGCAGATGTGGAAGGATGTTTCCCCTGGTGTGAGAGTCTAAGACCAGAGGACCTAAGCCTCAGAATAGAGTGGCATCCTTTTAGAACAGAGATGAGGAGGAATTTCTTTGGCCAGCAAGTGGTGAATCTGGAATTTTTTGTCACAGGCAGCTGTGGAGGCTGTCTTTATGTATATTTAAAGCAGAGCTTGATAGATTCTTGATTGGTCAGGGCATGAAGGGATATGGGGAGAAGGCAGCAGCTTGGGGCTGAGAGGGAGATTGGATTAGCCATGAAGAAATGGCAGAGCAGATTCACTGGGCCAAATGGCCGAATTCTGCTCCTATATCTTATGGTCTTTCTTGTCAATGTGGAGCAGAGATTGAGTTTGTAAATTTGATGGGAGCAAAGGATGTTGGGAAAGGTGAGGGTGGTAGAGAAGGAGTGCCGGGGGGTGGGGGCAGACACACCCAGCCCTGAGACACCAAGAAAGGTCATTTGATTCAAAACAATTGGCTTATTGATTATTATAGAATGTCTCTCTGGTGCTCTCCACTGCCTCCCCTCTCCCATCATGAAATTTGTTTTTTTTATTGCAGCAGCGGTACAGTGCAATACATACATGCTGTGCTAGTAAAATGTCTGTGCCTAAGGTTTGGTCACGGTTCTGCAAATGTTAAAGACATTCGGCCTCACCTGGATTCACCCATCACCTGTGAGCTTGTACACTTCTCTTCCCCCACCCCCCCCCCCCACCTTCTTATTCTGGCTTTGTCCCCCTTCCTTTCTGGTCCTGGTGAAGGGTCTCAGGCCAAAACATCCACTCTTTGTCCCTTTCCGTGCATGCTGCTTGGCCTGCTGAGTTCCTCCAGCGATTGTGTGTGCGTGTGTTAAATGTTAAATTTATTGAACTCCCAACAACGTTGTCAGCAGCATGCTGGTTAAGCTGTTTCTGAGGACAAAACTCAACAGATGGCGCCTGATGGAAATGGAATTTAGCTTGACCTCCTGCATGAGGGAGTCTCATCCCATTTAAATGAGTTACAGCATGCCGGCAAGCACTGAAGGAGGGATTGGGAATTGAATCGGAATTACACCAGTGTGTCAGCTCTCAGAGCTCCAAGTGCATAGGTATGGACATCTGTAAACCATTCCAGAACACATGTCCACAATTCAAATGACCAGGTGATCTTGCTTCCTTTACCCTGGGATTAACAAAGAAATGCACAGACGCTTTCTCAGGTGAAAAGAATGCCCTAGACCGCATGCAAAATAAAATCAGGAGGTACGTGGAAAATAACCCTGAGTTTAAGGGTGTATGTCAGACTCAAAGACACATACAGTGCAGCAGCAGGCCTTTCGGCCCACTATCAGCATACTGACCTCTCTACCTATCAACACCAATCCCATTTGCCTGAATGAAGACCTTCTACACCTTGCCTTTCACTGCCTGTCTAAATGCCCGTGATGTATTTGATGCCAGCATCTCCTCTGGCAGCACGTTACAGATATCAACCCCTCTCTATGCAGCAAACAATCCCTTTTAAAACTCCTTGCTCTTACCTTAAACCTATACCTTCTAGTTGTTGACATCCTTATCATGGGAATGAGATTCTGATATCTGCCCTATCTATGGCTCATATAAATGTTATATACCTCTACCCAGTCACCCCTCAACCTCCTTCACTCCAGGAAGAACAAGCCCAGCCTATCCACAACTGAAGTCCTCCAATCTAGGCATCATCTTACTCGGCACAATGACCGTAAAGTTGAATCTAATCTAATCCTGGTGACTCTGCTCTGCAGCCCCTCTGGCATAATTGCATCCTTCCTCTAATGTGGTGATCAGCAGTACTCCCAAAACTACACCCAAAAAGCTCGCTAACCAATGTTTTTTAAAGTTGCAACAGAAACGTCACAACATTTATATTCTCTGCCTTGGCCAGTGAAGGTAAGCATGCCATATGCCACCTTCACCTCAGTCACCTGGGGGCACCAGAATCTTCTAGGCTCTGATGCTTCTTGTCCCCAATTATTAGTTGGTGATTTACTCCAATGTCTTGTTTTAGTTATTGGTGCGGCTGTGCCGAGTTTTGTTTGTCTACTTAAGTTCCCGCTGTTCTGTTCATCTTCTCTCAGTCTTGAGCCTACCTACTCTGTGTGCAGTGATTCTCGAGGCCTAGCCTGTATTCTCTACTAACCAATCCACTAGTAAAAGATTCCATCCCCGTCCCTGGTCTCCTTGGCACTTGGGTCCACCAGGTCCAAGTCTCTCCTGGTAATCCACTGGTTAAAGGTACTTAACATTACCATGACAACCCCATTTCAGACCCAGCCTGGTAACCTCTGTCATGAGGCTCACCGGCTGTAGTTAACTAGTTTACCCTGGTCCCTGCTTAAACAAACGAATGATGTTCGGTATCCTCCAGCCTCAATGGATAACAAAAGTGCATATTTTCCTTTAGGGTCTCAGTAATCTCCTCATTTGCTTCCCATAGTACCCTGGGATAGATCTCATCCAGTCCTAAGATTTATCTGCTCTGTGTTCCAAAATATCTAACACCTTCACCCTCTTCATATTGACGTGATGCACCTCTCTTTGAACTCATAATCTTCCACATCCTTTTCTTTGGTGAATGCAGTATTCATTATGTCCTCACCTACACTCCCTGGCTTTGTATGCAGATTACTCCTTTGGGCCCTAAGGGAACTCTTTCCCTGGCAGCCTTATTCTGCCTGATATGCTTAGAGAATGCCTTAATCTGACTTGCTATGGCTCCTTCTTGTCTTCCTAATCTCTTTCTTAAGTTCTCTCCTTTGCCCTCTATATTCCCACTGCCTGTACATGTCATATTTTTTCTCTTTTTTTTTTCTGATCAAACATTCAATAATATTTGTCATCTAAGGCTGCCTCATCTTGCCATCTTTGCTTTTCACCCTGACTGGAAAATACTACCCATTTACTTTCAACTTTCTTTTAAAAGAGAAAGTCTTGTCAGATGTTGATTTTACCATGTACATCTTCTCCCAATCTACTTCCACCAGGTCCTCTCTCATGCTTTTGAACTTAGCCTTCCCAGAATTTAGGACTTCAGAGCCTACTTTATTCCTTTCTATTTTAACTTTGAAACTTCCAGAATTATGACTACTTTCTAGAAAAAAAGCTATGAACAATTCCAACAAATAACCTCATTACGTTGAAAATATGGACTTGCCTGTTGTGAATGTGTTGGTGGCTGGAACACTCCTCATATCCCCACGTTTGGAAACCAGCGACACTTTGTATTCAGTGTCTGGTTGAAGCTCGGCAATGGAATAGGTTGTCTCAATGTCAGGAAGGTCGACCTCTACCTTCTCACCGCCTATGGTCCCGTAGAACAGGCTGATTCCCTCAATGTGTGCCGCTGGGTTGCGCCAGGTGATGTGAGCAGTGGAGTCTGTGACCTTGTTCACTTCCACTTGGCTTGGTGGATCAATCACTGTGGAGTTAACGTGTAAAACGGATCACTTACCATGTTAGGCATGGAGCATTATCACCGGGCTTTTCACAAACCAGTGTCTCTTGCTTCACATTAGGGTCCAAATGCAATAATATTTAACCCATTTTAGAGGCAAAAACCAATGTAATCGCAATAACATTTCACTTATTACTTAATTTAAACATGGAACCGGATTATCATCAAGAGGGCTATTGCCTTAACTTGTATTGATTTGTTGGAAATAGTGAAAACAAAAGTTCTACACTCCTTTTACACTTGAGTCCTGGTTTTATTGGCTTGCTTGGATTATGGAATACCACAATCCTTTCAAATGTTGAACTTCATAATCAGGACTCCTTAAAACAGCTAATAGATTCTGTTCAAAAAAGCACTGAATTGAATTGAATTGATTTTATTACATCCTTCATATACATGAGGAGTAAAATCTTTACATTACGTCTCCGTCTAAATGTGCAATGTGCAATTTATAGTAATTTACAATAAATAGTATGTACAACAGGACAGTCAATATAACCTAGAAATACAGTCGTGTCAGTATGAATTAAGCAGTCTGGAAGAAGCTGTCCAGGAGCCTGTTGGTCCTGGCTTTTTTGCTGCAGTACAGTTTCTCAGATGGTAGTAGCTGGAACAATTTGTGGTTGGGGTGACTTGGACCCCCGATGATCCTTTGGGCCCTTTTTACACACCTGTCTTTGTAATCGTCCTGAATATTGGGAAGTTCATATCTACAGATGCGCTGGGCTGTCCGCACCACTCTCTGTCGAGTCCTGCGATTGATTGAGGGAATTACAGTTCCCATACCAGGCAGTGATGCAGCCAGTCAGGAGGCTCTGGCTGTTTTCTAACAGGCACCACATTAGTATGCTCTAGAGCTTGAGGGATCTACCCATGACTTTAGTGCCACAAGCCTACCCTTGCCTCCAAACTAAATCTACCCTCTGCTGACGACTCCAGCCTCCAGGATTGATTGCCTGGGTCAAGCTGCTGAAAAGCACTACCGATGAGCAGTGTCAAGGTACAGTACCTTATTGGTCTGTCTCCCCAGCCTGACTCACTCAGTTCAGATCCTTCTGCCTCTACACCCCTCCACCCAATAGCATTGAGCTGAATTTGGAGCAGAGGTACTGAGGAGCCTGGGACCTTGGACACCAATAAATGGGGGAGGAACTGAGGAAGAAGGTGAGTTAGTGTGCGTTAATTCAATGCCAAGGTTTTCAAAGTTCAACAATTGTTCTTTTTTTAAAGATTCTCCAACAGCATTTCTCCAAGTATAAATTCCATAATCTAGGGAAAATTCCCAGTTATTATCAATGAGCACATTGTTAAGAGGGCACTTGCACCAATAGTTACAGGACTTCAGTTTTTGTTGCAAGTTTGATGACCATTTTACGTGCAAGTTCTTCAAAGTGTACAATAGAGCGACAAATATTTGTGAAGGTTAGATTCATGGCATCTCATTTAATGTCCTGAACTTGACATTTAGCTTGTAATTCAGTCCCACATTGTAAAATTACAGCTCATTGTGTTCCTCTGCTGACTTACTCATTGTCTTTTCATAAATTGTGTACTTGCTGTGTGTACGTGAATGCCATGCGTTGCATTTATACATATGTAAATTACCGGTGTTTGCTGCATTTTAACCCCTTTAGAATTGGGGTAAGGTTTACTTCTACAATGATCACAGGGCAATTTTAAATCATCCCCCAAAGAGTTTAAAATTGACAACAACCTGAATGGTAGATTCAGAATAAAATATTCGTCCCTCATTCCCCTGTCATTCATATTTCTTATATTCTGTACATTTTCTTCCACCTTAAAATTCAGCTTTGAATGAGTATCTTATGTGCTCAGATAGAATTCAGTGAGCAGTTTCAAATTGCAAACCAGAAGACTTTCCTGGAATATAATCATTTCTATGGTAGTATTCAGAGGTCCTAATTTTGGGGAATTATTACCTTATTAGTGGAAAATGAATAATAAAGTTACTGGACTAGTAACCCTGAGATTTCTCCTCCTGCGGGCAGCCACGAAACAAAGAGACACCATGGAACCCATTTAAAGAAAACATCCAGTGCCCAGCGTGCGAAAAAGGCACAAATCGCGCAATCAGCAGAACATGAGGAAATAACACACAGAATATTAAACATCAAACCGTAGAGTTCCCGTAACGGGCCAGGAGCCACAGCCACTGAGTTAGTTCAGTACAGCGCTGTGTTGATGGCTCATTCCACAGCTGCAGGGACAGCCCTGCACCGGAGCACCCTGATCAAGTCGCGCAAATGGTTAAAAAAAAAATTAAACCCAAACGCATGGAGCGTGAGCCACAGCCGCGGAGTGCGTTCGGCATTGAGGAAGTTAGACATCAAACTGCAGAGTTCCTCAGCCACGAGTCCTGCCGCCAATGCGATCAAAGCTGGCAGCGTGGGAGCCGAGACCCCTTCACCTTCCTCCGGCAGCAGTGACAGGCAGCATGGTCGAGTCAGGCAGACGGTGCTGAACACCCGCTCGTCTTCCGCTCTCGGCCTTGTCAATTTCAATGCTCTCTTTTTGCTGCTACCATCAGGAAGGAGGTGCAGGAGACTTAGATCTTACCACCCTTCAACCATCAAGCTCTGATCCAGTGTGGATAATCTCACTCAACTCAACACTGAACTAATTCCACAACCTATGGTCTCATTTTCAAAAAGTCTACAAATCACGTCCTCAAAATGGTTGAGTGATCTATTTATTAACCCATTTATTTATTGATTAATTTATTAATTTATTTATATTTATGTATATTTATATCTGCTCTGTTTGCCTTCTTTATGCACGTCGGTTGCTTGTCAGTCTTTGTAGTTTTTCATTGATTCTATTGAATTTCTTTGTACTACTGTGAATGCTTTCAAGAAAGTTAGTCTCAGGGTAGTATATGGTGACATGTGCATATTTTTATAAAAAAATTAATTTGAACTTTGAACTGTAGTGTGTGTATGCACATTTAAGGCCCAGAGCCATCACATCTGCACTTCAGTGTTACTTGATTTCATAAAAGGTACGTCTGTTTGAAATATGCTTTTGCTATTTTCTGCCTTAGAAAACAATTTAAATATTCATGAGGACTTCTTTCGTTTAATTACCACCTGGCAAGCATACTGATCCAGGAAAGATGCTTCGCAAGCTAAAGTTGCTATGTTAATAATCGTGAATGAGTGAATCTATAGGTTAATTTTCACTGACAGACACACATTGCCTGTTTCTTTTCAATTTTATTTGCAAAGACAGAAGATAATCACAGGGTGGACGGCCATTCAGTCATCAGAGTGAGGCATCGCAAGGACCAGTTACTTGGATCATTTTAGAGCTTTGTAACTTCTTCTGCTGGGTGACCCCTCTTTGCTTGAAGGACTCACAGTGGGAGTACCAAATGTACTTTTTACCTTAACCCCTTGCCACATGCTACAAATGTAACCAAGAGTGAACTTTATCTATCCTTACCATAAACATCGGACACAAAAACATTAGAAATATTAGCAGAAAAGACCCAACCAGCCCCTGTGTAATTGCTCTGCTGTGCAATAAGACTCTTTAAACAAAGCATCACTTTCTCAAATCCCCTACCACCCCCAATATCTAAAAAAACTGTTATTCTCAGTCTTGAATACATTTAGTGAATGAGCCTCTACAATCCTCTGCAGTCAAGAATTTCAAAGATTCACAGAGATCGCCTCTCATCCTTCTAAGATTGAGAGAGCAGAGGCCTGCTCGACTTCATCCCTGGTCATACAACAAACTCACAATCCTAACCATCAGTCTGGTGAAACTTTGTGATGATTTCTCTACCGCACTCTATACCCAGCTACCTAATATTTCACATTTCACACACACACACACACACACACACACACACACACACACACACACACACACACACACACACACACACACACACACACACACACACACACACACACACACACACACACACACACACACACACACACACACACACACACACACACACACACACACACACACACACCCCCCCCCCCCCCAAGCAGGTTAGGCTGCAACTATGGACATTTGATGCTTTGGGCCAAGACCTTTCATCCGGGTTTCCAGCATCTGCAGAATCTCTTCTATACCTAATATTTCAGGAAAGGTCTCACAAGTGATCTAAATATATGGAGCACGATATTTCAACTCATCCTGCAATACAGTTTGCATTTCTAATTGAATGTTGAAGCTATTCCCAGAAATTCCCAGCCTTTTTTATGTCATGGACCAATACCATTAGGCAAAGTGTCCACAGACCCCAGATTGGG
Organism: Hemitrygon akajei; assembly: GCF_048418815.1. Taxonomy (NCBI): domain Eukaryota; kingdom Metazoa; phylum Chordata; class Chondrichthyes; order Myliobatiformes; family Dasyatidae; genus Hemitrygon; species Hemitrygon akajei. Next base: position 138,347,700 of record NC_133130.1, read on the forward strand.
AACCCCTGCTGTATATTAAAAATTAGTTATTTGTACACGTGGAAACTCAGATTTTTTTTCCCAATGGCAAAGGTGTTTTATTTTCCTCAATGGCAACAAATTTTGTACATTCTCCATTTAAAAATTATTCTTTTTCTCTACCAAGGTGGACCATATAAATTTTTCCACATAAATGGTAATATTCTTTTTGGGGTAATTTCATCCACATTTTGCCTATCCACAGCCATCTGAAGTCTCTCACAGTGCTCACTGTCAGGAGAAACAACCCAGGGTGAAACATTCTGTACTTTGTCCACTCCTCCAAACCAGCGAAAGAGATTGTCAATAGCTAGCACCTTGACACAGACCCCTATACCACTCCATTTGTCCCAACTCCCACGTGGTTTATTTCTACTCTCTGTGTTCTTTCCATTAATAAGCATCATGCCAGCATTTCAACACCAGTTGTTATCGAATTGAAGATATGGGGAATGGGAATAAAAGAGGAACTGAGGCCAGCATAGATCAGCCATGGTCACAGTGAACACCCGGGCAGGCTTAAAGTGCCTGGTGGTCTACACGTGCTCCTAGTTTCTTTTGTTCTCATCCTGAAAGTCCAAATATTCCACAATCGACTTATCCTTGTTTACTCCAACAATTTCACATTTCAGTGAATTGTCAAACATGATTTTTCTTTCATAGATCCAGGCTGACTGCTCAATTCCATAATTATTTTCCGTGTTTTTTGTTCTTACTTCCTCAAGTATAGATTCCAACATTTCCATAACAGTCGTGCCAGGTTAACTGGTTTGTTATTTTTAGTCATAAACACAAGAGATTCTGCAGATGCTGGAGAGAAAAAACACACGCAGTGTTGGAGGAACTTTGACATTTTGGGCCGAGACCCTGATATCAGGTAGACAGAAGAAGCTGGAATAAGAAGGGATGAATCGAGAAGCTGGGAGGCAGGTTTCCCATTTTAATTCTACTTCCCATTCCCATTCCGACATATCAGTCCATGGCCTCCTCTTCAGCCCCGATGAGACCACTCTCTAGTTGGAGGAGCAACACCTCATTTTTCATCTGGGTCACCTCAAACATGAACACCAATTTCTCTAACTTCTAGTAATTTCTCCTCACTTCTCCCTTTTTCCATTCCCCATTCTGGCTCCCTCTCTTACCCCCTATTTTCTCCTTATCTTCCCTTCACCTCTCTCTGGTGCCCCACCCCTCCCCCTCACCTGGTTTCACCTGTCACCTGCTAACCTGCGCTCCTTCCCCTCACCCTACCTTCTGGCTTCTTTCTCCATCCTTTGCACCCTCATGAAGGGTCTTGACTCAAAATGTCGACTGTTTATTCATTTCCATTGATGCTATCTGACCTGCTGAGTTCCTCCAGCATTTTGTGCGGGTTGTTAATATTCCCAGTTTTTCTTTTCTCTCTCTCGCTTATGTCACTTTTTACTCTGAGGAAACCAGGCTAAAATCAACGAACCTTTGAAAGGTGACAACCAGAGTGTCTATTGTCACTGTGGCCACTGCCTTCAAACCCCAAGGATACAGGTTTCGTAGAACATAGTACAGTACAGTCCAGTACAGGCCCTTTGGCATAAAATGTTGTGCTCACCTTTTAACCTATTCTAAGATCAACTTAACCCTTCTCTCTTATAAACCTCCATTTTTCTTTCATCCATGTGCCTGTCTAAGAGTCTCTTCAATGTCCCCAATGCCCCTACAAGCATTCCATGCATTTATATTCTAAAGGGAGGACGAGGTAACTGCAGCTATCTAGAGCCATCAAAGACAGCAGAAAAGCAAAAGAGACATCATACAATATAGCACAAATTAGTGAGAAGCTGGAGAATTGGGATGTTTTTAAAACCAACAGAAGACAAATAAAGAACAATAAGGAGAAAAAATAAAGATGAAATATAAAGGTGAGCTAGTCAATAGTATAAAAGAGATTGGCAAAAGATTTTTCAGATATACTAAGAGTAAAAGAGAAGTGAGAATGGATATTGGACCGCCGGAAGATGGTACTGGAGAGGTAGTAATGGGGGACAAAAAAATGGTGGATGAACTCAATAAATATTTTGCATCAGTCTTCACTGTGGGAAAACAACAGCAGCATGCCAGAAATTCGGGTGAGTGTAGTCTAAGAAGAAGATGCTTGGAAAGCTGAAAGGTTTGAAGGCAGGTAAGTCACCTGGACTAGATGGACTACACCCCAGGGTTCTGAAAGAGATTGTGGAGGCACTACTCATGATCTTTCAAGAATTACTAGATTCTGGAATGGTTCTGGAGTACTTGAAAATTGCAAATGTCACTCCACTCTTTAAGAAGGGAGGGAGGAAAAAGACAGAAAGTTACAGGCCGGTTACCCTGACTTTAGTGGTTGGGATGCTGTTAAAGTTCATCATTAAGAATGAGGTTTTGGGGTACTTATAGGCACATGATAAAATAGGCTGTGGTCAGCATGGCTTCTTAAGGGAAACTCTTGTCTGACAAATCTGTTAGAATTCTTTGAGAAAATAACAGGCAGGATAGACAGTCAGTGGATGCTGTGCACTTGGATTTTCAGAAGACCCTTGACAAGGTGCCGCACATGAGCCTGCTAAACAAAATAAGAGCCCAGGGACAGATTCTGGCATGGATAGGAGATAACTTCTTTTCACATTAACTGGCAGTGGGGTGGATTACAGAACCGTTGGCTTTGTGGCCAAGTTTGCAAAGATAGGTGGAGGAGCAGTTAGTGATGAGGAAGCAAGAAGTCTGCAGACAGACTTGGGCAGATTTGGAGAATAAGTTTAGAAGAGGCGGATGGAATACAGTGTAGAGAAGTGTATGGTGATGCACTTTGGAAGAAAGAATAAAGGCATAGACTATTTTCTAAACGAGGAGATCTTCTTAAAACATATAGAACAGCTTCAGAATAAAAGGGCATTCCTTTAGAACCGAGATGAGGAGGAATTTCTTTAGCCAGAGAGTGGTGAATCTGTAGAATTTATTGCCCCAGGTAGCTGTGGAGGCAAAGTCTTTGTGTATATTTAAGGCAGAGTTTGAAAGTTTCTTGATTAGTAAGGGTGTCAAAGGTTACAGGAAGAAGGCAGAAGAATGCAGTTGAGAAGGAAAGTAAATCAGCTATGATTACAGAGCACACTCCGTGGGCCAAATGGCCTAATTCTGCTCCTATCTCTTTTGGCCTTATGGTCTTACCACTCTCTGCATCTAATACCTACCTCTAACATTTCCGCCACCCTATACTTTCCTTCAATCACCTTAAAATTATGGGCTTTCATATTAGTCATTAACGACCAGGGAGAAAAAGGTGCCGGCTGTCCTCTCTATCTATGCCCCTTATGATATGTACATCTCCATCAAGTTGCCTCTCATCTTCCTTTGCTCCCAAGAGAAAAGCCCTAGCTCTCTCAACTTTTCCTCATAAGCCATGTTCTTTAATCCAGGCAGCAGCCTGGTAAGTTTCCTCTGCCCCTTCACTAAAGCTTTCACATTCTTCCTATAATGAGGTGACCAGAACTGAACACAATACTCCATATGTGGTCTACCCAGTGTTTTATAGAGCTGCAATGTTAGCTCATGGCTCTTGAATGGACTCCCCTGACCAATGAAGAGCAACACACCAAATGCCTTCTAATTACCTGCTTAGCTTGTGCAGCACCTTTGAGGGATCAATAGACTTGGATCCCAAATCCATCTGTTCCTGCACCTTGTACTCTACATCCAAATTTGACCCCATAAAGTGTATCACTTCACACTTTTCTGGATTGAATTCCATCTGCCATTTTCAGTGCGGCTCTGCAGCCTGTCTATGTTCCATTGTAATCTACAGCAACCTTCTACACCATTCACAACACTCACCATCCTTCATGCTATCTTCAAATTTACTAATCCGCCCTTCACTAAGTCATTTATAAAAATCACAAAGAGCAAGGGTTCCCAGAACAGATCCCTGCAAAACACTACTAGTCAGAGACCTCCAGGTAGAATACATTCCATCTCCTACCACCATCTGTCTTCTGTGGGCAAGCAAATTCCAAATACAGCCTAATCTCCCTGGTTTCCAGGCCTCCTGACATGCTACCATGCCTACCATGAGGAACCTAGTCAATTCCCTTTCTAAAATCCATATACACCACATCCACCACACTACCTTCATCAATTTGTATTGTCACTTTCTTCAAGAAGTGAATCAGGGTCATAAGGCTTGTCCAGCCCCTCTCAAATCTATGCCCACTATTCTTAATCAGGTTATACTTCTCCAAATGTTCAGAAGTCCTGCCTTTAAGAATCCTCCCCTATAGTCTACCTCTCGCCGATATCAGGCTCATTGGCTTATATTTCCCAAAGTTTTCCCATTACTTTTCTTGAACAAAAGAATAACATTTGCCATCCTCCAATTTTCTGGAACTACTCCTGTGGCCAGTGAGGTTACAAAAATCATCAGCAAAGTTGCAGCAATCACTTCCCTCACATCCCATAGTAGCTGGGGTATATTCCATCTATCATCAGGGACTTTGATATCATGAAGTTTATCAAAAGTTTCAGTACATCCTCTTTATCAGTGTTGATATGTTCCAGCATATCAGCCTGTTCTACGCTGACCTCACGTTTGTCAAAGTCCCGCTGACTGTCAAATACTGAAGCAAAATATTCATTAAGGACCTCCCCTTCCTCCTCCAGCTCCAGGCACGTTTCCTCTTCCATCCCTGATTGCTCCTGCCCTCGCTCTAGTTATACTCCTGTTCTTCACATGTGTGTAGAACACTTTGGGGTTTTCCTTAACCCTACTGGGCAAGGCCTTCTCATGACCCCTTCAACTTTCCTCAATCCCTTCTTAACCTTCTTCCTGGCAAACTTGTAACTCTCTAAAGCTTTGTCTGATCTTTGCTTCCTAAACCTGAAGTCTGGATATTTTCTGCTTGACTAAATATTCCACCAGTCTTGTCAAACATGGTCCTTCACCTTGCCATCCTTTCCTTGCCTTAATGGGACCAGCCTTTCCAGAACTTCATGCAAATGCTCTCTAAACAACCTCCACAGTTTCATTGTACATACCCCTGAGAACATCTGTTCCCAATCTAAGCTCCCAATGTCCTGCTCAGTGGCATCATCATTAGCCCTCCCCTTATTAAATATTGTCCCATACCGTCAAGGCTATGCTAAACGTTAGGGAGTTGTGGTCACCGTCTCTGATGTTTATCAGTTCAAAAGGGATTTACCTTTCAGTCCTAATAGTTGCTCCAATGCTGTCTCTACTAATCCCGTTTCCTCCATATATGCTCCTCCCTAATTCATAGGAGTCTTTCTGTCCCCTTCTCCAGAACAGCCCACCATCCATGACTTGCTTATTTCCCAGATCTCCTTGTCTTTTCACCACGAAAGCAGACCGAGCAGCAACAAAACAAGACATCTGTGTTAAACATGTCACATGCACCTTCCACTACATTTTAAACTACAGGCTCCATTGATGTCAGTGGAGACTATTTTGGACAAGGAGTTGAGTGCATGTTGTATACAAGTTCAATTTACATCAACAATCTCAGCTCCCAATTAATCTCTCCAGTTGTGGCTCACTGACTTCTCATCCTCATGAAACAAACAGCATCAGTCTGACAGTCACAAAAGGAAAAACAATATTTACATGATTTAGTTTTTCATGATTCTAAACTGGTTCTAAACTGGAAAAAGGCCAAATTTGAAGAAATGAGAAAGGATCTAAAAAGCGTGGATTGCAACAGGTTGTTCTCTGGCAAGGATGCCGTTGGTAAGTGGGAGGCCTTCAAAGGAGAAATTTTGAGAGTGCAGAGTGTGTACGTTCCTGTCAGGATTAAACACAAAGTGAATAAGAATAAGGAACCTTGGTTCTCTAGGGATATTGGAACTCTGATCAAGAAGAAGAGAGAGATGTATGACATGTATAGGAAACAGGGAGCAAATAAGATGCTTGAGGAGTATAAAAAGTGCAAAAAAAAACCTTAAAGAAATCAGGAGGGCTTAAAGAAGACATGAGGTAGCTTTGGCAGTCAAGGTGAAGGATAATCCTAAGAGCTTCTACAAGTATAGTAAGAGCAAAAGGATAGTAAGGGATAAAATCAGTCCTCTTGAAGACCAGAGTGGTCGGCTATGCATGGACCATAAGAAATGGGAGGAGATCCTAAATGGGTTTTTTGCATCTGTATTGAATAAGGAAACTGTCATGGAGGCAATGGAAATAAGGCAAACAAGTAGTGAGGTCATGGAACCTATACAGATTGAAGTGGAGGAGGTGCTTGCTATCTTGAGGCAAATCAGAGAAGATAAATCCCCAGGACCTGACAGGGTACTCCCTCGGACCTTGAAGGAGACTAGAGTTGAAATTGCAGGGACCCTGGCAGATATATTTAAAATGTCGGTATCTATGGGTGAGGTGCCAGAGGATTGGACAATAGCTTATGTTGTTCCGTTGTTTAAAAAAGGCTCTAAAAGTAATCCGGGAAATTATAGGCTGCTAAATTTGACGTCGACGGTAGGTAAATTATTGGAAGGAGTTCAATAGAGTTCAAAGAGATAAGATCTACAAGTATTTAGATAGACAGGGACTTATTAGGGAGAGTCAACACGGCTTTGTGTGTGGTAGGTCATGTTTAACAAATCTATTAGAGTTTTTCGAAGAGGTTACAAGGAAAATGGATGAAGGGAAGGCAGTGGATGTTGTCTACATGGACTTCAGTAAGGCCTTTGACAAGGTCCCGCATAGGAGGTTAGTTAGGAAGATTCAGTCGCTAGGTATACATGGTGAGGTAGTAAATTGGATTAGACATTGGCTCAATGGGAGAAGTCAGAGAGTGGTAGTGGAGGATTGCTTCTCTGAGTGGAGGCCTGTGACTAGTGGTGTGCCACAGAGATCAGTGGCGTTTAATACAGACAAGTGTGAGGTATTGCACTTTGGAAGGACAAACCAAGGTGGAACATACAAGGTAAATGGTAGGGCATTGAGGAGTGCAGTAGAACAGAGGGATCTGGAAATACAGATACAAAATTCCCTAAAAGTGGCGTCACAGGTAGATAGGGTAGTAAAGAGAGCTTTTGGTACATTGGCCTTTATAAATCAAAGTATTGAATCTAAGAGTTGGAATGTATAAGACATTGGTGAGGCCTAATTTGGAGTATTGTGTGCAGTTTTGGTCACCTAATTACAGGAAGAATATTAATAAGGTTGAAAGAGTGCAGAGAAGGTTTACAAGAATGTTGCCAGGACTTGAGAAACTGAGTTACAGAGAAAGGTTGAATAGGTTAGGACTTTATTCCCTGAAGCGTAGAAGAATGAGGGGAGATTTGATAGAGATATATAAAATTATGATGGGTATAGATAGAGTGAATGCAAGCAGGCTTTTTCCACTGAGGCTAGGGGAGAAAAAAACAGAGGGCATGGGTTAAGGGTGAAGGGGGAAAAGTTTAAAGGGAACATTGGGGGGGGTGTTTCTTCACACAGAGAGTGGTGGGAGTGTGGAATGAGCTGCCAGATTAAGTGGTAAATGCAGGCTCACTTTTAACATTGAAGAAAAACTTGGACAGGTACATGGATGAGAGGGTTATGGAGGGATATGGGCCGGGTGCAGGTCAGTGGGACTAGGCAGAAAAATGGTTCGGTGCAGCCAAGAAAGGTCAAAAGGCCTGTTTCTGTGCTGTAAGTTCTATGGTTCTAAGGTAATGATATCCATTTATAAGAAAGGGCCGGTGTTAATTTTTGTGAAGATTTGTTATTAGTTTTTTAGATTGGTTATTTGCTGTTGAGTTCTGTTTCTGTATCCTAAATGTTAGCATAAAATTGATATAAATATTTTAAATTTGACTCTACTTGATGGAAATAATAAGACTATTCAGTGAAACTGTGATTATACAGCACCCTGGGACCTTGTTGACGCCAAGCTGGTACATTTCCAGACTGTCGGATGCTACTTCCACTAACCTGCCAACACACTTTAACTTCACTTTAACATGTAAATAAACGTTAGACCAAGTAAATAAATCATGTGACCAGTTTCCCAGTGAACATTTTGGGTTTAAAGGGAACGGGAATAAAACCCAGTGAAGTTTAGCTTGCCTTGGCATTCTAGACCAAGTTCCTGGCACATTCCCAGTCACACTCCGGAACTCCGTCTCACACTCCAGACAAACACCATCTGAACCATCGGAATTCCAAGCAGACCGATGCAGAATTATCAGGGTTTTATTGTATTTGTGACGCCATGCATACGATCGTAGATAGTCATGGCGAGAAAGGGAAGAGTTGGAAAGCGATTGAATATGTAGATCAGTAAATGTAGGGGCGAGGGGTGAACTGGGCTGTTTGTGGGTCAGGGCGCGGTGCCAGAACTTCGGATTAATTATGGAAGGTAGAGTTGGCTGGAGTTTGCAAAGCCAAGGAGGACGGTTTCTGTGCTCAATAAGCTGACAGAGGGACAGGTTCAGACAGTGCTCTAGAGAGAAGGAGAGAGTCTTCATAATGTGACACATCAGAATCAGACCTTGAACATAGGTTCAAAAGCACAAGAGAGACTGCAGTTACTGTAAAGCTGCAGCAACACACACAAAATGTTGGAGGAACTCAGCAGGTCAGGCAGCATCTACGGAGGGAAATGGACAGCTGACATTGTGATTTGAGACCCTATACCTGGACTGGGAAGTAAGAGGGCAGAGTTCAGAATAAACACTAGGGGGAGGGGAGGAGCAAGAGTGAGGAAGTTACAGGCAAGTCCAGGTGAGAGGTTTGGAAAGGAGGTGGTCAGACAGTCTAGGCATGTGAAATGGGCTCATGTAGAAGTGTCACTGTGCTTATGGCTGAAGTGCAATGTGCTGGTAAGAAATAAGAGGGAGCTAAATGTGGATCTTTGGACCTTTGTGTGAATAGGACACATACTGTATCTACAGCATTAGAATCTGGTATGCTCTTGAAGTGGTTTTGCAGTCTGAAGCCTTAATATTTTAAGTTGTTCCAATCCAAATATTGAGTTGAAACACTAGGCTTGGCAGATACGATAGAGACCACTTGAACCTTCACCCATTATCACCAGTTTATTGATGGTCAATTACTCACTCTTTCTCAGTTAGATCTAATATTCTGCACCATTTCTACACCGCACAGGGAAGATGCATTTGGTGTGGTTTAGCCTGTGCTTGAGATTTATTGTTCTAAAACAGATCGCATTTCAGCGATCCTGTGAATGTAGTCACGTTGAGAGAGTCCTAGTTCAGGCAAAATACGGAGTTCAGTGTTGGGACATCCCAGAAGGGAATTAAATATCCATCCCTGGACATTTCCCAGATCCAATCTTGTCAGCTATGCCTGGTGTTTAATTTCTGCAGCAAATATATTAAACATATTAGAAATTTACCTGAATCATCAGGATCTACTATTTCTGCAGCCAGGACTTTATGAGGTATGAAATTATAGATTTGCTCATCTGAAATGGCTCCAGGCTAATACACTGGCTGATCATAACTGCATTAATTGGACTTTCATTTATGGCTAGATGCAAAACTAAATTTATTATCCTCAGCCAGTTGCTTGCAAGATTTTCAATAATGTTTCTGTCAGCAGTAGAGTTTTAAACCAGATAATGCTGATCATAGGCTTTCTTAGGGGTGACTTATTATTTATGAACATTGAGTCTCATAGATGTCTTCAATGTGTTAAAAAAGACCACGATACAAACGTGTTTCCAGTTAAATTGTGCCAGAAACTGACTAGCTTTACAAAATGTGTGGATTTTGTTAACTGTCACAGTATAGAACGACACCCAGATTAATTTACCAATGCAACCCTCCCTGTTCTCAGAGTGTTACCCCCAGTCTCTAAGTTTAACTTACAACATCCTGCCACCCCCACCTAGACTCTGGCTCATCAGCATGTTTTGGGGGTCAAACCTTGGCACCTGACTTCTTCAATGTGAATCCTCTGTGCTCACGGGTGAAGCTGTATCATCACCGGGAGCACGGGAAAAGGTTCTAGATTGACATTTTGTTGAGGCCATCAGCCTCCTGCGACACATTCTCCACCAACTGCACTCGGAATGGGGACCTGATTCTGTGCCGTATGAACTGGTCCGCAAGTTAAAGTGCTCATAGATTGATAGAGTAATGCAGCAGAGAAACAGGCCATTTGACCCAACTCCATGCTGACAAGGTGCCTTCCTAAGCTAGTGAATTTCCCTACAATTAGCCCAGATCCCTCTAAACCCTTCCAGTCCATGTACCTGCCCAAATGTCTCAAATTTTACCTGGCTTTACCAGTTTCTCTGGTTAGTCATTCCATGCACTCACTGCTTTCTCAGATCACCTGAAAATCTTTTTTCCTTTACCGATGTCCTCTAGTTGCAGACTCCTCTACCCTGGGTTTAAGATGAGAGGGGAAAGATTTGAGAGACAGATTTGTTTTTAATGCAGCAGCTGGTGGATGTTTGGACTGAGCTGTGAAAGAAAATGGTAGAGCTAGGTATAATGTTTAAAAGACATTTGGACAGGTACTTGGACAGGAAAGGTTCGGAGGGAAATGGGCCTAAGGCGGGCAAACGCGATTGGGGTAGGAAGGCATCTTGGATAGCATGGGTGTGTTGGGCTGAAGGGTCTGCTCTCTGCTGCCTAACTCCATGACTCTATGAACGTGACCTGATTTAATGCTTCCTCGCCTGTAGGGTCTCTTTCCAAGATACTGAGTGGCGCTTGGAGCTATAGGTTGCCTGCTCGGTTGTAGACTTTGCCCATTCGACTGAGCATGCTTTGTCAGTCGATAGGGCAGTTGTTCCAGTTTGCATTTCCCCAGTGCTGACAGCCCAGAACTCATTGTAGCCGGCCAGAGCATGGGAATGCTTCATTGACACTGCAATCAAAAATGCTATTCACAAAGTGGATACACTGAACATACCTGAATGCACTGAGTAACTTGCATTAGTGAAGGTAACGTTGAGGAGCGGGAACAGAACAGGAATATCCAACAAAGCCAGGATTTAAATTCACCGTGACAGACAGCGGGAAGTAGGAGAACTTGAGAAAGGAGACGTTGATTGATGTCTACAGAGTGATGAACTAGTGAGGGAGTTTCAGTGCAACATTTCAATGAAAGACAACGTTAAAGCTGTAGAGCGGCCTGTGTTCTTTGACCCTCAACTAAAGCAGACAATTCTCTCTTTATCCCTCAGGCTGTTAAGGATTATTGCACTAGAATTGTGAAAATCAAGATCTTTTATCAACAGTTATAAGAAGCTTCTTCTCAATCAATAATAAGTATTCACTGGACATGGTTGAAGGAAAGCTGAAGTGCAATTTAGATCTGAGAGTTCAGGCACTTAACAGAGTGCTGAGTTTAAAACATCCACACTAAAGCAAAAACTGAAGTCTCATAGCATTTCTAAAAAATACAGGGCTCACAGTTTTTAAGCTATTTCTTCTGCTCAGAGAAACACAATCCATGAATGGAAAGGTAATTGTTTCGGGACTGGAGACTCTGCTCGCCAGGAATTAAAGCTCAGCCTACCATTAAAAGATAACACTTCCAGAGATTTCCTGGAGAAATCTGCAGTACAGCACACCTTACAACACTGATGGGCTTGTTTCCATAACAACAGGAGAGACGTGCTCCTAGGTTTCTAATGGTGCACTGTGATAAACTATGGGAAAGGTCTTTTGAACTATAATTCAGAGTCATCCCACTTTAATCACCTCTGGGAATAGAAGGTACTTTATTCTTACACTGATCCAGACAGACAGCTGAGCAGGTTTGAAGGTAATCAGGTGGAGGGTGAAGCTTTACTCACTTGTGGTCAGTTTCCGTTTAGCTGCTGGCCCGCGGGTATTATTTTTCACTATGTGAAGGTTGACTTCGTACTCCTGCCCTGGAGCCAGGCCAGTTTGCAGAAATGAGACTTCTGACCGCTTCAGACTGTTCAGAATCTCACCGTTATCTTCCTTCTGTAACCAAGAGAACATTTATTGAATCTGAAAAGCGCCAACAAGGTGTCAGAAGCAGTCGTTGAGAAACGCTTAGCTGAGCTCTTTCATCGTAGCGGGATTTGGCAATGGTGATCGTGGGCTTCTATAAAGCAGGTGAGTTTGATGTTGCAACAAGACGCCTGCAAAATGTTGATAGCAAAGTTATGTCTCTTTCAATAGGGCTGACAGTTAATTAGATCCGAGAATTTTACAGTGCAAAAGCAAAGCTGAGTATTCCGATTTATGTCTTTTAAACACCATTCATGTTTTAATATAATCTATGATAAATGAGGCCATTCAGTCCATCGTGTATGCTGGCTCTCTCCCATACTTTCTGTCTTTTCCTTTAACCTCTTCTCTATCTCAGGCCTGCCTTCCTCCCCTCTGACTCTCCCGCCACCCACTACACTTGGGGTGACAGCCCACCTACTTTCCCTCTGACTCTCCCGCCACCCACTACACTTGGGGTGACAACCCACCTACTTTCCCTCTGACTCTCCCACCACCCACTACACTTGGGGTGATAGCCCACCTAGCTCCCCTCTGACTCTCCCGCCACCCACTACACTTGGGGTGACAGCCCACCTACTTTCCCTCTGACTCTCCCGCCACCCACTACACTTGGGGTGACAACCCACCTACTTTCCCTCTGACTCTCCCACCACCCACTACACTTGGGGTGATAGCCCACCTAGCTCCCCTCTGACTCTCCCGCCACCCACTACACTTGGGGTGACAGCCCACCTACTTTCCCTCTGACTCTCCCGCCACCCACTACACTTGGGGTGACAACCCACCTACTTTCCCTCTGACTCTCCCGCCACCCACTACACTTGGGGTGACAACCCACCTACTTTCCCTCTGACTCTCCCACCACCCACTACACTTGGGGTGATAGCCCACCTAGCTCCCCTCTGACTCTCCCGCCACCCACTACACTTGGTGTGACAGCCCACCTACTTTCCCTCTGACTCTCCCGCCACCCACTACACTTGGGGTGACAACCCACCTACTTTCCCTCTGACTCTCCCACCACCCACTACACTTGGGGTGATAGCCCACCTAGCTCCCCTCTGACTCTCCCGCCACCCACTACACTTGGGGTGACAGCCCACCTACTTTCCCTCTGACTCTCCCGCCACCCACTACACTTGGGGTGACAACCCACCTACTTTCCCTCTGACTCTCCCGCCACCCACTACACTTGGGGTGACAGCCCACCTACTTTCCCTCTGATTCTCCCGCCACCCACTACACTTGGGGTGACAGCCCACCTACTTTCCCTCTGACTCTCCCGCCACCCACTACACTTGGGGTGACAACCCACCTACTTTCCCTCTGACTCTCCCGCCACCCACTACACTTGGGGTGACAGCCCACCTACTTTCCCTCTGACTCTCCCACCACCCACTACACTTGGGGTGATAGCCCACCTAGCTCCCCTCTGACTCTCCCGCCACCCACTACACGGGGTGACAGCCCACCTACTTTCCCTCTGACTCTCCCGCCACCCACTACACTTGGGGTGACAGCCCACCTACTTTCCCTCTGACTCTCCCGCCACCCACTACACTTGGGGTGACAGCCCACCTACTTTCCCTCTGACTCTCCCACCACCCACTACACTTGGGGTGATAGCCCACCTAGCTCCCCTCTGACTCTCCCGCCACCCACTACACTTGGGGTGATAGCCCACCTACTTTCCCTCTGACTCTCCCGCCACCCACTACACTTGGGGTGACAGCCCATCTACTTTCCCTCTGACTCTCCCACCACCCACTACACTTGGGGTGACAGCCCACCTAGCTCCCCTCTGACTCTCCCGCCACCCACTACACTTGGGGTGATAGCCCACCTAGCTCTCCTCTGACTCTCCTGCCACCCACTACACTTGGGGTGACAGCCCACCTACTTTCCCTCTGACTCTCCCGCCACCCACTACACTTGGGGTGACAGCCCACCTAGCTCCCCTCTGACTCTCCCGCCACCCACTACACTTGGGGTGACAGCCCACCTACTTTCCCTCTGACTCTCCCGCCACCCACTACACTCAGGGTGACTCACAGCAGCCAGTTATCCTATCAGCATGTGTTTGGTATGTGGGGGGGGGTGCAACTAAAATATGCAGGGAAAGCCAATGGCAGAGAAAACGTGCAAGTTCCGTGCAGACTGCACCGGAGGTTAAGGTTGAACCTGGAGTTGTGCACCAGCAGTCTTAAATGCTGCAACACTGCACAATCCATTTCTCCGTACTGTCCTCGGGTTGGACCAGAAGAGACTGTAGAGGGCTATAGACTCAGCCAGCTCCACCTTGGGCACAACACTCCCCACCATCACGTCATCTTCAAAGGTGATGTCTCAAGAAGGCAGCATCTGTCATTAAGGACCCTCACCCTCTGGGGCATGCCCAATTATCATTACTACGATTGGGGAGGAGGTGCAGAAACTTGAAAACCTATAATCAACGATCCGTTTCTTTTTCAGGTTTCTCAACAGTCCATGAACCCTACCTCGCCATGCCTCTTTTGTACCATTTATTTATTTATTGTCACTTATAGAAGCGTTTATGTCTTTGTTACTGCCACAAAACTAATATTATGACATAAGTCATGTGATCATAAATCTGATTCTGATTTCAGCAATTTTTTTCCTCTTCAAGTGTTTACCCTTCAAAACATTTTCATTTTTTTTTACAAGAATAAACTTTATTCCTTGTATAAAAGACACAAAGGAAGAAACAGTGTAAAACTTTCTACAGCTATGGTCATAATTTTCAGTAACGTTAGCTCACTTTTTAAACCACCTCACCATTGCCACTCTTGTGTCACTCAGACCCTCCCCTGGGGTGATGCACCATTTCAGTGCTTGAGGCATTTCCCCACCTCACTCAGCACCCCCGTCCCCACATGCAGCAGCTGAAGGGCCTTGCCCTGCGGTCCTTCCCCACAGAACCTTTGCATTTGCCCCCACCGGGCTGCAGCCTGGCGTGGGCCAGACGACAGCACTCCCTGCACTGGAAACCAACAAGTGTCCGGCAAGCCAAAGACCTCCTTCCACTAAGTTGCTGCTCTTCCAGCAGGGCTTGGCGTGCGTCCCTGGGAGCAGCCCGTCACTCAGGAGGTCCTCTGTCTGTCTCTCCATCTGCCAACTTGGGTAGTGCCCAACCACTTGTTACGCTGACTCCAGCTTTACATGTCATCTCCAGTCGACATGCCAACCACTTTGCACTGGTGCCTCCAGGCATGATGTTTCAACCGGTTTCTCTTATTGCATCTGAATATCACGTTCTATTTTCGGGCAGGTTATCGAGTTAGCTGAGGCTCATTGGACTGGTGCCATTCATTTGTTGCAATATGTAACACTAGGAAATGAGATTTTCGGTCATGCATTCTTCGGTACAAATATCTCACAGCTGCCTGTGTTCCATTTGACTAAATACATATGATAGGGTCTTGCGGGAGTTTTGTGAAAGAAAATGATATCGTGTTACATGTTCTTAAGGGAGGGAGCTAGCTGGGTGGCCGGGGAGGGAAGATGTTTGCGTTGACTCACTGCTTAGGGTACGTGCTGGAAAGTCTGACTGCCGGCGGAGACTTAGTAGGCTCAATGGGCTCCTGTTTAGTCGCAGGGAAAATGGGACATCTTCTCTGGGGCATCGGAGGCCAAGGGGCAGCATTGTAGAAGTCCAGGAAGTTGTAAGAGGCATAGATAGGGGAGGCAGTGAGCATCTCTTACCCAGGGTGTAAATGTGAATTAGTAGAGGGTGTAGCTTTGAGCTGAGGGGGAAAATTTGAAGGGTCTGTACAAGGCAAGTTTTATTACATCCGGGTGGTCTGTAATGTGCTGCCAAAGGAGATGGTGGAAGCAGAACGTGGCAGCAACCTTTAAGGGGCATTTAAACAGACACGCAGATGGGATTAGTTAGATTGACAGCACGGTCAGCACAGACATGGCGGGCTGAACGGCCTGTTCCTGTGCTGCGCTGCTCTCCGTTCTAAGAGAAAATGCACCATTATATAAAGCTTTAGCAGACACAGCTGTGCGCTGGTCCGTGTCACTGACTTCATTAAAGAGTGGGGAGCAGTTCAGGAGTAAGCACGGGATCTACAAACATAACACTATACGTTAAAGCTATTGATGAATAACATGTACCTCGTAATGTCCTTTGCTTTTGAAGTCAATATTACAAGGAAACTAACTTTTTTGATTTCTCTTCTTTACTGAGGGAGCAACATGTGGTTTACAACTCCTGACAATTTATCTTCGGGCACTGCGCTAAATGTGGAGTAGACTGGGATTTCATTATACTCCACTTCTGAAACTCTGACAATGCACAGCATAGTATGCATAATATTATGCATATTTACTGCTTATAGTAAGGATAACTTTTCTCATGTGGAATAAATAAAAGATTTGGAATTCAAAAACATAGTTATCAGCGGGTGATCAGAACATGACTTAATAAAATAACTCGATATATTTTGTGAGCATGGTATTTTAACATTTGACTTACAGGGGCCTTGAAAATGATCTCCCAGCCATCAAACCCAATTTCTATAGGGTCCCACTCCACCTCGACAGAGGTCTCGCGAATGGACTTGAACTTCAATCCATCTGGTGTGGGTAGATCTGCAGGCAGGAAATATAGAAATTTTACATAAAACACTGTCCATTAGAAAAATTATACATTGAGAGAGTTAACAGCAACGAATGTGAAGTTGCCACACAAGTTGTGAAGAGGCCTTCACTGCTGAGGTTTTCTTGATGCGTTCCGTGAAGTCAGTGATGTGGCTTCTCCAAGGAAATTAATGCAGATAATGATCAACTCATTCATCAGTAATTAAACTGATACAAACTGCAGCAGTATATGCAGAATATTTTATGAATTCCTTCAAATATAAACCTTGTTATAAGGGATCCAGTTAGAGATAAGTACAGCTAATATTAAACCACAGATGTAAATACATGAAGAAACAAATACAGAAAGCGTCAGAAGCACCAAGTACCTCCGACAACGTTGCAGAGAGAGAATTACAGTCAATGATTTCCTCTCCATGGACGCGGTTTGACTTGTTGAGCACTTCCTGGCGCTATTTGGTTTTGCTTTGATTTGCAGTGACCGATTTTTTTTGCATTAAATATTTGAAGAAGTATGAGAATGGCAGTATTTAAACAACTGGAGCTTAAAAATCATTCCTCACTTGAAATATTTACTACAAATTGTTGACTTGTTGCAATTGTGTTTGACTTGGATCACTCAGCAATTATGTCAATTATTTTCAAAAGTAATGTTTCTATATTACAGCTTGGGTCACTTTTACTGCCTGAAATCACAGTAGAGTTTATTTAGAAAAGAATTCAAGGCAAAGCATTTCATGTGATTTATAAACAGGCTGTAGTAAGGGAGATCAGTAGAAAAAAATCAACCAAGGTTCATATATTGGCTTCAAATGTTTTCAATGAAAAATTTAAAGTCATTATAATTTTCTTCAGTCACGATGCACCTTTGGTAGAGTTGTTGATCAGATTTCTTATTGTAAAACTCAGATATACTTAAACTAATTTAATAACAAAGATAGGAATTATTTTGTGCTGTGTCCTTTGTGGCATGTCAAGGTGTTTGATTGAATGATGGAACAGAACTAGTTAGAGAATATGAGAGGGGGGATGATGAGTTTTACATCAGAGACATTCCTACTAACCTATTACCTGTGAGGTTGGTATCTGAGACCATCCATGTAGCTCCGACAGAGTTGAACTCATTCTCATTTAATAGCATATAAAGTAAGAACAAAATTGAAAATTAAAAAGATTATGCTGGTGCCACTGTAATATATTGGTGTGAACTACAAGTGAAAAACAAGAAAACGATGTTGTCTCCAAGAAGTGGGCTGATCACGAAGTAAGCTTCCCACTTTTCTCACAAATGCCAACTTTCTGTAAAATCACTCCTACACGCAGGAATATTTTGAGACGTACTTTCCCCCTGAATTTCCACAGAAACTAATCTCCATATCTTTGGATGCAAAACCTGACATGAGCCAATGCAATCAGTGGTGCTTTAAGAAAAAATGTTTTTAAAAGAGTTCTGCTGTAATAAATCCTTCAAACATCTGAAAATAATTTGATCAAGACAGAAAAAATATTGATATACAACAAACTATAATTTTCTCCATTTATAGTGGCATCCTTCACCATAAGAAATCTGATCTTAAGTAAATTAAATTCCCTTTTTAAAAATGTTTAACCTAATGTTTAATTAATCTGATGTATACTATCCATTTCTTTGCAAACTAAAACCAACTTTACATTTAGAATATATTTTGTGTTCTCACACTCAAAGGAACCAGCTCAGTTTTTGACATCTCCTTATAAGAGAACGGTTAGAAGAAATTCTCAATGGTGATAATTCACACTAGGATCAAGAGCAATGAGAGATCAGGGCCTGTGTAAATGTGTGATATGAAACAGGGTTTCTGAGTGTTTCCAGAATTTTCTGTTTTTATTTTAGATTTCTGTCATCTGCAGTTTTTGCTTTTGATTTTCGTCTGCATCTATTGTGACATTTTCATCATTAGATCATGGAAACTCAGGCTGTGTTGAAAAACAGATTATGCACAGAATTCCACAATGGTTTACATTAAACTGCAAACCAAAACAAAATGGCATTCTTGAGTAGAAACTCGAGGATAATTTGTATGAACCTGAGTCTTAGGATTTTTTTTTACATTATTCTCCCTCCTTTCCAATGCACTCACATGATAATTTGTGCCCATTTTTAGGTCATACTTTTTTATATTCAGATACAAGTCTTCAGTATTGCCAATTGATGATAAACATAATTCAAAATCTTCAAAAAAATAATCTGTCAGTGTAATAAATAACTCAATAATTTGGCAGCAAAAGGCTATTCTGGGTTGTTTTCAGATTCTCAGCAAACATCAGTTTTTGAAGCTGTCCTGCCTGTCACCTCTCTGATTAAAAGAGTCATTAGAGCATAATTTTTTCTGATCACCATATTATGTTATTTAGGTAAGTGCACAACGTGGCAGAAATGCTTTGCACTTTACTCTTTTGTAACAAATCTTCTATATTTGTGATCAGATTGAATCAGTCTGCACATTTCATGTCTTATGCATTGTTTTGCTTTGTATTTTGTCAGTGGTATACCATCTGTTGATATTAATTGACAATTTTAAATGGCTTGAAGTCTATAATTAATCAATATGTTAAATTATTGCATTAAATAAAATAAGCTCAACTGGAAATGTTAAAGCCTAGAGGTAAGTGTCAGGAATGAGTAGCATTTGATACGCTAAAAATAATTACAGAGATGCGAATCATCTCCTTGCTGAAACTGAGCTTTGGTAATGTTCATCAGAAGTAAGCTAAAGCTTTTTTAAAGTTGTGGAGTCAAGAATTTAATGCATACCTAACTGCTTGCATTGTAACATTGCCACTAATAGCTTTTAGTATTAGTTTTTCCAATTAGTAGCATAAGGCTATTTGAGGCAATAAGCCCTAGTAACATTTTCCTGTCTATACTTAAATTGTCCATAATTTTGCAGTCAAAGCAGTTTGTCAGCTAAACTTGGATTAACTTTTAAAACTATTATTATGGCTAAAGATAACAATCTGGTCCTAATTTTTGCATATCTCCAATTTCAACCCCCGTCCTCTCTGCACTCCACTGCTGTCAGAAAGTTATAATATTTCAACTGGAAAAATATTGTCTTCCGATCTGTAGCTCCCAGTCAGAGCAATTACTTTAAATAGACATCTGTCCAAGGAAGTAAATTTGCTTCTCTCAATGAACAACTTGATACGGTCATTGTTCTGATGTTAAATGAGGCTTGTAGAACTTCTCCTTTGTACCGAGGCTGTTAGCAAGTCAGAGCTTGAAAATTCATAGACCAGATAAGTGGTGGCACTCACATGTTGCGACCCTGGCGCTGACGGGAATGCTTCTCTCATTATTAAGGATAGCATAAACGTTGATTAAGTATTCGATCCCCGGCTCTAGTTCCCGGATGGTGGATGACTGCTGGTCACCAGGCACTCGGAGTTCCAGCTGCAGACCCCCAGGGGATGTGGGGATATAGGTGATGAGGTACTCGTTGACTCTAACCTCATTCTGCCACTCCACATCCACTGTCTGGGTAGTCACCTCAGTTACCTTCAGGTTTTTGGGGGGCGAAACTGCAGAAAGAAAATGCATGGTAATATTATCAATGCAACAAGTTCTGATGTGAAAATCTGACGTAACTTTATGTATGTTTTCTAAACTTAGAGATTCACACAAAAGACCAGCACGTTATCTAATGTTGTTGTTGAACAGGGTGAGTAAGACATGATGGAAATGATGATTAGGCAGAGTAAGGAGAAAACCATGAATTATGGAATGATCTGTGCAACCTAACTCAGTAATATCAACAGCTAAGCACACATCCTTGAGGTGCGTCAGTGTTGATTGTCAGTGAGGAGGAGATGTTATTTCCGAATGTGGTCTCTGGGTGAATCCTTTTGCAGATGAAGGTACAGAGGCCCAGGTTTTTGCAGCTTTTTGATTAGTACTTGTGGTGAACTACATATACCTGTCTGGACTGCTCCTGTGGCTCCTCCCACAGACCCCCGCTGACTGCTCCTGTGGCTCCTCCCACAGACCCCTGTATAAAGGCGATATCTCGCTTCTTACGTCTCAGAGTGAGTTATTGATGGTGCATCAGTACTGAGGGGTTGATTGTGTTGAATGCTAAGCTATAGTCAATAAACAGCAATAGTATTACTATTGTCCAGGTGATTCAAGGCCGAGTGGGAGAGCCAGTGAGATTGAATGCGCTTTAGACTTTTGATGATAAGCAAATTGCAGCTGGCCCAGGTCCTTGCAGAGACAGGAGTTAATTCTGGCCATCATCAGCCTCTCAAAGCACTTCATCACAGTAGATGTGAGTGCCACTGAGCAGTCGTCATTGAGACAGCTCACCCTGCTCTTCTTGGGAACTGGTATGATTGCTGCCATTTTGAAGCAGGTAGGAATCTCCAACTGCAGCTGTGAGAGATTGAAAATTTCCTTTAACACTCCCTCCGGCTGATTGACACTGGTCTTCTGAGCCCCACCAGGTACACTGTCAGGGCCTGGCACCTTCCAAAGGTTCACCCACTTGCAACGTGTTCTGATATTGGCCTCCGAGACGGAGATCACAGGGTCACCGGATGCTGCAGGAAGTTTTATTTCCCCTTTCAAAGTTTGTATAAAAAGCGTTGAGCTCATCTGGGACTGAAGCATCATGGCCATTTGTGATGTTCTGTTTCGCTTTGTAGGAAGTAATGGCCTGCAAACCCTGCCAAAGCTAACGTGCATCTGATTCTATCTCTCACCTCAATCAGAATGTTTTTTTCACTTTTAATTAGATTATGCTCAGTCAAGGATGGATTGATGGGACGGTTCTCCTTATGTTTAAAGGATTTCCCAGAAGTGCAAAACTTTATACATGATAAGTCACGTGTTTTCTAGTTACTTTTCTCAGGTGATATTACTAAGCAGTAAGAAACACAGATGATGCCATTCATGGTTTTAAAATTCTGCAGTGTACTATTTAAGTAAAGCTTAGATATCCCAGACAGAAGCTGGATCTGGAAACGACAGGACAATACAAGATGAAGTCAGTTATGTCTTTTTGTAAAGACAAGAATAGTTACAAATATGAGGCAGTGCACTGAAATCCCTGCCATGGATTGCTAGTAATTCTTCTATTATCATCTTTATTGTGGTAACTTCTTCCTTACTTCAGATCGTCCGCACCCAGATTTATTTATAGATAAATAAAACTTCACTTGTGATTTTCTTCAAACTTTGAGCACTTAGGGAGCAGGTTTGACTGTTAAGTACATTGTCGTATTTCAGTTGCTGTTACAGAATGAATAAAATGGATACAGAAGTAAATGTGGGTTTCAAATTTGTTTAATACTTCATTTAAAGATTTGTTACCCAGGTTGTCTTGAAGCAGCATTCTCCATTGAAGTTTAACTAGCCTGGTTTCCTAAAGGAGCCTCTGATGAAATGTGTACAATAAATTAACACCTCCTATCAGTTATCAGTAAGGCTGTAATCACAAAGTCACAGCTCAGGTGACTCCTTGGCCTATCATACCCCTTCCGGCACTCTGAAGGAGCAATTCTGGCTCCCTGCTCTCCTGTTCTTTCAGGTGCTTATCCAACTCCCTTTTTATGTCTGTGGCAAGATGAAACAGAATTAGCTATTTCCCTGTCGCAATAGCTATCGATTGGTTGGGCTTGTTGACTAGATGTCAAACTTAAATTTTGTTTTATCCTCGGGTAGGCCTGTCTAAAGGGATTTACTGGAAGTCATGCGGCAGTTTCTAATGAATCGCGCATGAGGAGTTTTGCGTTATATGGAGTTGTTAATCACTGGTAGGGGAGATAAGGTGCAGTAGTAAGGTTTTTACAAGCGATTTCTAGAGCTCCTCCATGGCTGGATCATGACCTGTCCCTGGTGACCTTGAAACCCCTTCGTGTCGCGTCAGAATTTTGGGGTTAGTGCGGAACACACAAGCAGAGCTGCTTATTGTTAATTGCTAATACACATTACAATGAATTGCACGTAATGTTGAGCTTGGTTTATTACTGGAGAATCAAATCAAGAAATCCCGAGGTTTGCTCTTTTTGTGGAATTAGACTAGATTTGTAGCTGTAGTTAAAAATTGAATTAGATCTGTAGTTAAAGAGTTAAACAAATTACTCATATTACTAATTTCTTTGTTATTTTAGTTAAGACTCAAATAAAGTTACTATTTATCAAACTATTTGTGGAGATGTGTGCTTCATTGTCCATTTGGTCGCTTTAGGCTAAGCAAAATAAAGCTGAGCTCTGTTTTAAGAAACATCCACTGTTGAAGTTGCTTCCGCTGTTCGACCAGCCAATGCTTTACAAACCAAAGTGACTTAATCTATGTAACTAAAACGTACTGGTGGAAATGTAAATGAAGAGCCTCTTATAATGGACAAAGAGCCTCTCATAATGAAGAGGCTCTTTGACCTCAGACGATGTGAATTAACAGATTAGGCAAAGTCTTAATGAAGCACTTGAGTGCTTCTCATACCAGAGGTCCTCTTTCCTCTGCACAAATAATTTAAGGTAGAAGAGACAATCCAGGTGTGGATAGAAAGGTATAAACTTTACGGAACAGAAGAATGTGAGAAATAGAAGCAGTAATAGATGATCTGCAGGGGAGGGAAGGGGAGATCACAGAGTGTGTTGGAATCAGTCTTTGTGGACTTTACGCGCCAGGTTTATAAAAACAACTGGGGCCTGTCAGGAGTTGTCTGTGGAGCAGAAAGTGCTTGCGTTATTGGGTTATTGCTTGACCAATATAAAGAAGTGAGCTATGAGTGGAGCAGCCACTGCGGGAGTGGCCATTGTTGGAGCGGGCCAGTGTTAGAGTGGTCAGGCTTTGGCTCAACAGGCTTGGATGAGAACAGGCACAGGCTCCAACTTAAGGTTAGATGTTAGAAGCATAACAAGGGTAGGCAGGCTGGGAGTTCAGGCAGGGGGATGCTCTTGTGAGACGTGGGATTTTAGGGTACCTGGCAGTCTTGCTGATGACTACCGCTGCAGGAAATGTATCAAAAGGCAGCTCCTGACTGAAAAGGTCAAGGAACTGGAGCTGGAGCTGGATGTACTCAGGATAACCCAGAGGCTGAAAACCTCAGAAATGAGGCTTTTACTGTGGTGGTCACACCCAGAGTGCAGGCTTCAGATGGTAGAGGACTGACCACCAGGGAACATAAGGGGAGTAGGAAGCCAATGCAGAGATCCCCTGCGGCCATTAACCTCAAAAACACGAATACCCCTTTGGATTCTGCTGAGGGATAACCTATCAGGGTACAGCAGCTGCGGCCAGGGTCAGTGGCACTGTGACCATCTCTGAGTCTCAACAGGGCAGGGTACAGTCAGGTAGAGAGATAATGATTGGAGACTCAATAGTTAGGGGGATGGACAGCAGGTTCTGTGGCCACGAAGGAGAAATCAGGATGGTGTGCTGCTTCCCAGGTGCTAGGGTCCAGGACACCCCAGAGCAGCTGCAGAAGATTCTCTACAGGGAGGGTGAGTAGCCGGAGGTCACGGTGCACATTGGCACAAATTACATAGGTAGAAAGGGGAAGATGCCCTATGCAGTGAGTATAGTGAGATAGAGAAGAGACTGAAGAACAGGACCTCCAAGATTATAATTTTAAAATTACTCCCAGTGCTAGTCAGGGCAGGAATAGGTTGACAGTACAGATGACTGCGTGGCTGAGGAACTGGTGCAGCGGGCAGAGTTTCAGATTTCTGGATCATTGGGATCTCTTCTGGGAAAGGTATGTCCTGCACAAAAAGGACGGGTTACACCTGAACCTGAGGGGGGTGGGGGTGCAATATACATGTGGACAGGTTTGCTAGAGCTGTTGGGGAGGTATTAAGCTCATTTGGAAGGGGGATGGGAACTGGTGATAGTGCTGAGTAAGGGGCAATGGGTCTGCAAGTCAATGCAGTGTGTAGTGAGACTGTAAGGAAGGACAGGCGGACGACAGGGCAAAATTACAGTCAGTAGGATGAGTTGCAGTGTATCAATAGGGCAAAGTTGAAAAGGGTGAAGTATACAGGACTAAAGGTGTTATGTTTGTTTGCACACAGTATAGGAATAAAGCAGATGACCTTGTCGTCAGTTAGAGATTGGCAGGTATGATGATATGGGCATCACTGAGTGGTGGATTACAGCTGGGAGCTTATCATCCAAGGATGAACATTGTATTGAAAGGAAGGCAGCTCGGCAGAGGGTTTGGGATGGCTTTGTTGGTAAAAAATTATAATCAAATCAAATTAAATTTTTAGGAATAGGATCGGAAGATGCAGAATCATTGAGAGTGTCAGGGGGCAGAGTGACTGTCGTTGCTATTACTAAGAAGAAGGTACTTGGGAAGCTGAAAGGGATGAAGGTAGGAATGTCACCTGGGCCAGATGGAATACACCCCATTTTCTGAAATAGCTGAAGAGACTGTGGAGGCATTAGTAATGATCTTTCAAGAATCGCTAAATTCTAGAATGGTTCCGGAGAACTGGAAAATTACAGATGTCGCTCCACTCTTTAAGAAGGGAGGGAGGCAGAAGAAAGGAAATTAAAGGCTAGTTATGCTGACTTCAGTGGTTGGGAAGATGTTGGAGTCCATTATTAAGGATGAGATTTTGAGGCACTTGGAGGCACATGATAAAGTAGGCCAAAACCAGAATGGCTTACTTCACGGGAAGTCTATCTCGACAAATCTGTTGGAATTCTTTAAGGAAATAACAGGCTGGATGGACAGAGGAGAGCCAGTGGATGAAATTTACTTGGATTTTCAGAGAGCTTTTGATAAGGTACCACACATGAGTCTGCCTGTAAGAGTCCATTTATAACAGGGGGTTACATTGAAACCTATTGAATATTGAAAGGCCTAGATAGAGTAGGTGTAGAGAGGATGTTTCCTATAGTGGGTGAGTCTAGAACCAGAGGGCACACCTCAGAATAGAAGGACATTCCTTTAGAACTGAGATGAAGAGGAAGTTGCTTTAGCCAATCTGTGGAGTTCTTTGCCACAGACTGCTGTGAAGATCAAGTCATTGAGTATATTTAATGTGGAGGTTGATGAGTTCTTGTTTATTCGGGGCATCAAAGGTTACAGGGCGAAGGAAGGAGCATAGGATTGAGAGGGATAATAAAACTCTGCCATGGTGGAATGGTGGAGCAGACTCAATGGGCTAATTCTACCACTAGCCTTATGGTCTCATGCTCTAATATGTCATACTAAATATGATCATGCACATTACCAGTAGATTCCTGTTTTCCACAATTATTTAATATCCAAAGGCCTGTGGTCGTCAGCCTTGAATTCACTCAATGACTGACCGTCCACAGTCCTCTTGGACAGAAAGTTTCAGATTCACAAAGCTCTGTAAAAGACATTTTGTCACACCCCAGATATCAGAGGTCAGCCAGTGGTCATGAATCCATGCTCCCAATATCTAGACCATCCAGTATAGTCCGTACCCAGGCAATGCCTCTTGTTTCTGGGTATCCTTCTTAAATTGGAATGCAAATATATAGCTGAGAGTGGGAGGGAGTGGGAAGGGAAGAGCGTATAGGGAAGGTCTTGCAAAATAGAGAAAATAATTTGAATAGACATCAGGAAAGTTAATTTTCCCACCATGATAAATGTGTGCAACAGATTCAGAGTAAGATCCACGTCAACTAATTTGTTCCAAACAAACCTAATAGGAGTTTGGTTAATGCAAGGATTACAGCTCCCAGGATACAAACTATGATCAAGTCTTCAGGAAGGAAACACAAAATCATCATGTTTTGCTTATTTTAAATCCAGAACCACAGGAGGTGCAGAAACAAAAAGGCAGAATAAAACAAAGAATGCCACCATTTTGTCATTGTTGGCTACTTTGGAAAATTATTGGAAGATAGCAAAGCAGGATTGGCCTTGAGTTTAATTTGATTGTGTATAAGTTGTATTTATGAAGTGCAGAGACTTTGACATGGTCGACTATACAGAAGGAAAACCTTCTTGGATGTACATGAAAGTTTTTTTCTGCACGTTTCTAAAACAGTGACCAATCCAATGGCTCCCCTAAATATTTTTTCTCTTCTGTTTAAATATATATACTTCCTGCATTTTGAACACTGAAAAGTCTTAGTTCAAATGGAATGAGATGTATAAGACCAAGGCAGCAAGGGTGTTTCGGATGTTAAGAAGCAATTTATAGACAACCCACAGCAGTTTTACCCTACAACCACAGTGTAACATGTACTGTAGTTACATAGTAGAAGGCACTATGTCGCTCTCCAACAAATCTTTTAGTTGTGTGAGGCAATTAAAGGTAATAAGGAAAATTGATCTTGAAGGAAATAGGTATTTGTCCAAAGAATCCATCTTGTGGAACCAAATCTTTCTGGATGCATGTTGGCTAGGTATGGCAACTGCTCTGGCTGTGAATGCAAGAAACTATGGAGAGTTGTGCACACAGCTCAGTACATCACAGAAACCTCCCTCCACTCTATGAACTCTGTCTATACTTCTCGCTGTCTTAGTAAAACAGCCATCATAATCAAAATCTCTATCACCCCTCTCCCGTCAGCCAGAACATACAAAAGCTTGAAACCATAAAGAACCATAGAAACATTACAGCACAGAAACAGGCTTTTTGGCCATTCTTGGCTGTGCCGAACCATTTTTCTGCCTAGTCCCACTGACCTGCACCTGGACCATTTCACTCCATACTCCTCTCATCCATGTACCTGTCCAAGTTTTTCTGAAATGTTAAAAGTGAGCCTGCACTTCAACTGGCAGCTCATTCCACACTCCCACTACTCTGTGTGAAGAAGTTCCCCTATAATGTTCCCTTTAAACTTTTCCCTTTTCACCCTGAACCCGTGTCCTCTGTTTTTTTTTCTCTCTGGAAAAAGCCTGCTTGCATTCACTCTATCTATACCCATCATAATTTTATACACCTCTATCAAATCTCCCCTCATTCTTCTATGCTCCAGGTAATAAATCTATTCAACCTTTCTGTGTAACTTAGTTTCTCAAGTCCTGGTAACATCCTTGTAAACCTTCTCTGCACTCTTTCAACCTTATTAATATTCTTCCTGTAATTAGGTGACCAAAACTGCACACAATACTCCAAATTTGGCCTCACCAATGTCTTATACAATCTCACCATAACATTCCAACTCTTATACTCAGTACTTTGATTTATAAAGGCCAATGTGCCAAAAGCTCTCTTTACTACCCTATCTACCTGTGACGCCACTTTTAGGGAATTTTGTATCTGTACTCCCAGATCCCTCTGTTCTACTGCACTCCTCAGTGTCCTACCATTTACATTGTATGTTCTACCAAAGTTTTTCCTTCCAAAATGCAAAACCTCACACTTGTCTGCATTAAACTCCATCTGCCATTTGTCAGCCATTTGCCATTTTTTTCCAGCTGATCCAAATCCCTCTGCAAGCTTTGAAAACCTTTCTCACTGTCCACTACACCTCTAATCTTTGTATCATCAGCAAATTTGCTGATCCAATTTACCACATTATCATCCAGATCATTGATATAGATGATACATAACAATGGACCCAGCACTGATCCCTGTGGCACACCACTAGTCACAGGCCTCCACTCAGAGAATCAATCCTCCACTACCACTCTCTGACTTCTCCCATTGAGCCAATGTCTAATCCAATTTATTACCTCACCACGTATACCGAGTGACTGAATCTTCCTAACTAACCTTTTATATGGGACTTTGCCAAAGGCCTTACTGAAGTCCATGTAGATAACATCCACTGCCTTCCCTTCATCGACTTTCCTGGTAACCTCCTCAAAAAACTCTAATAGATTTGTTATACATGACCTACCATGCACAAAGCCATGTTGACTGTCCCTATTAAGTCCCTGTCTATCCAAATAATGGTAGATCCTATCTCTTAGTACTCCTTCCAATAATTTACCTACAACTGACATCAAACTTACTGGCCTATAATTTCCTGGATTACTTTTAGAGCCCTTTTTAAACAATGGAGCAGCATGAGCTATCCTCCAATCCTCCGTCAGCTCACCCATGGATACCGACATTTTAAATATATCTGCCAGGGCCCCTGCAATTTCAACACTAGTTTACTTCAAGGTCAGAGGGAATACTCTGTCATGTCCTGGGGATTTATCTACTCTGATTTGCCTCAAGATAGCAAGCACCTCCTCCTCTTTAATCTGTGTAGGTTCCATGACCACACTGCTTGTTTGCCTTATTTCCATTGACTCCATGCCAGTTTCCTTAGTAAATACAG
Organism: Hemitrygon akajei; assembly: GCF_048418815.1. Taxonomy (NCBI): domain Eukaryota; kingdom Metazoa; phylum Chordata; class Chondrichthyes; order Myliobatiformes; family Dasyatidae; genus Hemitrygon; species Hemitrygon akajei. Next base: position 138,376,553 of record NC_133130.1, read on the forward strand.
ATGCAAAAAAAAACATTTAAGATCACCTCCATTGCTTTTGGTTCCACTCTGATCTTCAAGAGGACCAATTTTATCCCTTACTATCCTTTTGCTCTTAATATACCTGTAGAAGCTCTTAGGATTATCCTTCACCTTGACTGCCAAAGCAACCTCATGTCTTCTTTCAGCCCTCCTGATTTCTTTCTTGTATTTTCTTGCACTTTTTATACTCCTCAAGCACCTTATTTGCTCCTTGTTGCCTATACCTGTCATACATCTCTCTCTTCTTCAATATCAGATTTCCAATATCCCTCGAAAACCAAGGTTCCTTATTCTTATTCACTTTGCGTTTAATCCTGACAGAAACATACAAAATCTGCATTCTCAAAATTTCTCCTTTGGAGGCCTCCCAATTACCAATGACATCCTTGTCAGAGAACAACCTGTCTCAATCCACGCTTTTTAGATCCTTTCTCATTGCTTCAAATTTGGCCTTTTTCCAGTTTAGTACCTCAACCCGAGGACCAGATCTATCTTTATGCATGACGAAGTTGAAGCTAATGGTGTTATGATCACTAGACCCAAAGTGTTCCTCTATACACACTTCCGTCACTTATCCTAACTCATTTCCTAATAGATCTATTGTACATCAGGCTCAAGGATAGACTCTTGAATGGACCTCTTGTACAATGAGATATACTCTTGATCTCACAGTCTACCTTGTTACTATAAGATTGACTCTTCACAATCTACCTCATTGTGATCTTGCACCATATTGTCTACCTGCACTGCACTTTCTCCGTAGCTGTCACACTTTATTCTACTTTATCTTGTTCTGGCCCAGTGCACTGTGTAATGATTTGTTCTGTATGAACAGTATGCAAGACAATCATTTTACTGTATCTTGGTATATGTGTCAATAATACACCAACACCAATCCTTACCAGCAGAGCAATCTTCACTGGTGTAACCTTCGTTACAGGTGCATTGACCATCAACACAACGACCTCTTTCATTGCAGTTATTGGGACATGCCAGTTCTCCGCAGTCTATTCCTCTGTAATCAGAATCGCAGACACACTGCCCATTGACGCAACGGCCGCGATTGTTGCAGTTGTTAGGACAGGACAGTTCGCTACAGTCCTCACCGGTGAAGCTGTGATCACAGACACACTGACCATTGACGCAACGGCCGCGATTGTTGCAGTTGTTAGGACAGGACAGTTCGCTACAGTCCTCACCGGTGAAGCCGTGATCACAGACACACTGACCATTAACGCAGAGGCCATGGTTACGACAGTCATTTGGACAGGACAGTTGCCCACAGTCTTCGCCGGCGAAACCTTCGTCACAGATGCAGCGGCCGTTGACACATTGGCCGCGATCGTAGCAGTCATTGGGACATTTCAGCTCAGTACAGTCTTCTCCTTTATAGCCCCCCTCGCAGATACACTGGCCACTGACACAGCGGCCACGGTTGTTACAGTTGTTAGGACAGGACAGTTCGCTACAGTCCTCACCGGTGAAGCCGTGATCACAGACACACTGACCATTGACGCAGATGCCAAGGTTACGACAGTCATTTGGACAGGACAGCTGCCCACAGTCTTCGCCGGCGAAACCTTCGTCACAGATGCAGCGGCCGTTGACACATTGGCCGCGGTCGTGGCAACTGTTTGGACAAGCCAGTTCCCCGCAGTCTTCACCGGTGAAGCCTTCGTGGCAGATGCACTCTCCGTCGACACAGACGCCGTGATCGTTACAGTTGTTCAGACAGGCCAGCTGGCTGCAGTCCTCTCCCGTGTAGCCCTCGTTGCACACACATTGACCGTTGACACAAAGGCCACTGTCGCTGCATTTGTTCAGGCAGACAAATTCTCCACAATCTTCACCCGTAAATCCCTCATCACAGTAACATACGCCTTCGACGCATCGTCCGCGGTCGTAACAGTCTTTGGGGCAAATAATCTCTGAGCAGTCTACGTCAGCAAAGCCTTCATCGCAGATGCACTCACCGTCCACGCAGCGGCCGCGGTTATAGCAGTCATTGAGACAGGCCAGATCATTGCAGTCTTCTCCCGTTAAACCTTCATCACAAACACACTTCCCATCAACGCAGATTCCTCGACCGCTGCAGTTGTTCGGGCACAACTCCTGGCTACAGTCTTCTCCAGCATAGCCTTCAAAGCAGGAGCACACTCCGTTTATGCATCGTCCTTGATCACTGCAATCGTTGGGGCAAGAACCGTCAATGCCACAGTCGTCCCCGGTGAAGCCTGCGTCACACACACACTTGCCATCGATGCACGTGCCTCTGTCATTGCAGGTTTCTGGGCACTCAGGTTCACTGCAGTTCTCTCCCTTCCAGCCTGGGTTACATAAACAGCCACAGCTGTGTGTACTGTAGTTCCCGTGTGCCCCACAGAAAGGCTTTACATCGACACGGCCTGAACGAAGACAAAAGCAAGGTGTGACATGATTTTCATCAAGTTTGAAGTTGCGGTTAAAGAACTTTTACCATTTAATTAATGATCTGAGCTACTTAATGAATAAAATATACAATTAATAACAAATTAGTAGAGGTTGAAATTAAATATCTACCAGTTTCAGTGCATACACAGTTGCATATGTATTTTAGCATTTGTGAAATTTAATATACATGAGTAGTTCTTAGCACATATGCATTTTAGTATTTGTGAAATTAAATATACTATAGTAGTTTTTTATGAGTTTTTACAATGCAACAAACAAAAAAAATAAAAAAGAAGTTTATACAGTGCAAAACAAACATATCAAAGTACAAATCATAACAATTAAGGAAAGTACCCATAGTAGAATCACGTAAAGTTAGTTACCACCCCACCCTCCCACTACCCAACTCCAAGCCAGCCTTACAATAGATAAAAAAGTTAATCAGAACTACATCATCACAGAGCTGTATTTATAAAAAGCTATATTGCCTACTATCTAAACTATAAGATGTTTACAACTCTAGTAGTTTTAAGCATTGTTCACAGATGTATATGCATCGTAATTATTCAATAGTAACACTTGCCATTCTCTTACCCTTTCCTTGCTGTGCGCCATTCTCACAGCAACCTCCATTCGCACATTGTTGCCGCAGTGACGACACATGACCTTCCAATGCCTCCAGCCTGTTGAGCAGGTCGCGGATATCCGGCCCTGCCGCGCAGCCACAGGCCTGCCGTGGGATGTTGATCCGGTGAGTGAAGATGATCTGGTTTTCGCCGTCAGCTGTGTGCTCTATGTGTTGTTCGCTGGAGTCGGCTTTGGGCCTGGCAATGCCATCCGGGGACTCCAGGTCCACTGAACAAAGAGAGCCAAGGGGGACGTTGATGTTGTAGACGTGGTTGAAGTTAATGGGCTGTGTTCCAAATGGTAATGAGGCATTCTCTTCTTTTGGTGGTGGAATGTCTCTCTTCTGCCTAATTATTTTCTTAATAAGTCCACCATGGGTTTGTTCCAGCAAAATAGTTGTTATGATGCAAACTAAAGCATGCCACTGAAGCCCCATTTTGGTGGTTAGGAGTCTTCTTTTTGTGCACAGTCTGTTTGTTCTCCAATATTAAACACAGCGATAAAATATGTAAGCTTCAGTTCCTGCCTGATGCAATTTGCCTGCAAAAACATCAGATAGAGGAGAGTGAAAGGACATTCCAGCCAAATGCAACTTTTCCTTGACACATCTGAGAAAGTTTTTAATATATGATTATATTTGCAACCTTTCTGAGGCATTGAAATGAAGCAAAGAAATCCTTTCAATAAAGGTCAAACAAGCAAACAAGTCTCCATTTAAATTATGCTAACTGGGAGGGAAATTGATCTCAAGTATTGATGAAGCTACAGCAATGACAGTTCCAATCTCCCCGTGACTAAAACTTTCTATGACCTCAATGTTATGGATTTCCAGTCTCAAATTAATTGCAAATACAGAAACCACAGGTGTGACAGAGATGCATTAATGTGTCACAGCAAAGCAGAGCGAAAATAAATAATGTGACAAGCATTGAGAAATCGCTCTCTCCTCTCAGCCCTTAATCTGGTTGGCATGATGAATGGGTTACAAATTGAAAGAGCATCTGATATGGTTTTATTAGTAACCAAACAATGTAATTTGCCAACTTGGAGGTCTGAGGAAGGTTTATCTTAAAGTGCCAGTAAGTTAGTGCTATACTGTTCTATGGTTTTATATGTTGTTACATAAATTAGCACTTGAGGCCATAATCACAGGAGAAGTGGTTAGTCATTTAGGACTAAGTTAAGAATAACTTGTTCTGGGGATTGTGAATGCAAGAAGTTGTCTCCCCCAGACCCCGAGTCAGCTGAGGACACTCAGAGCTCAGTCACTGATGATGACGAAGGTGCAGATTGATGCAATTTTCATCAAAGGACAGGGAAGTTGAAATTGGAGATCAATTGTGATCTTCACCGAATGGCAGAGGAGGTTTCAGCAACTGAATAACTCTCCCCTGCTTCCAGCCAGTGTGTTTTTATGATAGGGCTTCGATGTTTATTGCGCATTTAATAAATCGTAACAACATGCAGAAGTTAACTTTGATCTCCATTAGAACCTAGAGATGCATTGAGATAAAGGAACTGGTGTGAGATTCCCCCCCCCCCCCACCCCACGCCGCTGTGGCTTCACATGTTCTGAAGTACAAATGCAACCCATAGCCTCACCGTGAACCTTTTCATCCTCTTGCTTGGATCTGTAGGCATTAGCGACGTGTTATCAGCTCATCCAGAGTCATGTAATGATAGGGCATGAAGCAGACTCGTCAGCCCATTGATGCCGCACAGACCATCAACCACCTATTTATACTAATTCCGTATTAATCCCACTTCTGTTCCCCCTACACTCCCATCCGCTCCCCCACATTCTACCACTCACCAGACACTAGGGGTAAGCGCGAGTGTTTAAGGCAGATGAAGATCAGTATTGTGAGGCTGAGTCACTGAGGGCTCTGAGAAATAGGTACAGAAGAGAGGTCAGGGCCAGTATAGACCAGCTGTGGAGTCAGCCAGAGTCACTCTGGTTCCTACTTCCTCATGTCCGTGTGCGGTCTCGGAGGGTGCTACTGAGGTAGAAACACCTCGAAGCCAATTTCCACTCGGCCAGCTCCCCACAAATGGCAAAGTGATCCTGTTTGGATGGAAAGCACAGCCAGAGCAAGGGGTGCGGGAGACCAGTGGTGTTGGTGAACATTGTCCTCAGCTACACAGGCTGACGAAGCTCTCACAGTATCTCTCAGCTCTGAGAACGTTCCTTAGAACCAATACACACCTGTATTGTAAAACTGTAATAAAAACTGAAATGACCTTTATCCAACAAAAGCACATGCATATTAAAGAACGATTTGAAGCAATTTGAGTGTGGTCCAGTATCACTACACCTGGACAGGGTGTGTCTGAGTATCACTACACCTGGATAGTGTATGTCCCAGTGTCACTACACCTGGACAGTGTGTGCCCCAGTGTCACTACACCTAGACAGTGTGTGTCCCAGTGTCACTACACCTGGACAGTGTGTGCCCCAGTGTCACTACACCTAGACAGTGTGTGTCCCAGTGTCACTACACCTGGACAGTGTGTGCCCCAGTGTCACTACACCTGGACAGTGTGTGCCCCAGTGTCACTACACCTGGACAGTGCGTATCCCAGTGTCACTACACCTAGACAGTGCGTGTCCCAGTGTCACTACACCTGGACTGTGCGTATCCCAGTGTCACTACACCTGGACAGTGCGTGCCCCAGTGTCACTACACCTGGACAGTGCGTACCCCAGTGTCACTACACCTAGACAGTGTGTGTCCCAGTGTCACTACACCTGGACTGTGCGTATCCCAGTGTCACTACACCTGGACTGTGCGTATCCCAGTGTCACTACACCTGGACTGTGCGTATCCCAGTGTCACTACACCTGGACAGTGCGTGCCCCAGTGTCACTACACCTGGACAGTGCGTGCCCCAGTGTCACTACACCTAGACAGTGAGTGTCCCAGTGTCACTACACCTGGACTGTGCGTATCCCAGTGTCACTACACCTGGACTGTGCGTATCCCAGTGTCACTACACCTGGACAGTGCGTATCCCAGTGTCACTACACCTGGACAGTGTGTGCCCCAGTGTCACTACACCTGGACAGTGTGTGCCCCAGTGTCACTACACCTGGACAGTGCGTATCCCAGTGTCACTACACCTGGACAGTGCGTATCCCAGTGTCACTACACCTGGACAGTGTGTGCCCCAGTGTCACTACACCTGGACAGTGCGTATCCCAGTGTCACTACACCTGGACAGTGCGTATCCCAGTGTCACTACACCTGGACAGTGTGTGTCCCAGTGTCACTACACCTGGACAGTGCGTATCCCAGTGTCACTACACCTGGACTGTGTGTGCCCCAGTGTCACTACACCTGGACTGTGTGTATCCCAGTGTCACTACACCTAGACAGTGCGTGTCCCAGTGTCACTACACCTGGACTGTGCGTATCCCAGTGTCACTACACCTGGACAGTGTGTGCCCCAGTGTCACTACACCTAGACAGTGTGTGTCCCAGTGTCACTACACCTGGACTGTGCGTATCCCAGTGTCACTACACCAGGACAGTGTGTGCCCCAGTGTCACTACACCTAGACAGTGTGTGTCCCAGTGTCACTACACCTGGACTGTGCGTATCTCAGTGTCACTACACCTGGACATTGTGTATCCCAGTGTCACTACACCTAGACAGTGTGTGTCCCAGTGTCACTACACCTGGACAGTGTGTGCCCTAGTGTCACTACACCTGGACAGTGTGTGCCCCAGAGTCACTACACCTGGACAGAGTGTGTCCCAGTGTCACTACACCTAGACAGTGTGTGTCCCAGTGTCACTACACCTGGACAGTGTGTGCCCCAGTGTCACTACACCTAGACAGTGTGTGCCCCAGTGTCACTACACCTGGACAGTGTGTGTCCCAGTGTCACTACACCTGGACAGTGTGTGTCCCAGTGTCACTACACCTAGACAGTGTGTGCCCCAGTGTCACTACACCTGGACAGTGTGTGTCCCAGTGTCACTACACCTGGACAGTGTGTGTCCCAGTGTCACTACACCTAGACAGTGTGTGCCCCAGTGTCACTACACCTGGACAGTGTGTGTCCCAGTGTCACTACACCTGGACAGTGTGTGTCCCAGTGTCACTACACCTGGACAGTGTGTGTCCCAGTGTCACTACACCTAGACAGTGTGTGCCCCAGTGTCACTACACCTGGACAGTGTGTGCCCCAGTGTCACTACACCTGGACAGTGTGTGTCCCAGTGTCACTACACCTGGACAGTGTGTGCCCCAGTGTCACTACACCTGGACAGTGTGTGCCCCAGTGTCACTACACTTGGACAGTGTGTGCCCCAGTGTCACTACACCTAGACAGTGTGTGTCCCAGTGTCACTACACCTGGACAGTGTGTATCCCAGTGTCACTACACCTGGACAGGGTGTGTCCCAGTAACACTCCACCTGGACAGGGTGTGTCCCAGTGTCACTACACCTGGACAGGGTGTGTCCCAGTGTCACTACACCTGGAGTGTTTATCTCCATATCACTATATCTGGACCGGTTGTATCCTAGTAACTCTACACCTGGACAGTGTGTGTCCCAAAGATTCAAGGATTCAAAGTTCAAGGTACTTTTATTGTCAAAGTATGTATGCAGGATAAATCCTCAGATTTGTCTTGCTACAGACGGTCATGAAACAAAGAAAACCATGGAACCCGTTCAAAGAAAAACTTCTCACCCAATGTGCAAAAAAAGAACAAATTGGGCAAATAACAAAAAATGAGTTAATAACACACAGAATTTTAAGCATCGAACTGCAGAGTCCTTGAAACAGCTGAGGAACGTCCAGTTTAATTCAATATAGCACCATGTCGTTTGTTGACTGTAGGCCACAGAGCAGTCCCCCTTGTTCAAATCACATAAGCAGTAACCCAGAAACACAAACTGTGCCAATCAAACATTGATTACGAATGAAGACCGCACCTTCCTCAGACCACAGTCAACAAGAGGGGTAGAGAGACCAGTCTACCGCAGGCAAACAGCACTGAACGCTTACTCGCCTTCTGCTCTCGGCCTTGTTGATTTCAATCTTCCTTGATGTTTTAATCTGCGAGTTGGTGGAGAATTGGAGCTGAATGTGGTCTAGCACGACGTGCACTTCATTCCCAGCCTTGCTCTCAATCGCACTGAATGCTCTTGGAGACAGCAAAACCACCAGGCTCGCTCAGTGGGCCCAAAAACATGTGATCAAAATGTAAATTACAGGCTCCAATCGCACGCAGATTAGTAGTCAAAGTATTACTGAAAAGAAGAAGCGGTTTCGTGGACTGTCTTCAGGGCGTCGCCATTAGTCACATCGATTGTTGGCGCCATCTTGCTCAAAGTCACTATCACTAAACACAGTATCACTAAACCTCAATAGCGTGTGTCCCGGATCACTACACCCACAACCAGACAGTTATACCGAGCATGACTACACCTAGGCAGTGTGTGCACTTACCTCCGAAATGGCCTCAACTGCTGACAGATCTAGGCAGATCCTAGAGGAAGGTTATCCCCAACCTGTATTAGTGGTGTTGACCGAGGGAGCTACATGTACACTGGAATATCTCACCTGTACCTTGAGCCCATCTCTTGGAATCTTCTTCATGAGATACTCAGAGACTGGAGTCCACAGTTTAATATTTCATCCAAAAGGCTGCAGCCCTGATGCAAAACCTTAGTTCCAGCCCCGATTAAAATCAAATATAATTTCTATAGTCACTTGGCTTGACCGGAAAATATTACTGAGGAATATAGACATGAGCCAGTTGTAGAACTGGTGAGGACTTCTGGTCACTGATCAAGGGCCAGTGCTTAAGAATAAAGGGTCACATGATAAAGACAAAGATGAGGTGAAATGATTCCTTTCAGATGTCTTGAGCATCTGTAAGTCTTTTCCTCATAATGTTTTATGAATATATTTAAAGGTATATAACATGGCATCTGGAGGTTCAAAGTAAATTTATTTGCTATATACTACCTTGAGATTTATTTTCTTGTGGGCATTCACAGGAGAACAGAGGAATACAACAGAATCAATGAAAACCTGTCACAGAGACTGTCAAAAAGCAATGTGGTACAGAAGACAAACAAACAAACAAATAAATAATACAGGAAACATGAGTTGTTGAGTCCTTGATAGTGAGTCTTTAGGTTGTAGAATCAGTTCAGAGTTGAGGTGAGTGAAGCTATTCACATTTGCCCAGGAGCCTGTTGGTTAAAGGGTAATAACTGCTCCTGAACCTGGTGGTGCGGGTCCTGAGGCTCCTGTACTTCCTTTCAATGGCTGAAGAGAGCACGGCCTGGATGGTTGGGGTGTGGGTGCTATTTTCTTGTGGCAACCGGTGATGCGTCCATGACTTTTTGCAGAACTTTCCGTTCTTGGGCACTGGTGTTTCCATACCAGGTTGTGATGCAACCAGTCACTATGCTGTGCATCTATAGAAGTTCGTCAAAGTTTTAGATGAGATGCTGAAGCTGCGCAGAGGCTCTATGAAGGCAGAGGCTCTTTGTACTCACATATTTGCTGACCCCAGGACACATCCTCTAATATGATGAACACCAAGGAATTTAATGTTACTGACCCTTTCCACCTCCTGTCGCCTAATGAGGACTGTTCCATGGAGCTCCTGTTTACTTCTCCTGTAGTCAATAATCAGCTCCTTGGTTTTGCTGACAATGAGTGAAAGGTTGTTGCTAAGGTACCACTCAACTAGATTTTCAATCTCCCTCCTATGTGCCAATTTGCTACTACTTTTGATTCAGCCAACAACAGTGGTATTATCAGCAAATTGAAATATGGTATTGGAGCTGTACTTAGCTACACAGTCATCAGTAACTTTAAAACAAGCAGAGCAAGGGCTAAGCACACGGCCATGTGATGCTCCTGTGCTGAGGGTGAATGTGGAGGAGATTGACTGGGGTCTGCAAGTGAGAAAATTGAGGATCCAGTTGCACAAGGAGGTATCAAGGCCTAGGTTGTGTGGAGTTCTTTGATTAGTTTTGAGGGGATGATAGTGTTGAATGCTGAGCTGTAGTCAATAAAGAGTGTCCAGATCATGGTCCAGATGACCCAGAGCTGAGTCAAGAGCCAATGAAATAGCATCTGCTGTTGACCTGTTGTGATGGCAGGCAAATTAAAGAGGATCCAAGTCACTCCCCAGGCAGGAGAAGATATGCTTCATGACCAGCCTTCATCACAATGGATGTGAGTGCTACTGGACAATAGTCATTGAGGCAGGTTACCACACTCTGCTTGGGCAGAGTTGGAATGATCCTTGGCTAGCAAGGGGTCAGAGGTTACCAGGGTTAGGTATAAATATAGCGTGGAGCTTACAGTCAGCTGTGATCTTATGGTGGTGTGGTTTCAAGATAGCTCCTCCTACTCCAAGTTTGTATGTTTCTCTGAATGGTCTTATTCCAAAAAAAGTGGTATAATCCCATAGAATAGAGAGCCCTTTAAAATAACAACCCATTAAAGTACTATATACAATAAAGAAAGGTCATTACAACATTTAACTGAGCAACTTAAATACATTGCTTGCCAATTAATAATTTTCCGATTGCATTGAATTGGTTATAACACACTGCTGCTTTCTCACCTGCAAACTTTCATGCAGATTTTGATTCAATGAACCATTGCATAGACTTTCAGCCCTGTTTCCAAGACACACTTAACAGGCACATAAACTGGCAGCAATCTTAAAATGGGCGCATCAATGGCCATTCCTGAAATAACCTTGACAAAATTTATGAGGGAATTTTATGGGAAAATTCCAAATGCAAATACTATGATTAAATCTTCCTAAAACACGAAACGTCAGTAAACTTGTCATAAAAGTCTGAACAGTTGGACCTTGAAGTTCCTTCTTCCACAATGTCCCCTTTTCACAGTGGTTTAATTATTAATGTGCAGTAAACGATTCTGGGTATGTACTTCTGTCTGCAAGTTTGGCAGCAGATGGCTGAATTTTACACATGTGCAAAAGACAGAAGAATTTTAATTGGAAACAGAATTACTCATTGCCCAAGCTAATATTGTACTTGAAGCGATGCAAGAGTGAAGTGAAATTCATTCCTTTAAGCATAGTTTTGCACAGTGAACAAGGTTTGAATTGTAAAGAAATAGTGTGAACTTGTCTGCTGTTTTATGGTGACATAGAGTATATGTCCACATTATCTATTTTAACCCTACAACCACAACACAGTAAATTCCCCAGACACAAGTGTTGCTGTAGAGTCCGACACAAGTGATAGTGTAGAGTCAGACACAATCTCTGGTGGTGTGGAACCTGCTTAGAACCAGGCACAAGGAGTGGTGAGGAATGAGGCACAAACTCAATTTTATTAAGCAAAAACTATCAGTCATTTGCATATGGACATTGAAAATTAAGTCTGTGCAAATGAAAATATGTACATCTTTCCTCAATCTGCAGTAGTCCCTAACCCAAGGTAACGACTTAATCCCCTTACTTTTTTAAATTTAGCTTATTTGTTGGTTTCTGTTATTTTTAAAAAGGTTGGTGATTTTTTTCAGGAGATAAGATGGCTGCACTTCCTGCCAGCTTTGTCCTTTTATTTAAATACAAGCAAGAAAATCAAGTACCAAAAGGCTGCATTGGAGTCGTCATCCAATTACAGATCCAGATCTTTACAGTGCTACAATATACAGTAATACATTTCTGTCATTGATGCACCATCAATAACTCTCGGAGATGGGAGACGAACGGTAGGTTTTTATTAGCAGCAAAACGGAGCACAGCATCTCGGAGACGGGGGGGGGGGGGAGCAGTGCCTCCAACCGCCTTTATACAGGGGTCTGTGGGAGGAGCCACAGGAGCAGTCAGCAGGGGGTCTGTGGGAGGAGCCACAGGAGCAGTCAGCAGGGGGTCTGTGGGAGGAGCCACAGGAACAGTCAGCAGGGGTCTGTGGGAGGAGTCACAGGAGCAGTCAGCGGGGGTCTGTGGGAGGAGCCACAGGAGCAGTCAGCAGGGGTCTGTGGGAGGGGCCACAGGAGCAGTCAGCAGGGGGTCTGTGGGAGGAGTCAGCGGGGGTCTGTGGGAGGAGCCACAGGAGCAGTCAGCAGGGGGTCTGTGGGAGGAGCCACAGGAGCAGTCAGCAGGGGGTCTGTGGGAGGAGCCACAGGAGCAGTCAGTGGGGGTCTGTGGGAGGGGCCACAGGAGCTGTCAGCAGGGGTCTGTGGGAGGAGCCAGCAGGGGGTCTGTGCGAGGAGCCACAGGAGCAGTCAGCGGGGGTCTGTGGGAGGAGCCACAGGAGCAGTCAGCAGGGGTCTGTGGGAGGAGCCACAGGAGCAGTCAGCGGGGGTCTGTGGGAGGAGCCACAGGAGCAGTCAGCGGGGGTCTGTGGGAGGAGCCACAGGAGCAGTCAGCGGGGGTCTGTGGGAGGAGCCACAGGAGCAGTCAGCGGGGGTCAGTGGGAGGAGCCACAGGAGCAGTCAGCGGGGGGTCTGTGGGAGGAGCCACAGGAGCAGTCAGCAGGGGTCTGTGGGAGGAGCCACAGGAGCAGTCAGCAGAGGGGCATGTCCAGACAGGTATACACATAGTTTACCACAGTCTTACCATTGTTGGTCTTTGTTTTAACTACTGTTCCCATCCCCATCACACCCCACACTTTGCTCTGTTTTCACTGGTTGAGTTATGCAGCATTTCGTTGGATTTAGAACACCTACAGTTACATGTTCGGATTATCTTTTCTTAGCCCAGACTCCTTCCGTACTCATTTGGATGAATTTCATCTTTCACTCAAACGTATAGAGACACAAGCACACCTTCCAGGTTAAAACTGTACGACAAGGTGTTGCTCAAATGCTGTGTTATTGAAGGTTGCATCTTATTGGTGAGGTGTTAAGGTGAAATTATACCGGCTTTATAGAGGACACAATCTCAAACAGCAGAGAAGTTTTCATGATATCTCTGTCAATAGTAATCTGTCAACAATCCAGTCATTAATTCCTGGATATCTGTAGGTCATTGCTGTGCATAGTTTCTTGCTAATTGGGTCTCTTGTTCATCTCCTCCATTGATGCTGCCTGGCATGCTAAATTCCAAAAGCATTACACATTTGTTGCTCAAGACCTCTACCATCTATAGAATCTCTTGTGTTTTACATTTTCTAAAATGTTGGCACACTTTAAGCACCACGGTTAGCACAATGCTATTACAGCTTGGGTTGTCAGAGTTTGGAGTTCAATCCCAGCATTCTCCTGAAGGTATTTTTATGTCCTCCCTGCGGAACGTGTGGGTTTTCTCCAGGAGTTCCAGTTTCCTCCCACAGTCCAAAGTCCTACTGGATAGTAGGTGGATTTGTCATTGTAAATTTTCCTATGATTAGGCTAGGGTTAAATCAGGGCTTGCCGGCTGGTGTTGTTATAAGGGCATGTTCTGCATTAACTCTAAACAAAATAACCTGTTGCAAAGCCCCATGAGATGCCCTCCTGTTGTGAAAGGCACCAGCTAAAAGACTTTTCCGTTTCAGTAGTGCTGGCTCAAGCCATTTGACTGCCTTTCTCTGATAATAGGCAATCTGAAGTTTGCCGTGGCCAGTTTACGTACTGGGTCAATGGAGCATATGTCTTAAATAGAATGAATCTGATGTTTTCTGGCTCCTCACCTGCATCAAAGAGCGAGGTGCTGAAGTTATATAATGCTCAAAAAACAGAGAGTTCTTCATACAGATCTGATAGTTTGCCACAACTGAATAAAGTCTAGCTGACTAGATCATTTGGTTCTTTCTCTAAGCACTTAACTACCATAACTGGCTAGATAACTAAGATAACATTTCAGGATGATAACAATTCTTCAATACTCATTGAGCTGAAACAATAACTCTGTTTCCCTATCCATGTGTGCTGTCTAACCTACTGTGTGTTACCAGCATTTCCAGTTTTTATTTCAGATTTCAAGCATCTGCAAGGTTTTCTGCTAGTTTCGCACCTGATCTGCACATAAGTGTCATAATTCCAGGGTTTCCATCACGTGGTTTGGATACTGCATTGTGAGAACGCTGTATCTATATTGAGTAGATCATGATTTTACTCAGGAGTAAACATCCACTTGTCTGCTCAGTTGGAACTGATTATCACTCTCAGCTAGTAGATTGTTACACGAGAACAGCTCAAGCGGAAATTGATTGAACATGTTCAAAATCTACAGCTCTGAGCTGACTTCTGCTCAACGAGCTGAGGATTTGTGTTCACATCAAGCTTATAACTCCTTATTTGCCTTTATTTGATTAAGTCAGAATCAGATTTATTACCACGGGCATACGTTGTGAAATTTGTTGTTTTCTGGCACAAGTTCCAGACATAAAATTTACAAAATAAATAAGTTACAAATTAAATAAATAGTGCAAGGGATGAATAATGAGGTAGTGTTCATGGGTTCGTAGACTGTTCAGAAATCTGATGGTGGAGAGGCAAAGGTTGTTGCTGAAACATTAAGTGTGGTCTTCAGGCTCCTGTACCTTCTCCCCAATTGTAGTAATGAGATCCTTAGTGATGGACATCACCTTCTTGAGGCACCACTTCTTGAAGATGTTCTCAATGGCAGGGAGGGTTGCATCCATGATGAAACTGGCTGAACCTACAGCCTTTTGCAGCCTATTGCTTATTTTAATATTTAGAATTAAATTAGGATGGAGTTGATCTGTTTTGAAAATAATGCAGTATTGATTGGAACTGCTCTTCTTCCAATTTTTCGATGTGGTGGGACCTATGCAGCCTCTGTGCCAACAATACAACTTATGGAGAGTCATAGAGTCATAGAACACTACAGCACAGAAACAAGCCCTCCGGCCCATTTAGTCTGTGTCGTACCATTAATCTGCCTAGTCCCATCAACCAGCACCCAGAACATAGGCCTCCATACCCTTTCCATCCATGTACCTATCCAAATGTTGAAATCAACCCCACATTCACCAGCTCGTTCCACACTCTGACTGAAGAAGTTCCCGCTCATGTTCCCCTTAACATTTCACTATTCACCCTTAACACATGACCTCCTGTTGTAGTTTCACCCAACCCCAGTGGAACAAGCCTGAACACCTTTACCCTATCTAAACACCTCTTAATTTTGTATACCTCTATCAAATCTCCCCTACACCTTCTGCATTCCAGGGAATAAAGTCTGAACCTATTCAACCTTTCCCCTATAACTCACGTCCTCAAATGCTGAAGTTTAAAACATGCTAGTTGCATCTCGCAGTTACGTTTTAGGCATGGAATCTTCAGATTGTTCACCACCCTCTGGACAAAGAAATTCCTCCTCATTGATGAAATGTTGAAATGCACTAATACTCATACACAGCTAATAAATAGCAAATGTGTATACTTGAAGTAAAGTACAGAAGATTGAAAATAAGAGATGTTACTGATCAGAAAATGTCAGAACAGTCAAAGGGCAGTGACAATTTCATTATGGATACATAACAACAATAACTGTAATATAATACATTCTTTCTTCAAAGAATGAATTATATTTGAATGGCATATCTTCTCCTGGCTGCATTGCCACCTCTATCATTGTAGTCGTCCCAGTTTCCTTTTGAACTGTTGTAGAAAATTGAATGAGAATGTAGAGAAGAGAAATACCATTTACATAGCTTTCAATTTGTTGACCCATCAGAGCGATATCAAATTAACTCTTTAAACAAACAATATTGCTATTCAGATTGATTAGCAGAAAGTATATAAATGTTTTATTTTTCAGTTATGAGGACTGAATAATGAAAATCTACATGGGATGTTATAAGATTTATTAAAGATATGAGCTTGGATTTATGTTCAAGGGCAAAAGAAGCTTGGGTCCCTGAACATTAGTGCATTAGTTATGTGAGTAAAATTACAGAGGAGAAGAGGAAAATGATGAATTGTAACTCCCTTTAATTATAAATAGAAGCTCAAAGTCAGAAATTGTAAAAGCCACCTTTGAAGCCTACTAATTAATGTCAATGGGTCCTCGGGCAAAGCCAACGGTGACTTACTTCAAAGACATTGACAATTGCCTTTGCTGTTTTGAATTAAGCAGATCAAGGAGTAATTTAGCAATTAGACAGTTTATTCAGGACAGATAAAACATTACATCAACCAAGCAGTTGATATATGAAAGTTTTTTCACTTAGAGCATTCTCATTTCAGCTTGTCCTAACACGTGCAGGTGTTAGAGCCTATGGCCAGATATCTCCTGTTGCCAGAGCTGATTTACTGCCCTTCTCTTGCATGTCAGTCTGTTCCCCGTTTCTCCATGGAAGTCATGCAAAGTTCTCATCTCGTCCCATCTGCTCTCCCCATGACCTCAGTTTGAGCTTAGAAGAGAGCTTCTTTTCCATGGCTAGTTACAGCACGGTTGCTGGGTGAATGTCCTACAGTTCAAAAGGAAACTGGGACAACTACAATGATAGAGGTGGCAATGCAGCCAGGAGAAGATATGCCATTCAAATATAATTCATTCTTTGAAGAAAGAATGTATTACATTACAGTTATTGTTGTCATGTAGCCATAATGAAATTGTCACTGCCCTTTAACTGTTCTGACATTTTCTGATCAGTAACATCTCTTATTTTCAATCTCCCGTACTTTACTTCAAGTATTCACTTTTGCTATTTATTAGCTGTGTATGAGTAACATTTCATCAATGAGGAAGAATTTCTTTATCCAGAGAGTGGTGAATCTGTGGCATCCATTGCCACAGGCAGTGGTGGAGGCCAAGTCATTGGATATATTTAAAGCAGAGTTTGACAGTTTCTTGATTTGTAAGGGTGTCAAAGAGTATGGGGAGAAGGCAGGAGAATGTAGTTGAGAGGGAAAGCAAATCAGCCATGATTGAATTGTAGAGCAGACTCAATGGACCAAATGGCCTAATTCTGCTCCCATGTCCTATGGTCTTATGGTCTTACCACTCTCTGCATCCAATACCTATCTCTGACATTTCCACTGCCCTATACTTTGCTTCAATCACCTTAAAGTTATGGGCTTGCATATTAGTCATGAACGACCTGGGAAAAAAAGGTGCTGGCTGTCCTCTCTATCTATGTCCCTTATGATCTTATACACATCCATCAAGTTGCCTCTCATCCTCCTTTGAGAAGAGAGGAGAATGTAGGGGTTGAAAGGCTCTTGATTAATCAGGGCTTCAAATGTTATGCGGAGAATGCAGAAGAATGGATTGAGAGGAATAATAAATCAGCCATGCTTGAATGGCACAACAGACTCGATGGGCTGAATGGCCTAATTCTGCTCCTATGTCTTATGGTCTTAAGCAACTGCTGACTTAGACACTAAAGTAGCTTCCTCCATTTTGATTTCCTTACAACATGCCAGTTCTCACAGAATGTGCTCCAGCAGAGAAAGCATATGGTAACTGCAGGAAATGATCAGTGTGTCTCTATTCATAATTCTGTAGCCATTTACTGTAATGTGATTGCAAACACGTCTTTGCCAATATCCACTTTATTATTAACTAGGCTTTTTTACTCCATAAAATTCTCCTCCATTTATTATTAAGCTATTGGGAACATGACCATGAGGAGCTCATTGCCAACCGGGTATCTTTCATTTGTGATATTCCCATTCATATATAATTAATCTATTGAGGAAAGCTTAGAGTTTCATGGGATTAAATTGCACGCTAACTTTATAAGCATTTAGAACATCAGTGAAATTCAAATCATTAGAAAAGAGGAGCTAAGTCTTTGTTAAAATGTTGACCAATGGATCCGAATCTGAATGAGTTCTTATCACACAAAGATTGGGGCTTATTTTGTAGCAAAGCAACCGTTCAGCTTCCCAGAAGACATTTGAGAGAGTGAGGAGGTTTTCCAAGTCTTCAGAGGTTTCTAAAAAACTTGTTTGTGTTCCATGAAGTAATACCAATATTTGGAAGTAAAATTATCATGAAATATTACCGGCAGGAAGTTATTTAAAGTTTAAAGTACATTTATTATCAAAATACATTTATGTTACCATATACTACCTTCAGATTCATTTTCTCACAGGCATTTACTGGAAAAGAGATACAATAGAATTTAATAAAAACTATACATAAACAAAAGACTGACAACCAATGTGTAAAAGAAGACAAACTGTACAAATAAAACAAAATACTGAGAACATGAGTTGTAAAGAGTCTACTTAGTCTTCTAAGAGTATTTATTGAAAGAACTATCCAATTATTCCCATTCAAGACTTACTTACTTACGCCTGTTATGCTGCTAGTGTTTAGGACAACTATGAAGGTCCTCCACCTCTATCTGTCCATGGTCTTGGTCTTGGTGGTGTTTAGAGCTTCCTTCATTGTGCCAGAAGCTCCCTCAAAGTTTTTACTACTGTCGGCCATACAAGTCCAGGGTGGAGACTCAGGAATACCATTGCACGCAGTAGTAGACAGATATTTCTGTAACCCTCTCACCGTGGTTTGTAAAAAACTTGGCTTGTTAGCTAACTCTGGTTACGTGACTCAGCATTGAATGGGTTACAGGGAGAAGGCCACCTTCAATAAGCAACACGTGTCTAGGATCGGTATAATTTGGATTGAACCAAACAGGAAAGTTAGAATATTCCGAAGATGGAACAAAAGTCATGGTAAATACAAATTTATCATTCACCAGGAAATAACAGACCTTATACCAGCATAAAATTCAAGTGGGGGTATATTTACAAATACTTCAACTTTAACAAACAGTTCATAGAAAAAGAAAAGGAAAGGGGCCTATTACAATTAAACAATTGTAAATGTGCACATGAACATTGGAGCTCGTTTCTGAAGTAGTTGGGTGTATTGCTTTACTCACGGTGCTGAACCCATGTCACCAGTTTGAACTTCCCTTGAAGAATGTTACAAACAAACTGGCTAACTTGGGACTACTGGCATGTCCTCCTTAGACCCATTCATCTGCACAAAGCACTCCTTGCAATAGTGCCCACCCCTTTAGGTGGGATCCTCCAAGTGTCTTCCATTGGGCTGTTCTCCACACCCCCATCTCTTTCACTTCCTCCCAACCAAAGAGACAAACCCAGAGCACTGCCCCTCAGAAATCTGATCCCGCCCATCTCTCTCGAATGTTGCATGACATCCCGTTGGACAGAACGTTACCAAAACAAACCCGATTGGCTGACATACATTCCCAAGTTGAGCAAATGGCTCCTTATCTTAGCTGAAGTCAAAACACTAGTCTATGAAGCTTAACTAACAGAACACATAGTGTTTTCAGAAAAACACTGCTAAAATAAAATAGCTAACAGCATAGCAGCAGAAATACAATAAAACATGTCTTTACCCAGGGCAATACTGTTGCTGTTTCTGTAACAGTTTTGTTTGACCAGTCAGTGTTGTTAGCCCTGAGATGAACTCCTTAACCTGGAGTCTGGCCTCTACCCTTTGACCTGTTTGGCATGGGTGACCCTACCCTGACTCCAGAGAGCATAGCTCTCCAGGTCATTGAGGAACTCAGGCCTCCAAACCACAACAAGGTTGTGGTCCTCTTGGAGGTTCCATTCTAGAGCTTAATGTTAAAACAAGCCCTCATTTTTGCCACAATTAAAATCACAGAGAAAGTTAGAAAATCAACATGGTCAAAGTTCTTTAAAAGAAAATGCTATGGGTTGCATTATGATTCTGGAGCTGTGGTCATCCAAAGTAGATTTGTTCATTTCCCTTCTAAGGCTACTTTTATTCTTAAATAAATGTGGTACTTTGTACATGCAAGTCCCCATAGTTTGCTGATTAATCCCACTTTCTTTATGTTCAGGATTATGACAATATGGGGTCCAAAATTTTGAACCTGGCTATGAAGGGCCAACAGGTCATCTAAACCTGCAGTACATCAGCAGAATGGAATCAGTAAAACCAATGAAAGAGCTAGCGAGGACTAGGCCCCAAGCTGCAGTGTTGCCTGTTTACAGCCACACAGGAGAAGGACGTTGGAGTCACTCCACTGGAGTACCAGGGTAGTGGAGTGTTGCAACCAAACTAGGGATTGTGCTGCCCCCCAGTGTTCACTCAGCAAAAAACAAGATTGCAGATGCTGCAATATTCACATTTGCCAAATGAGATTTGACTGATTTTACTTGAGTACTGAGGTATAATTACTGCTGAACAATATCCCTGTTCTTAAGAAATCATTTTATATATGTGTTGCCATTTTATCAGATTAAGATTTTGACAGTTTAAAACTAATGAAAACAATTCTCTATAGAGCATTTACGTACTATTATTCATAACCATATACATAGTTGTTTCTTAATCGTGCTTTTACAATTTTGAAAAAAGTTAAAGAAATTAAATTCCGCTTGTTTTTGTAATTTGATGCACATTTGAATTCTTCAACGTGACTTACAATGTGGACTGTAGACTTCAGGAGGAGGAAATCAGAGGTCCATGAGCCAGTCCTCATCAGAGGAGTAGAGGTGGAGAGGGTCAGTACTTCAAATTCCTGGGTTTCACTATCTCAGAGGACTTGACCGAGACCATCATATAAATGTAATTGCAAAGAAAGCACGACTACACCTCTACTTCCTTAGGAGTCTTCTGCATGTCATCAAAAACCTTGCAAAGCATTTTGACTGGCTGCATCACGGTCTGGTATGGGAACACCAATGCCTTTAGTGGAAAATCCTACCAAATGTAGTAGAATCTGCCCCAGTACATCATGGGTAAATCCCTCCCAACCATTGAGCAAATCTACATGAAATGTTGTCATGGAAAAGCAGAATACATCATCAAACTCTCTCAGCACCCAGGCTGTGCTCTTTTCTTGCTGCTGCCATCAGGTAGAAAGTACAGGTGCCTCAGGACTCACACCACCAGGTTCAAGAACAGTTACTAACCCTCAACCATCAGGCTCTTAAACAAAAGGGGATAACCACACTCATCCGATTTCTTGTGTTCCCACAACCAATGACCTCACTTTAAGGACTCTTTATCTTACTTTATCATGCTCTCATTATTTATTGCTATGTATTTATACTTGCATTTGTGCAGTTTGCTGTTCATCGATCCTGTTCACATACTCTGGATTTGCTGAGTATGCCCACGAGAAAAACAATCTCGAGGGTTGTGTGTGGTGACACGTATGTACTCTGATAATAAATTTTACTTTGAACTGTGAACTTTTGGTTAAATCACAACTCCCCCACCCAACCCCCACCCCCCGCCCCCCGAGGCAAGTGCCTCATGGCTTGGAATATCACAAATGGAAAAGACACTATTCCGGTTTTCTTTGAAGTCAGTGACACCTGCCATCCCTGGTAGTGCTGACTGAAAATGTATCTTGCTATAGAAATATTTAAATACTGTACCAGACCTTTATCATGTTGACAGATAAAGTTTAGACTGGGATGTTGAGTACTGTTTGCTTGTTAAAGCAATTTAGAATATAAACAAGTCATCGGTGTGGCACTGGTGTCTGTGTACATGGACAACGGGCAGTTTTTCATTTTGTTCCAACTTACTTTGTAAGCTCCATGTTAACTGTGCAAAAATCTTCCCTCTTACAGAGACCAGACATTCCTCCTTCCATCCAGGCTCATGTTTACATTATTAAATTTGTAAGAGGAAAGAAATGCCTGAAGTGATAAATGTTTGGCAGAGCAATAAGTCGAGATGGCTGAAATGTCCCACTCATCAGCTTATCCCTCTGGGGTGACACAGAGACGTGCATATGTGGTGCATCAACTGCACTTCAAATCCACTACATCAGGCTTTATTAAAGCATTGTTTCCTCGTCTGAAGCAAGAAAACCAAATCTAATAAACACAGTTTATGGAGCAGGAGGAAAAGGTGTCTATTTCAAACAATTAAAAATAAAAGTTTAACAGTTCAATGAAAGCTCTCCAGCAGTGTCATTTGCTGCCTATGAATAAAATTGTTGGTAAAACCTACAGTTTGTCACGCATTTGTTTCCAAGGATAACCCTAACATGGTTTCATGCAGTGCTAAATTTACTTAATATTATATTTTCCACTACTCTTCCCCGCCACCCAGCATTTAGTGCATCAACTTTCCATGAGTGTGATCTGCAAACGGCAGATCACCCAAGGACAACTCTTCTTTCCCACTGCACTATGGCCAGACTGCTTACTGATATGTGAGGATACACTGCTGGGAGCTCACCTTGCACCTTTGGAGAAGCCTTTCTTTGCTACTCCATTACGCCTTCTGCTGAACACTTATTTGAAACAAAAATGAGCAAAACAAGACAGGCTTGCCCCTCTGAGGCTCCAGCCACACCTTGGATAGAATGAATCACAATTGCAAACGCCTCAGTGTGGGGAGTAGTTCAGCACAGAAAGACAAGAATAAAAGGGCCTAGCCTGAGAAAGTTGGGGAATGAATAATCACACAGATTTCCATTGAATCATTCCCTGGAAACTATCGGAGGTTGGAAATTATATTTATCACACCCATTAACCTGCTACTGTGACACTGTATTTTCCTTTGGGATCAAGGAAGTATCTATCACACTTTTGAATCAATCACCTCTTTCACATCCCATTCCCTGTGGTACTGCCATGTTCTCAAACCCTAATCTTTTCTCTCCTTTATCGTCATTACAGCATTTCCTTCTGAACTACTTAATTTTCACTGTTACCATATGCACCATTCTGTTACTTTTGCACTCAGCACCATGTTTGCTCTTGTATTTTAAATTGCATGTATGTTAATTTTTTTAACTCCAACCCTAATCAAAAGAAGAACATGGAGCTGGGGATAATGCGTCTAACTTCATTTTTACTTTAATGAGGCTACCTCGAAGGACATGGTGGCATAATGACGTATGTCATTCATGTACTTTTACATATAACCTGTTATGAATTATGTAAAGAACAAAGAGATCTTAATCAAACATTTACAATATTACTCAATTATTACTGCCATATTAAATATGACTTAGCCACATACACAGTATACTATACAACTGCAACGTAGACATCCATAGCATAGTAAATTTTAAATTGTCCCATTCAGGCCTAAAGACTTAATCACTGTGGAGGATTTCTTACTCTTGTGGAATAACATCTTTCATGACAAGCTGGGGGGAGGGTCACTCTGTTGTCAGGCGAGTCTTGTGGTTGTGAAACATTCTCAGGTTCCAGGGGTCTCCTCCTTGGTGGTTGTAGAAGTTGACTCCAGGAGTGAAACATCGAACTTCCTTTTTTGAGGAACCTTCGATATGTCTCAGCTGCTTGTCCTGCTTATTACTTCTGAGACTGGGTTGGGGGAGATCCAAGCATGAAAGTAATGGATGATCCTGGAACAGCGTAGTCAGTGAGTTGTTGGGCTCCACTCAACCTTGGAAAGAATTCCTTCAGCCTCTGTGTAATCCAGCTCACTGGCTACTTTATCACGGATAGCATAAGGAACCAGATGAGCTTTGAAAAACTTGGGTTTCATTTAACATTATTTTACCCATGATATGTTTAAATTTTCTAATGCCATCCTTGAACACTGCTGTTGCATCATCCAGTACCTTTCTTAATTTGCTTTCAGTTGACTCTGTCACAGGGAATGTGGCATACAAATGGTGGATGGATCTCCAATCAAGCAGTACTCATCTCAGCCAATCACTTCTCCACAATGCTGGCCCTCCTATTTTTAACCACATATTTCACTGTCATGAATGTAATTTCCACAGGAGTTATCTTTTCTCCAATATAAGTTCTTAGTTGGATATCTGATGGGCTTCATTTTAGTATCTTTGAAATACCACTCAAACTCATTTTGTGCAATGAGCAAAACAGCCACGCCAGTGTCCAATTCCACTTTAATTAATTTGGTTTTTCACTCCTGGCGTAAGCCAAATTGCTTATCTATTGTTAGTTTTCACATAGTAAATCTCAAGGCTACGCAGCCCTGTGCCACTCTCATCATTATCATATTTTTAATCAACAGCCTGAAGATCAGTGCTGTTTTGGAAACTGAAACTTGACTTTTTATTTTTTTTCCCTTCCCTATGCAGTCCATTTATTTTTGTGTGCCTGGCGTGCTCTTTGTACTGGTCCTACTTCGTTGCATTTTCTACAAGTTTCGCCTTTAAACCTACATTGGCCTGGTGTATGTGAGACCCTGCCACAACAGTAACACAATTTCTTTGGCCAGACAGCTCTCTGTTTAGATATTGCAATTCTGCTCATGCCTACTTTCATTTCTGACTGCAGCTTAATTGTGTCTCTGTCTGCCTTCTCTTTTAAATGTGAGCTGTGCTTCAGTTAGGAGCCATTTTTAATGCTTTCTTGTAAGATTGTACAAACTAAATGATCTCTTGGTGCATCACCAAGCTCATCACTGAAGTGACAATGCTCAGTCAACTTCTTCACTTCAGTCATGTAGACTGAAATGGACTTCATTTTGATTCTGCAATCTAAAGTGTTTTGCAATCAACAGTGGTTTTGGTTCTAAATGTTTCTGCATTATCCTTGTAATATCAGCAAAGCTCATTTCAACTGGTTTGGTTGAAGCAGGCAGACTTCTAAGCAAACTGTACGCTCTTCTACCCAATGCATTCAGCAAAACTGGCACTCATTTCTCATTGGCCATTTCACTAGCTTCAAAATACTGCTCAGTTCACTCAATATACCTTAGCCAGTTATCTTTTGTCTATCTTTCCGACGTAGGCATCCATTTTTGCTTTTTTAAAATTATTATTATTATTATCATCATCATCATAATCAGCATCATCATCCAGTACTTACTGTTTATGAATTATGAATTCTGTCTATTTTCTGCTTTTTATTTTGAAAAAAAATTATCATCTCCCTCCTTTTGCAAAGAGCATGTGCTGTGCTTTTCTTTTAAAACTCAAACATTTTGCTGCACCTCACCAGGTATGTATGTCTTGTATTTGTTTTAAAACTTACCCATTACCGCTGTTATGTTTTTGTAACTTCAAAACTAATCAAACGGAAAATACAGAGCTGAGGTTAACATATCTATATATAACCCCTAAAGAAATATATAAACAACAAAGAATGCTCAATAAAGCAATATAGTTACAATATTTCTCAAATATTACTGATGCATTAAATAAACAACAATGTACATTGTTTACCCTGTGAGCTTCACATGAGCAAGGAATTTGATCACACCCTGGTGTATGTGACAATGGACTAATCTGAACCTGATCCGATGAACAATACATAGGAAGGATATTGAGGTAGATGCTATGCAGGTGGCTACAGGGAGATTCTGAATCAGAATCAGGACTAGATTTAATATCAGTGACATCTAGTGTAACTGTTTTTTGTTTTGTTGCAGCAATACAGAGCAAGACATAAAATTACAATAAGTTACAAAAATAAGTAAATAGTGCAAAAGATGCATAAAGAAGTAAAGTTCGTGGGAAGTGCATCAAATAGAAAGTTAAGCTAATGAACAGTTTCTAAACAATACCTTCTCCAAACAGATAGATGTCTGAAAGTATTGCAAACTCTGCTGACTACATCTTTACATTGGAGATCAGATGCGATCACAACATTTCCAAGAAAGCTTTCACCCTGCGGCAATATTTAACCAAGCAGTCTGAAACTCAGAGATTGCTATGTCCATTTACTGCTCACATTAACATTTCATCATGGTCAGCAGACATTTTATTAACCACAATAAACAGCAGGTCATCTCCAGAATGTTTGTTCTGTTTTAAATTGCATCATATTTTTGGTTTATGGATCAACCATCAACCCAAACAAATGGTTGGCAATTGCTTCCTAGACAATGGCAATCTGTGCCTGGTTGTACAGTATGGAGATGAAAGAAGCACAGTCGATGATAACAAATTCTTTAAACTTCAGTCTTTGCCCAAAGCCACAGAGACGTGAACCAGAAGATCCAGCCAGATTTTTATGCATCATAGTTGCTCGTTAGATAGGGCCAGCCCGAACATGGAAGAGTACAGCACAAGACCAGGTCCATTGACCCACAATGTTCTGCTGACCTAATTGAACTGGTACTTAAACACCTAACTAAACTAATTCCTTCTGCCAAAAAAAATGTCCTTATCCCTCCAATCTCTGCAACTTCGCGTGACTGTTTAAGAACCTCCTAAATGGCTCTGTTGCATTTGCCTTCACTTCCTCCCCTGACAGCTCATTCCATGCACACACTGCTCTCTGTGCGAAGATTCCCAACTATTGCTGCTAACTAACCTGCCAGCTAACCATTGTGAGTGGTAATAACTTAAAGGAGGGGAAACACTGGAAAAAAAAAGAATTCAAGCTATTCTCAGTCTTTATCATTTTCTCAATAATTTCATACAATTTGATTTCACTAGGATCTCAGTGAAGCCCTTCTGTTTGAATGTTAGAGCCTTTACTTCTTGCAGCAGATGTATGAAAAGAATCCCAAGATGTTGCTCAGTCCCCAACATTCTTAAAGTTGGATGCAGGGAGGACATTTTCCCCTGAGGAGTCTAAACCAAAGGAGGCATTGTCTGCGAGTAAGGAGGAGGCCATCTAGGACTGGTGCAAAGAGGAAGATCTTCAGCTAAAGTCTTAGAATCGAAGAGTCACACAGCATGGAGACAGCTATCCTGTCCATTCTGACCAAGCTGTCTCTTTGTTCTATTCCTATTTGCTCACATTTGGCCCCATATCTCTCTAAACCTTTCCTACCCACATGCCTGCCCAGCTCTCTTTTAAATTTTGTTATTGCACCTGCCTCAACCACTTCATTCCATACAATCACTACCTTTTGCAGGACCAAGAGGTCACCCCTCAATCTTCTACACTCAAATAGAAAAAGTCCAGCCTCTTCCTAGAACACAGGCCCCTGTGTCCTGGCAATGTTCTCATAACTTTCAGACATGAAGGCTTGAAAGTTTTAGATAGAGTGGACATGCACAGGGTGTTTCCAACAGTAGAGAGTCCAGGGCCCGAGGACACACCTTCAGAATAGAAGGATATCTCTTTAGAACAGAGATGAGGAGGATTATTCTTAACCCGAGGGTAGTGAATCTGTAGAATTCCTTGCCACAGATGGTCGTGTCATTGAGTATATTTAAAGAGGAGGTTGATACGTATTTAATTAGTAATGATAGAACCATAGAACCATAGAACACTATGGCACAGTACAGACCCTTCAGCCCTCCATGTTGTGCCGACCCATATAATCCTTAAAAAAAAGTACTAAACCCACACTACCCCATAACCCTCCATTTTTCTTTCATCCATGTGCCTGTCCAAGAGGCTCTTAAATACCCCTAATGTTTTAGCCTCCATCACCATCCCTGGCAAGTCATTCCAGGCACTCACAACCCTTTGTGTTAAAAACTTACCCCTGATGTCTCCCCTAAACTTCCCTCCCTTAATTTTGTACCTATGCCCTCTGGTGTTTGCTATTGGTGCCCTGGGAAACAGGTACTGACTATCCATCCTATCTATGCCTCTCATAATCTGGTAGACCTCTATCAAGTCCCCTCTCATTCTTCTACGCTCGAAAGAGAAAAGTCCCAGCTCTGCTAACCATTTTTTAAAAAAAATTTTTTACAAATCATATGAAGCAGGGTTAGCAGATGTCAAAGATTATGGTGGAAAGGCAGGAGAATGAGGTTTAAATGGAAAATAAATCAGCCATGAGCTAATGTTGGAGCAGACTTGATGGGCTGAATAGCCAGATTCCAGTCCTTTGTTTTGAAGAGAAACTCATTTCTCTTCCTACAAATGATCAATCTAGGGTTTCTCAAGAGCTGCTGGTGTAGTGATTGACTCCCTGGCAACGTTCATTGGTTTTCTGAACACACTTAAAACCCTTTGACCTTAAGTTTCATTTCTTCGTTCTTATTTGGTCTTTGTGACAGTTTGTAACCAACCCAATGGTTCAACAAAGCTAGACAGGATTAAAGTTCTGTGTGCAAGCCCAGTTTCAGGAATTTGCCCAATACAAGTCAGGACACTAAGCAGATCCTTCTCACAATTTATTCAACTTTCCATGCAGAGACCTTAGAGGGAAACGTGTGCCCATGATTTCCATGCAGGAGCTTCACCAGGCAAGGCTCCAATTCAACATGATCCAGCCAGGCAAAAGCAACATATTGAAAGCACTGATGTATGCAAAACCTAACATTATCAGCTTTGAAGTATGCCAATGTACTTCACAGGAGAATTATCACTCAGCTACCACATAGAGAGAAGTTGGAGCAGATCATGAAGTCACAGAGACAAACTGCGTGTCAATGCTGATCATCAAGTCCCATCTATTTCCATTTACCGGAACTTAGTCCATAGCCTACTATATCTTGGCAATTCAATTAATTATCCAGGTGAGGTTCGCTTCCTCCACCCCCCACTTGGGCAGTGTGTTCCAGATCCCCTGTAAACCCCTTACCCCTCATCTTAATCTTAAACTTTCTGTTCTTGGATACCTCTGCCATGGGGAAAAGTTCTTAGTATCTATTCTATCTATGTTGCTCCTAAGTCTGTACACCTTCATTCCCCCCCCCCCTCAGTCCCTCTGCTCCAAGGAAGACAAACCCCATTTTACTGAGATACAGCGTGGAATAGGCCTCTGCAGCCCTTTGAGCTGCACCGCCCGGCAGTCCTGCAATATAATCTGAGCCTAATCACAGGACAATTTACAATGACCAACTAGCCTACCAACCAGAGGAAACCCTCGCGGTCAGGGGAGAACGTACAAACTCCTCACAGGCAGCGGCAGGAATTGAAGCCGGGTCACTGGTACTGTAAAGTGCTGTGCTAACCACTACACTTTTGTACCACCCCAGCTCTCAAGTAGAAGTGTTATGAAACTAATTAAAGATCATTTGTAACTTACCATAAATTGTGTCTCTGTTTCTTAACCATAAAAACTGTAAGATAAGTGAGGCTGGAGATTTATAATCAGCTTTAATTTACTGAAGTACCTGCCATTGTGTCCTACGGGTGATTGAAGAAGCCAATCTAGTGTAGAGAGCAAAAGGTGTTCATCCTCAGGTGAAACTAGTTACACTGAACTCAAGATGCAGATTTGAAGTTTACACAGTTACTTAATTAACCCAATCCTTTCTGATGATGTTTAAGGAACTTCCCTCTTGCTGCCTTACATATGTCTTAACCTTGTTATGTAATGTATCTCTATCACATGCAATAGCCTCCCACCATTTTGCTGGAATGGGCATTGTTTCTATATCATGTACAGCACGCTGGAGGAACTCAGCAGGTCGGGCATCAGTGTACTTTGTGTCTCTATATCATGCTTGCTATAAAATTCAATTCATATTTACTTATACAAATTATCTCATCTTAAAAAAGATTTTATTTATTTCTTGACTTGATTGTACCATTAAACTAATCAATAAAAATTCCAGAAAGTCTTTGCAGGCTGGTACTTTGCATTACTTAGGAAATCACATATGAAGTCTTTGACTTTTCCATCCTACCTCACAAGCACAAAATTGTCAGCTCAGTACATATACAAATTGTTATCTCAGTGTGAGCTATCAAGGCAGAGAACTGCTACTTCTCAGAGCGCTTTGATTAGTTGTAGATCGCTTTCTAATTAATTCCTGTAAAATATACACTGAGATATCAATTATGTCAACTCTAAAGGGTTTCTCCAACATTGTTAATTTCAATATGTATCCAGAAACTTAAATCTGCTCAATTTTACCTTTTCTGGGTAAGGATATGTGACAATACAGAAATGGAATTATTAAGCCAATTATCTTCATAACTGGATTTCAGGCACATGTTCTTTCAATCGTAAACTATTCATTTTAAAATGGTACCAGTCCTTTCAGGGAGGATTCTAAAGTCATGTGAAAATAGCAAATATTAATTCAAACAAGAACCAGTCTTCAGTTCTGAATGTGGATTGTAAATTGCAAGGAGTAAATTGAAGTTAAATGCACATGTTTGCACTTTCTATGGAGCACAGTGTGTCCACAGACTAAAACTTAATGGTGGGGGTCCATGACATTAAAAAAAAGTTTGGGAACTCCTGGACTAAGAGATATAGTTTGCAAAATAGTAACCAGGAGATGTTCACATATCCATCAGCCAAACTTTAAGACAATGGGGTTGTGTTAATTGGCTTACATCAAACCAGACAACACGGATAAGCTACTTGCACTATTGTGACTTGAGTTCAAGCTAGCAGATTGGTTGAAGTTATCACTTAGCATATTAAACATGGTCACAGGTATAGCTGCAATCAATATCTGATATAGTATGTACTCAGAGAGTTACCTTGCATAGACAATACTCTTGGACATCTAGCTCTCTGTCTTGAAATATTTTTAGAATACCTGTGTCAGTTAGTTTGCCCCAGCAGGGGTGTCAACCCAAAATAGTGAAGCAAACGATGTCATTGTAACTATTGAAGTTGTATTGAATCACCTGCTGTTACCTTTGGTCTTAAAAGTATAAAATGTGATGTACCTTTGAGTTTGTGAGACTCTGCTGAGAGTACCTCCATAAGAACAAGTGCTTGTTGTGATGAATAAAGACTTCTATATCACTAATTTCAATGTTACTTCAGCAGATTACAGTCACAACATTTTAGACTGGTTCTTCTTTGAATTAATATCTGCTATATTCACTTAATACAGAATACTCCCTAAAACACCCCATCAGCAACACTTTTGTACAAGATGAACACTTCTGGTGATATATCAGCAACAGCAAAAAAACTCTGCCCTGTATTGCAGGGTAACTATCAAAACAAAATGTATCAAGGTCTCTGAATAATGCCCCGATCCTAGTTAGAATTTGCAAAAACCTTCAAAGTATTGTGCAGAGAGATTCTTTCACATGTTAGAGATATAATTAAAGATAATTGCAGTGTGTAAAACGTTGCTTCAAGCAAATAGCTCAGTTTAGTCACTGACTCATGGGGGCTCATAAAATAATCCAAAACAGATGTCCACCTCTTCATTTGTAGACAACTAATGAAAACCAAATGAAATCTTCGACAAGGTGTCAGCATGACTATTAGCCTACATACAAAAAATTACACATCAAAAGATATAGCTTATTGTCTGCCAAATGTTAATTGGTGGAAAAGGGGTTACTCTCAATTTATAGACTTAAAATTTTAATTTATTAATAACCAACAGGGCTGGAATGAATATGGAAAGATGTTGATGGTCACTTCTTTTACCTCCTGTCAATATTTCCACTGAAAGTTTAGAACCGCATGTGTTCTTAAGCAACTGGAATTGTATACAGTATTGGTATTGATTTATACAGTCAATGGAGGGGAGGCTGGCTTGCCTGATGGACTTGGCCACGCTCAGCTCTCTGGTCTTGGCTAGAGCAGTTGCTACATACCAAGCTAGGATGCATCTGGAAAGGGGGCTTTCTATGGTGGGACTTTGCATCAGGGATTGAGAGCAACATTACTTTCAGCTCTTAATGAGTTTTTATTCCCCCAAGTCAGTGGTTCCTCAATTAATGTGTCTTCTCAACTCATGGGCCCTACTTGTACGTCAGGGACAGATGTAAAACTCTTTCTTACATTATTTAGTAAAGAATAGAAGAGTTCTCCTTATTGTTATTAATATTAATTGAGTGGTAAATATCTTGATACATCCTGAATATTTCAGTAGGGTCAGTTTGATATAAGCCTTTATTTAAAATTAAGCACTGTGGTATTTATTGGGACGTGACAGGAGATTGAATTAATTGCTAACGTGGCATTATATATTGAGAATCGTGTTGCTAATGCTACTTGAGACCTAAAACGAGACTATTGAATCAAGCCATCAAACTGTTATTTCTATAAAGAAACATCAGTTAGCACAACACTGTTTATGAGCTAATACTCTATCTAACCAGAATACAATGCACATTCCTGCTTTAACTACAGACATATTGGCTTCCTGTTTTAAATTCAGTCTGACGGTGCTTCCACTGATTTCTCTGAAGCTAACTTTAATTGACTTTATTTCTTGCCAACTGCCCTCTTTCATCTGGTGTTAAAAAGTCGGTGTAATGTTGTAGTTGCCAATTATTAAGCCAAATCTTTAGAAGGTAAAAGCTACCCTGAAGTGTTGCTTGAAGGTGATGTGAGGTGCACCTGCTTCCTTTGCACTGTCAGTTTTCTTTCTGGTTTCTTAATTTCTCCAAAGCTGCCTTATCAAATATCAGCTAAAACAGAGGAGTATTACAGCACAGATTCAGGTCATCCATCCTGACAAGTCTGTGCAGGAATTAATCCTTCAGATGAGCCTTCTCCCGCCTCTCTTCAACAAAGCACAATGGGACAGAACCTGCTGGGAATCACCGACAGTTCTGTGCTGGGTTGCCAGCATTTAACCCCACACTAAGAGACAAGATGTCAGGGATTCCTGAACAATTGCCAAAGTTTAAAACTTGCCAGTTGTACACAGCAATATTCAGCTGTGTTCCAGCAATGCATTCTCCAGATCTACTGCAGCTCCCCCCTAATCCACTGTTTTTATGTTGGGGAATGTGCCTGTTAAACCACTGCAGGGACGTTCTCTTTAACTGGAAATGATTGGCTGCAATTGAGAACAGAAATATATAATAATATACAGTTACTTTGTATTAAACTGAGTTTGCTTTTGTTTTCAATTGCTTACAGGTACATTAAACAACTTTTAAAATATTTAATAATATTTAACTCTTGGACTTATAGACTCAGAATCATACAGCATAGAAACAGGTCCTTTGGGTCAATTGGTCCATGCCAATCAACACTCCCACCTATGCTGGACCGATTTGCCCACATTTGGCCAACATTCCTCTAAACCAGGGATTCCCAGCCTGTTTTATGCTATGGACCAATACCATTAAGCAAGAGGTCCATGGACCCAGGTTGGGGACTCTTGCTTTAAACCTTCCCTATCCATGTACCTATCCAAGGGTCTATTAAATATTGTTAATCTACCTGCCTTTAACTACTTCCTCTTATATTTTATTCCACATACTTACCACCCCCGAGTGAAAGGGCTGCCCCTCAGGCTGCCATTAAATCTCTCTGCTCTCACCCTGAACCTGTACCTTTTGCTTCTTGATTCCCCAACAATGGGGAAAAGACTGTGTGCATTCACCCAATGTCAATCTCAGTATCCTACATTCAAAGTCCCAGTCTGTTGAGCCTCTCTCTATAACTCAGTCCCTCCTAGTTTAATTATTTTTTAATACTTAGTGTATGTAGCTGGATGGCAAGCCAATGTTGGCAGAGGTGTAAATGGCAAATCAATAGTCTGGGTTTGTGCCGGACGCGATCCTAGTCAGTTCACACTGGCGACAAGCTCTGGCCTGGAAATTTATACTTCTCTTACTTCTTGTTTCATCAGCTTGATTAGATTCCTTTTTCAGCATCTAAACCTTTTCTCAGTTACCCTGTGTTTGTAAACTCCTCATTCTAGCCATTTCCTGGGTGAAGTGGTTTCTCCCAAATCCCCTGACATACTCAATAATGATCATCGTATGTGTAATACTCCAGGTCTGACCTCACTTGTAAATGCCTTCAGTATGAGCACACTATCAAACATTTTTTGGTCACCCCTCAGACCCTTCTAGAGGTTCCTTTCATATCTGTAAAACTTCTTTGCCTTTTCATCGGAAAGCTCAGAACACAGTTTTGAGCATGTGAGAGTGGTCTGACCAGGGTCTTGTAGAGTTTAGGTTAACATCGCTGTTCTGTAGTGATGTCTTTAAGGAAACAAGCTCACATGCTTTGCTTGTTATGCTTATGTGCACATCTGCCTTTATTACATCAGGGAAAGTGTATTATGACCTGATGTTATCAACATCATCCCCCAAGTAAAATGATACCATTATTCCCAGTAGTACTTTTGGTGGTGATCTTGTGATTTCCCACCCCGTCACCTATGTCCTCTGCCCCATCTGGAGTAAGTGACCTTATTCTTCCTATTAAACTCAAAGAGCTGTAGAGTACTACAGCACAGAAACAGGCCCTTCGGCCTATCTAGTCCACGCTGACCTGATCTTCTGCCTAGTCCCATTTACTCGCACCTGGACCATATACCTCCTGTTCATGTACCGCTCAAAACTTCTCTTAAATGTTACTACACTCACACCACTCTCTGAGTGAAGTTTCCTCTTAAATATTTAACCTTGCACCCTAGACCTATGGCCTCTAGCGTTGGCGTGTGGCCAGGTGGTTAAGGCGTTCGACTAGTGATCTGAAGGTCGCTAGTTCGAGCCTTGGCTGAGGCTTGCATGTGTGTCCTTGAGTAAGGCACTTAACCACACATTGCTCTGCGATGACACCAGTGCCAAGCTGTATGGGTCCTAATGCCCTTCCCTTGGACAACATCGGTGGCGTGGAGAAGGGAGACTTGCAGCTTGGGCAACTGCCGGTCTTCCATACAACCCTGCCCAGGTTTGCGCCCTGGAAACTTTCCAAGACGCAAATCCATGGTCTATCGAGACTAACGGAGGCCTACACTACACATGGCCTCTAGTTCTAGTCTGCACACATTCACCATATCTGTACCCCTCTTAATCTGTATGCCTCTATAAAATTTCACTTCATTCTCCTGTATTCCAGGAAATAAAGGGCTGTTCAGCCTTTCCCCATAACCCATGTCCTCAAGTCCCAGCAACATCCTTGTAAATTTTCTCTGCACTCTTTCAATTATGTTGATATCTTTCCTGTAGGTAGGTGACCAGATCTGCACTCCATAATCCAAATTAGTCCTTACCAATGTCTTACACAACTTCAAAATAGCATTCCAACTCCTCTACTCAGTACTTTGATTTGTGAAGGCCAATGTGCCAATGCCGTCTTTATGATCCTATCTACCTGTGACACCACTTTCAAGGAATTATGGATCTGTATTCCCAGGTTCCTCTGTTCTACCACACTCCTCATCGTCCCACTGTTCACTGTGGAAGCCCCACCCTGGTTTGTTCTCCCAAAGTGTAACACCTCACACCAACTTTGTGATTTATTTCTTTGCCTTCATCCATATCGAACTTCATTTTTCATCTCTTGCCCACTCCAAAGTTCTTGTTGCCATCTGCTTTTTTTTTTGCTTGTGAACGAGATCCGCACATTCGGGGTCAGCGGCAGATTGTATGGTTTTGCTTCATCAGAAGCAGAGAGAAAGGAGCGACACTGGGAGCTGCAAGGTTTTGCAGCTCAGCCATTTATTGGTTAAATCTGCTGAACCACCCGAGAACCCATAGCTTCGTTCTGTTAGAAATCTGACCGAAGTGGAAAAAGAACAGCAGCTTAGTGCACAACCACGTCAGCTGCTGTTTAGTTGGACGTTGCAGGTATTAAATACAAGCAGATGGCAAAAAGGACGTTCTCCTATGGCTACATTTTAAATATTTAATGGGAATCCAGGATTAAATTTCCTTTCATACAGATCTTGGAATAAATTCTTCGTTGCTACAATAGCTGCACTGATTCTTCAGTGGGAGTTCAATGGGTTCGAAGAGGCTGAAACTAAAAGTAATGTATGACAGAACGGAACCGTTTTTTCCATCACCAGAGATGGTTTATTCAGTGATTTACAGTGTTGCAGGGAAAGAGTATTCCATAAAACACACTGTTTATGGTTTCAAATGATGACATGATCACCTCTCTCCAGAATGCATTCAAGCCATGGTCACAGAAATTCCTCACTGTAATCATGGATATCATGTGCTCCTTCTCCAGGGACACATGGGCATGGGCGTAACCCCGGAAGAGAGTCTGGCAACTGGCTTGAGCAGAACTCTTGACTGCCCGCTGCCTGGATCGATGAATGGGCACCTTGGCCAGGCCCAGGAACAAGCCAGACAGGAGATTCACCGCTGCCCCCTCACAACTGACGAGCAAGGTTTAGGAACTTGCGGAAATGCAGCCAGAACTGGACAACCTTCAGATACACAGATAAAGGCTGCAACCTCTGACACTCCATCTAAACAGGGTACACCGTCTCCTCCCAGCTACACAAACAACAGCTGGTTGGGAAGTCCATCAACTGATTTAATAATCTGTTGCACCATAGTGCTTTCCATCCCAGGTCCCAAATATAAAGGAGGGAGGGAACAGAACTGTACTGCACACTCCTTACAAAAGTCACATAAATCAGAGTTACTATTCTAATCTGATGGCTGCCAAGGATCAGGTGCAAGTAACAATGGCATCAAAGTCCGGCATCTGTCTGGCTGCAATAGAGGTGCCATACACCAGTGGCAGCTCAGTGGTCCTTGATGACTTCCTCCTCTTAATGTGAGCCTGACCTCTAATATCCAATCAGTATCGTTTAATCATTCTGCTCTGTTCTTACAATTACTTGCATGATATATCGAAAAAATAATCAATTCTTTCTTACAGTTTCTAAAATAGTCTAGGATTCGTTTGATAAGCTCCACCCTGTTTCATACTTCCACACAAAAGCAGTAAATGGACTAAAGCTTCATATTTCCATTTGCTTTGCAATTAATCGGTTGATTCCATCGTAGTGGGTGGTATAAATGACACAAATATACAGACGTGGCTGTGAAGGGATCACTGCTCACTCCTCGGGGAGGGAGTCCACCCTTCATTAGACCATTATCTATTACAGAACCTTACTAGGTCAAAGGTGATGGGTAGTACACGCAGTTTGCCGTCGAGAGAGTAATTAGAAACCAGATTTCTTTTGCAGACAGACTCACAGAACAGATTTTATTCCAAATCAGAAATTCCACAAAGTTTTTGGTACGAGTCTGAGCTATTCACTAGATCTCGAAAACAGCTGAATCTGCATTCAATTTACTGGACCAGAAGGAAAATATGGGATCGTTGTACCTGTCTTGTGTGTGGCGGGGGGAACAAGGAGCTGAGAGGCAAATTACTTTTAATGTGAGCTGTTGAAAGCCTGATTCCACTGGTTAGCCTCTCCTTGTGCTATCACTATCTCAGAACAACTCTTGGGGTCAATGTGAAAGTTCATTTCATTCACTGACACAGCAAGTCAGCAAAAAAATCTAATATTGGAAAACAGGAATTCCCCTGGCTTGATCCAGCTCTTTGCTTCCATTAAAGTGATTTCTTCTGCTGCTTTTCTTCCCATTTTAATTTAATTTCTGTATAATCTAACCTTTGTCAGAAAAAAAATCTGTGCTTGTGGCCCACTGAGTACTGTTTTAATTCAGCAACATTTCCTCTTAGCAATCGAAGGAAACAAAATGTGAGCAAGGACCAAAATGCTGGAGATGAAATACCTGGTTATTTGACCATCACTTTCCCCCTATTCTTCAAAGATTCCAGAACATCAGAAAGTTTATTGTGGGACGTTCACTTCTTAGGTGAGAAATAAGGTTGATGCTCATTCCATGCCACTGCGTTGATGAGAGACCACCGTTGACATAGGCTTTTGGGTGGTGGCCAAGAAGAACTGTTGTTTTCCTTCTCTGTCTTCACCTGAGTGGACCACATTGGAGAGTTGGACTGGTAACAGTCATGAATTTCTATTTTCTCAGTTACACAGAATCGTTAGTGGTAGGTGCAAACAAAGGTAAGTAGGAAGATTAAGTGTCTTCCTTGCCAAAGGAACAGGTGTACAGGTATAGAAAAGAGGCAGGAAGCATATGTTAGGAAACATGAATGCAGTGTAGCTTCAGAAAGAACACTCAACATATCTAGCATAAGTGGTTGATCTCTTGTATGTTCTGCTCCCACAAGGTAGCTCTATTTAATTGATTTGGTCTTATGCTAAGACAGGCTGCTTCATTCAAAGCTTTTCATGTATTAACATGTCCTTTCCATTCTCAAACTAGTCCTCCCATGAACACTTCATCCAAAGATTCCAGCCTTTTGTAATACAGACTTTGAAACGCGTCTGAATCAGATGGGATCACAAAGTGTGAGAGGGCACGCATCAGCCTTTTAAAAACCCTGCAAAAGAAAAGGTGAGTTTCCTTTCGGGTGACGAACCCTCACGGTGCATACTTGCAGACATCGAAATAGGAATAAAGTGCTCCAAGAATGAAATTGATATATTAATATTTCACCATTTCCTGGCTGTGGACAGTAGACTTCCAGACAAATGGAAATAAAAATGGAATTCTGACCAATTTGGAACAGGGGATTAAAGGCATGCATCAGATCTTGAATTAAATCAGGCTCCCAGTCAAAGCTGCCAAGTAAGATTTACTCAGAGTTCTGGCTTGAACTCATACTTTCCTACAACTGTGGAACAAGCAATCTCTCTGTCCTTGGTACTGTATGCAATGAATGCAGCCAGTTCTTTTATAATGCTTTACTTAAAATGGCCCCTCTTTTATTGTTGCAATTAAGTCCTTTGGTTTTTTATGTTCCCTCTGATTATTACACATTAATGTTAATTTATGACAATTGCAAGTTTACATCTCCCATCAATTATTTGTTTCCTGATGAGCTCACGCTACATTAATCAAACAAATTCTAAAGCTAATACAGCTGGCAGCATAGATATAACATTCATCAGGACTGGTGTTATGAATCGCATTCATGAATCCTAATGCTGATCCTGCTGACAGTCTGTGGAGGAAAGCATCTGAAAAAACACTCCCTCTTCTACCCAGACAAATGATGACCAGGAAGTCCACATCTTGCATGGTCCCCTAGATCTGGCAAACTGTCCAGATCTGGAAATGCCTCACCGGTTCTTCATCATAACCGGGTCTAAATCTTGGAACATCTGACAAAATTACTGTGTGTGTACCTTCACAAAAAAGGACTTGTTCAGTTTGCAGACCCATCTCAAAACCACCTTCTCCGGAACAGACAGAGACTTCAATACCTTTGTCAGATCCTGAAAAGTAATTACTGAACTGGACACAGTAGATACCAAAAGTTTGACATCTGTGCTGAGATAACTCTATACAGGATTTTTCTCCATTTTTACTTACTGCCCCTTATGTTTGGTATCCTTTACGGCTTGACTCAATAATCCTGTAATGCTCGTGCCAAGACCACATTTCCTCTGTTTCCTAAGCCAATGGTTCTCACCAGCAGTAAACTAGAAGGATGAGGGGTGTGACCAAATACCACCATTGAGTCTTCGGTTGTGATCATTGCTTTTATCAGCTGATATGCTGTTAGATTTAATTTCTTCCTGGTTACTGCCCCTTCCCAGCTCTGTAACCCGCTTCTGCTATACAACTGTGCAAGAACTTAATGCTCCTCCAGCTTTGGCACCCTCAGAACCTCTGCCATTGACCGTACTTTCATCTGCCAAGACCTGAGGATCTGAAACTTTTGCCCTAAGTCTCACAAGTCTTTTTCTTTCTTAATGGAGATCTATTTGAAAAGTTTCTCAGAATCAGAATCCGGTGTATCATCACTGATATAACAATGACATGAAATTTGTTGCCTTGTGGAAGCAAAACTGTGCAAAGACATAAAATGAGCATCGAGTACAAAATGGGAATGGTGAGACAGTGCTCACAGGTGGCACCAGAACAACTCATTACATTAAATGCAAGTTGGTTTGGTTGAAGTAAATCCATTTTCCCAGCAGTTGCCACACCAGGCTCGCTTCTCCCTCTTTCACCACAGGGGTCATGTGAAAACCCTTGCACGCCGATAACGGGGTGGAATATCGTGAATGAGGGCACACAGGCCACCGCCCTCTCCCGCCACATCACTTCTGCAACTATTCATGTGAATAGCTAGAAGCTGTGATACAATGGAGATTCGCAGCAGGTCAGGTAGCTGCTGTGCATAGAAACAGAGACAACACAAAGAACTGCAGATACTGAATCTCCAGCGACAAGCATTCAGAGGGAGGAGTACTGTGGGTCATATCAGTCCTGATGCAGGGCTTGGACTTCAGACATTGCCAGTTCCTCGCCCCTCCACAGATGCTGTTCAGGTCACTGAGTTGCTCCAGCACACTGTTTGTTGAAACAGAGATAATATTTAATGTCTATTTACCCCAAGGATCCTCTTTCCTCCCTTAGCTGGCAGTGAGCATTGCTCAGCACCACACACAAGATGCTGGAGATACTCAGCAGGCCAGGTCGCATCTATGGAAAAGAGTACAGTCGGCGTTCCGGGGCTGAGACCCTTCACCAGGACAGACACACGAAATGCCGGACTGATGAAGGTTCTCGGCCTGAAACGTCAACTTTACTCTTTTCCATAGATGCTGCTTGGCCTGCTGAGTTCCTCCGGCATTTTGTGTGTGTGTGCTGCTTCGAGTTTCCAGCATCTGCAGATCTTCTCTTGTCAGTCAGTGAGAGTTGGTCAGCTGGTCAGTATTGGTCTCCACTCTCTCACAGGCATTCCCTCTGTTCTGTTCACCCCTCCTATCTGCAAAGAAAGCATCCCTCCTTCCTGCTTACTTTCTCTTCCTGTTCTGAGGGGTGATGACCCTGAAATATTTATGCTGTTACCCCCTCAGACACTGCCTGCCCTGCTGAGTATTTCCAGTACTTTCAACTTTTATTTCAGGTTTCCAGCATCTGCAGCTTTTTATGTGGGGGACGGAGCCTGCACTTAATTCTACTCATTGGGATAGAATGAGCTCACTCCTTCTGGAAACGGGGGTGGGGGGGGTGGGGGTGCTGGTGGAGGAAATTGTTACTAATATTCAACCACGGTGGGGAAGGTTAGAATGGGTGAACAAATCCAAGCGGACTGGCCAGAGATGAACAGGTCGCTGGAGGCTGCAGGCATAGCGGCAGACACCGATTCTAAATTGCCCACCGCACATCCAGTACACGTGCTTGCCATGTTGATAGAGGATGTAGACAAGGCGCCGCGTTCATGCCATTGCCAAGCTATAATCCGAACACCAGCCACACAGCAAATGGTTCATTTACACTCCAACTATACAATTGAATCGACCGGACAAGGGGAAATTAGAGCAATTCAGTCTACCCAGTCGCGTTGGCACCCCAGGTGGAAATCAGGAATGTTGTATGTCAGGGAAGCATTTGCTCTTCAGCGCTCCTCTCGCGGGATAATTTATCTGGGAAACATTCTCAGTCAATTTGAAAAAGTTGTGCTATGATAAACTCCTTTGGTTTTTCAGGGTTTTTTTAAAAAAAAATCAAGATAACCCAAAGTATCGGGCTTTAAAATTAGATCACACCAGGGAGCAAGCAGTTTATTTTCCCACCGGCTTGCTAACACCAGAAACAGCGCAAGAGGATGCAAATCAAACAAAGCCGGGCGGCGAACAGTCGCGGGTTGTCTGCGCGGAGGGCTGGATTCTGACATCTGTTACCCTCTCAATGGGTCCTTTAAAATCTGGTTGCGGGGCAGGCTCTTCACACTACTAATTCTAAAAGAAGGCTCGCTTCTAATGCGAAAGTTCAAGGAGATTTAAGTAAAGATCCGCGCAATTTAATGCGCCGGGAAGGATGTACTTTAAAAGCAGCAGACTCTGTAAAAGGCTTACACACACTAAATGCTGGAGGAGCTCCGGCAGGTCAGGCTATGGAAATAAATAAAGAGTCGACGTTTCGGACAGAGAGTATTGGTGCAGTCTTTTTTACCCTTTCTCGGCTGGGCTTCATCACCTTTAGGGCATTGAAACAGGCAGGTGAGCAGTGTTGCCTGACGAATGGGGGTGTCAGCCGCCCCCTCCCTGCCTCTTGTATTGCGGCTTTCTCGCCGGAGCCACTGGACTGACACTGCCCCGGGTTCTCGGCAAAACCGGGGGTTCCGCGGACAATGGCATTGGTCCCCGGCATAAAAAAGAAGATTGGAAACCCTGGCAAAAGCGAAAGGGCTTGGCAGGGATCCGATGGCTCCGGGGCGTGAGACAGAAAGCGAGAGCGCAAACCTGTCCCGCAGCGGGGCAGGGATCACTGCGGAGGGACGGGCGCAGGCAGGAGAATGAGACAAATCAAATCAAAGTAAAATAAAGCGATGAAATGATATCTGGTGGCTCGGTGGTTTGGTCTCTCCCGGCTAAACGCACACGGGTCAGTCTCATCGGGCAAAGAGGCAGACGCTGTAAGAGAGCGGCAGTTTTGTGTGTGAGAATGAGTGCGTGAGAGAGGGGTGTGAGTGTGCGAGTGAGAGTGTGCCTGTGAGTGTGCGAATGATTGTGTGTGTGTCTTTATCGTGGTGATGTGTGTTGTGAGTGAGTGTGTCTGTGAGTGAGCAAGCGCGAGTGAGTGTGTGTGTGTGTGTGTGTGTGTGTGTGTGTGTGTGTGTGTGTGTGTGTGCGTGTGTGTGTGTGTGTGTGTGTGAGAGAGGATCAGAGCCGATGGGTGCCTGCCGCTTCGGCCTACGTCGGCCTCAGGAAAGGGCACGGGAACGAGATCTGAAGAGACAGAATTGATCCCCAGTCCCGGGGTGTGCCCTCTGGCAGAGAGAAGGTCGGGGAGGAGGTCATGAAGCTAGTGAACTGTCAGCCTGAGCACTTCAGGCTTCAGTGAAAAGAGCCGGAACAGAGTTCAGTGCCGGACTCCCCACAGAGCGCAGCCAGGTTGGCGTTTCTGCCTCAGCATCCCCGGCCAGCCGCGCAGCAGCGAGCCAGTGATCCGGTGCTATGGCTGTTTCCACAGCAGTGGTCTGAAAGCCGGGTCCCTCCTCACGCGGGCTCGCTGCCGTATCATAAATCTGTCCGCCAGCCGGAAAGCCAAGCAGGCGAGAGAGAGAAGCAATCCACTCCAGCAGGGTGAGTCGCCCGGGAGCCGCAACTGTCTTAGCACAGTAGCTCTCTGAACTGTCAGATCGAGTCACTCATTTGAGGAGGCTCGGCTGTAGCCACGAAGTCTTGTGCTGAAGGCTATACCGAGCGAAATACGCAGGTGCCTTGCACAAACTCTCCCCGTTCCGTACTAATGGAAAGATTCCTCACAAATTCTGCGTACTCCACCCTCCATCTCCACAATGACCACACCAGAGGGGAGACTTACAATTCAATACGAGGGGGGGAGAAAAGACAAAAAATTCTCCTCTTCGGCAATTCCTGCACCGTCAGCATTACTCCGGCTCTCTCACCAGGGACGCGCTTAAAGCAAGGTGCCGTGCCGATTAAAATCAGAGATTTCAAATCACAAGTAAATAGGCAGCACAGATACTGAAGTTCGGAGCAGTTTAGGAGAAATTCTTTCTTACCTTAAGTTGTGCTGGGTGCAAGTCATTCAGCCTCTACGGTGAGCAGACTTAAGTAATTCAATCCCTTTGCCTCTGAAAAACTTGTCCTTCTGGCTCTGAGCTGCAGGATTGTTCTTGCATTGAAGATAGACCTTGCACCACCAGTTCGTGTGTAGGTGCTCAACAACAAAGCTGAAGCCCCCACCTTTTTAATATAGAAACTGCAGAGTGTGGATAGTCAGCCAAGCCAGCACCCTCTCCGTTTATATAGTATCTCTGAAAGCAATGAACTTTGGCATCTTCTCAGTAATAAGATGCCTTTAGGCTGACTGTAGAAGTGATGAATTAAAGCTGCAGCCACACTGTTTTTTTGGAAGATTGTTTTAACATACCATTTATGGTGAACCACAAAGGTTCCTACTGCTACATCCCTCCCCTCTTCCCAGCCTCCTCCCCACCGCCCCCTTCCCAGGCACACCGCCGACCCACCAGTGACTCAGCTCATAGGAAGAATTCTCATTCCACGTAAAAGTTCCAAGACCAATCGATTCGCCGGTGGTCTGCTATCTGATCACAAAAGGGACTCTCGGCTCAGGAACGGTTTTAATAGGAGCCGGCTCCTGCGACACATGGCTAACTCCACGTTTCTTTTGTCCGGGCTGTATTGGCTATATCGTCAGCAAGGTGTTCAGGCAGGAGACAAGAGGGAAAGTGTGCCCGCGAATGAACTATCAAGTGACTACTCAAAGGCTTTAACGCCTTGGTGACCATTGATGGGGCTTTCTGCGCTCTCACACTGCACATCTTACGTGCAAAGGTGACGGGGCTGCAAACATTCAGAACTACATTTGATAATCAGTTCAAACAGTATTTTTTAGCAGCCAGTTATTGTTATGGGGAGCTATTCCGCGTGGAAACTGGTTCCTCGGCCCATTGAATACCTGGGTAAATGGGTTTAAACCGCACGCACCAAGTTACAGCGACAACGTTTGTTTGGCGTACCATCCAGACGCGTCTTTTCGTTAGAACAGTGCGCAGACACAGTAGTAGGGAAAACAGTGACAGGATGCAGAAGAATGTGACACTTACAGAGAATGTACAGTGCCGGCAGACAGCAAGGCGCAAGGTCACAACGAAGTAGATTATGAGGTTAAGTGTCCTTTTTATTGCACTAAGCGGTCATTCAACAGCCCATAACAGCGAAATAGTTCTCCTTGAGGTGGTGGTATGCGCTCTCAGGCGGTTTTATCTTCTCTCTCATGGCACGGGGGACAAGGGTGGGTGTTATTTTTTATCATGTTCGCCGCTTTACTGAGACAGTGACAACTATAGCCAGAATCTATTGAAGGGAGGCTGTTTTCCCTGATGTGCGGAGCGCTGTCCGCAACTCCACAGTTTCTTGCAGAGCAATTGCCGTAACAAGCCGTGATGTACACCGATGGGATCCTTTCTATGGTGCATCGATTAAAAAAAAACTATCGATGGTCGAAAGGGGCGCGCTGAATTTCTTCAGCCTCCCGAGGAGCAACCATTTACAATAACCCATTCTGTGCTCTCCCCCCTCATGCTCACCAACTCTCCTCGATTCTCTCACTCACCTACACACTGGGGGTTTTGCAATGACCACCTAAAGTGCCGATTGCAAGCCTTTGTGATATGGGAGGAAGCCGGGACAGGTGCAAACAGCACCTGAGGTCAGGGCTAACATCCAGCGCTGTGAGGCAGCGGCCTTACTCACTATGCCAATGTGCTGTCTTAGCACACGGTTAGTCAGCAGCTGAAGAGCACCATTCTTTGTAGTGCATAGGTTAAGAGAGGTTAAGGCAGATCTCCAATGCAAATAAAAATGAAACAAATCCTCAGTTTTTTGACGCTAT
The DNA here is from genome assembly GCF_048418815.1 of Hemitrygon akajei. Classification (NCBI taxonomy): domain Eukaryota; kingdom Metazoa; phylum Chordata; class Chondrichthyes; order Myliobatiformes; family Dasyatidae; genus Hemitrygon; species Hemitrygon akajei. The sequence continues at coordinate 138,421,468 of NC_133130.1, forward strand.
GGAAACTTTCTTCAGAACAAGCTAACATCCCGGCGGTGATTCCCGCAGATTCCAATGCACTGAGGCCTTTATCTATTCAAACATCTTTACAATGACGACTAAGCGGAGCTCGTGCAATACTCCTCTTCAAAAATGTTTTGCTTCTTGACGATTTGCGGGAGTTTATTTAAGCAACTGCAACCGTTGCTATGTGAAAAACAGTCAAACATTCCAGATGTTTCTGTGCGAGCCGGTGACTACAGTCATGATCGTGATAGTGAGACTGAACTGAGAAGTTGAGCATTTTTGGTGAGATATTGGTGCGCGTGTGTTATCAGCTTCATTCATGCATTCCCTTGGTCAGTACACACAACTGGCAACAGTATCCCGGGGAATTTCCCAACGATGTCAATGGCAGGCACATCAATGTCATCAGCCTAGAAGGGGGATTTCCTCCGGGAAGTGTGCACCGTGAATAAAGATATATTAGTAAATAATTTCTTTGGGAATTGAAAACCTTTTGATATTCTTTTGTGCTTTCTGTTTTTTACAAAGTTCAAAGTATGTTTCCTATTAAGGTAGTAAACCATATACAGCCTTGAGATTTGTCTTCTTGCAGGCAGCCTCAAAACAAAGAAAGAAAACACACAGCAAAGGGCACCAAACACCCAATGTGTTTAAAAAAAAGAACAAATTCTGCAAAAAAAGTTAAACACGTAACAGCCAGAGGCTGATCTGTAATGTACCAACCGGGTGTCTCTTTCATGGCCACAGAATCTCATGCCTACTCCTTTAACAATGGAATCCCCTGTCACTACTGCAATCCTCTTCTCCTCCCTTCCTTCTGAGCCAGAGCAACAGACTCAGTGCCAGAGACCAGGTCGCTGTGGCTCCCCCACCACCCCAATACATCGTCCCCCCTCAATAATATCCATATACCTATTATTGAGGGGAATGGCCACAGAGGTGCTCTGCACTAGCTGCCCATTTCCTTTTTTTCTCCTGTCACCCAGGCACCTGCTCTGCAACTTAGGCATGACTACTTCCCTGCCGCTCCCATCTATCACCTCCTCAATTTCCCATATGAGCCAAAGGTTATTGATCTGCTGGTCCAGTTCCTTAACGTAGAAGGTTGAGGGGGGACTTGTTAGAGGTTTTTAAAATTATGAGGGGGATAGATAGAGTTGATGTGGATAGGCATTTTCCATTGAGAGTAGGGGAGATTCAAACAAGAGGACATGAGTTGAGAGTTGGGGGCAAAAGTTTAGGGGTAACACGAGGGGGAACTTCTTTACTCAGAGAGTGGTAGCTGTGTGGAATGAGCTTCCGGTAGAAGTGGTAGAGGCAGGTTTGATTTTGTCATTTTTTAAAAAATTGGACAGGTACATGGACAGGAAAGGAATGGAGGGTTCTGGGCTGATTGCGGGCCAGTGGGACTAGGTGGGAGTAAGCATTCGGCACGGACTAGAAGGGCCGAGATGGCCTGTTTCCGTGCTGTAATTGTTATATGGTTATATGGTTAACACATTCTCTGAGGGACTACAGCTCAGTGCACCTGGGGCAGATGTGGTCATCCAGGATTCCGGAGGTCTCCCAGAATTGCCACATCTTTCACAAAGAACACACACAGCCCCTGGAGCCATTCTCACTGCACTCAGTAACGAAGAATGTAGAAAGGGAAATTTAACTCACCCAAGCCTGATGAGCCAAAGCCTCCTCACTCTAACACTGTTCACTCCAGCAATGGCCACTCTGGTCATCCCAACCTTATTTTTATATTCCCTTGCGAATGAGTTGTGATTCATCAAATTTGCTGATGATACTAAGCTGGGTGGCAGTGTGACATGTGATGAGGATGTTAGGAGAATTCAGGGTGACTTGGATAGGCTGGGTGAGTGGGCAGATACTTGGCAGATGATGTTTAATGTGAATAAGTGTGAGGTTATCCACTTTGGGAGTAAGAACAGGAAGGCAGATTATTATCTGAATGGTGTAGAGTTAAGTAAGGGAGAAATACAAAGAGATCTCGGAGTCCTTGTTCATCAGTCACTGAAGGTGAATGAGCAAGTGCAGCAGGCAGTGAAGAAGGCTAATGGAATGTTGGCCTTTATTACAAAGGGAATTGAGCACAAGAGCAAGGAAATCCTCTTGCATTTGTACAGAGCCCTGGTGAGACCACACCTGGAGTATTGTGTACAGTTTTGGTCTCCAGGGTTAAGGAAGGACATCCTGGCTGTAGAGGAAGTGCAGCGTAGATTCACGAGGTTAATTCCTGGGATGTCTGGACTGTCTTACGCAGAGAGGTTAGAGAGACTGGGCTTGTACATGCTGGAATTAAGGAGATTGAGAGGGGATCTGCTTGAAACATATAAGATTATTAAGGGATTGGACAAGATAGAGGCAGGAAATATGTTCCAGATGCTGGGAGAGTCCAGTACCAGAGGGCATTGTTTGAGAATAAGGTGTAGGTCATTTAGGACAGAGTTAAGGAAAAACTTCTTCTCCCAGAGAGTTGTGGGGGTCTGGAGTGCACTACCTCAGAAGGCAGTGGAGGCCAATTCTCTGGATGCTTTCAAGAAGGAGCTAGATAGGTATCTTATGGATAGGGGAATCAAGGGATATGGGGACAAGGCAGGAACCGGGTATTGATAGTAGATGATCAGCCATGATCTCAAAATGGCGGTGCAGGCTCGAAGGGCCGAATGGTCTACTTCTGCACCTATTGTCTATTGATTCAATTGGGCTGTCAGAAATAGCTGAAAGCCTGTGAACACTTCTTTTTAAATCACTCACCCTGACCTATGTGCAGCTTCCTCTTACGAGTTTAATAGATTAACAGGACAGATTGTTGACAGTACTGATGTAAAGAGGGATCTTATCCATGTCTATAGCTCACCAAAAGTGATCATATTCATAGACAGGACAGTAAAGAAAGCCAATGGCATGCTTGCCTTTATACATCAGGACATTAAGCATAAGAGAAAGGAAGTCACATTGCAGCTGTACAAAACTTCAGTTAATCCACACTTGAAGTATTGGTTACTTTATTTATTTAGTTATACAGAATGGAGTAGGCTCTTCCAGCCCTTTGAGCTGATATCTGCAATCCCAATTTATCCCTAACCTAATCATGGGACAATTTACAATGACTAATTAACCTATCCGGTAGGTTTTTGGATTGTGGGAAGAAACCAGAATGCCTGAGGAAAACACACACATTCCATGGGGAGGACTATACCGTCTCCTTATCGATGATGCCCGAATTGAACTCGGAATTCAAACTGAACTGTAATGTGTCACATCAGTAGCTGTGCTAACCGTGGTGATTGCGTGTAATTTTGGTTGCCCCATTACCGGAAGAACGTGGAGGCTTTGGCGAGCATGTAGAACCAATTACCAGGATGCTCCCCTCTTTGTCGATTCCCCACTCTCTTCCCCTTTTTACACCTTCTCCTCGCCTGCCTATCACTTCCCTGTTGCCCCGCCTCCTTCCCTTTCTCACGTGATCCACTCTCCTCTCCTATTGGATTCCTTCTTCTCCAGCTCTTTACCTTTTCCACCAATCACCTCCCAGCTTGTAACTTCGTCCCTACTCCCCCACCCACCTGGCTTCACCTATCACCTGCTCGCTTGTACTCATTCTCCTCTCCCCCTGCCTTCCTATTCTGACATCCTCCCCCTTCCTTTGCAGTCCTGATGAAAGGTCCTGGCCTTTATTTATTTCCATGGATGCTACCTCGCCTGCTGAGTTTGCGTGAGTTGTTCTGGATGTCCGTTATCTGCCGAATCCCCACTGTGCTGTCTGAAATAGTAAGCATGAGCCATAAAGGGAGATTGGACAAACGTGAGCTGTTTTATCTGGAGTACTGGAGGCGAAGTGTAGATCTGCTGAAGATAGATTATGAGAGGTATAGACAGGGAAGACAGGAAGAATCTATTTTTCAGGGTTGAAATATCAAATACTAGAGGATTTTTTAAAAAATGAAAGGTGATGTGTGGGGTAAGTTTGTTACACAGCACATGTTAGGTGCCCAGAATGGGCTTCCAGGAGATGTGGTGGAAATGGATGTGATAGTAGTGTTTGAGAGGCTGTTAGCTAGACACAAGAGCGTGCGGGCAAAGGAGGGTTATGGATCATATATGAGCAGAAGAGAATTAGTTTGATTTAGCCTCATGTTCGGTACCGGCAGTGTGGGCTGAATGGCCTGTCCCTGTTCCGTGTTAACGGAGCCATTTTAAAGATAGTTAAAAGTCTTTGACAGTGGTGGACTATCAAGCTTTCCTGTAGTTGGGGCGACCTGCTTGAGGGAGAGGCCTGCTCTATCTAGAGGGCTTCCTCATTGAAGGACCAGTTCAATCAACCCTCCACATCCAGGAAGGTGGGGACAGTGGACAGAGAACCCTCCCCATGAAACACATTCTGTGTAATCCAGATCATTATGAAATAAATATCAATTCTCTAATTCTTTACCATCTCTTTCAATCTCTTTAGGGGCCGCATGGTGGTTAGCACAAAGCTTTACAGTACTATTGACCCAGGTTCAATTCCCGCTACTGTCTGTAAGGAGTTGGTATGATCTCCCCATAACTGCGTGGGTTCCCTCCCCACAGTCCAAAGATGTACCAGTTGGTAGGTTAATTGTCTCGTGAGTTAAATTCAATGCTCGCTGGGTGGCGCGGCTCAGAGGACTGGAAGGGCCTATTCCGTTCTGTATCTCAACAAATAAATCAACAATCATTTTTCTTTTGCTTTCTACTTGCTGGCTTATATATATGTCCCAGCTGAGAATTAATTCACACATCCTGCTCCAGACGGTGTGTGCCTCAGTGAAGATTTTCCAGCAGTTTCTTGCCCTGTTTACATGGGGTGCCAAATCCCTTGTGTAGGGTACCTAGCTGAGATGGCGTTCAGCAAGCAGAGAGTCTGTGGGCAAGTGTAAGAGTGAAGTTGCAACTGTTTGTTCACCGATGAGACCATATGTTCCACTTTCACGTGTCAAGAATTTCAACAAGACTGCGTGGTAACCAGCCTCAGTACTATCACAGTAGAAACACACAGAACAAGACTGTTCTACTCACCCAGCCTGTTCCAGTTCTTTGAGTGACAAGCCTCAAATCCCTGTCCTTTCTCCAGAGCCTGCAAACCTGTCCTTATCCAATTCTCCACTGAAGTTATTGCTATTTTGAGGTTCTGATGGACTGGTCAGAGTACCATCAAGTGGGTGCATTTATCCAGACTGAGTAGCTGTGGTTGCTACAGCAAAATCAGATTCAGGTTTACGATCACTGATATACACTTATGTCATGAAATTTGTGACTGCAGTACAGTGCAAGATTAAATAACAACTCTAAGTTCCAATAAATAAATAGATAGATAGTGTAAAAGAGAGTATTCATGGATTCATGGGCTGTTCAGAAATCTGGTGGCAGAGGGGAGACTACAAACCGTAGGAGTCTGGGGCGATGATTTCACATCTGTGGAGTATACCTTATGTCCAATAAGAAGTGAAGTTATCGACTGCAGTTAATGGCATTTTAGTGTTTTGGAAATGTTGTACGAAATCTAAGTGATTCAGAGATTCAGTCATGCATCAAGAAGTAATAATTGTTTAAAACTTACTTTAAAACAAAGCATACGTTTTGGTCAAAATAAAAGTTTGGCAAATAAGCTCTCTCTTGATGCAAAACCCATCAGATGAAACACATGAGTTGGTGCAAGGTACATAATTGACACTGCAGGCAACAGGTATAAACATGAATTTTATCTTTGTTACTACATTACTCTCCCATAAATATATTTTGAAATCAGTGGAACTATTCACCCTTCACCAGTCCCTAATTTGCATTGCTCTGACTAGGTTAATTAGAGCATGTGGGTTGAGTTGGCAAAGGCTTTGAACAAGGCATTGGAAGTGAATGAAACTTGGAGTTGAATACATTCATCCTCATCTTGTTAGTTGTTTCCTGTAATTACATGTAGAACTTGTATTTTTAATTAGTTGTTTCATATAAACTCTCAAAGTTCAGAGCACTCCATGTAAAATGAATTGCTTTTGCAGCACTGGTTTGGAAATTTCTTGGTCCTTGTTTGTTTTATAAGCGCAAAATAGGTATCTAATTATCCAACATGAACATTGTAATATTTAACAATCATTATGGCCTTGACTTTTAATAGCCTTCCCTCTCACTAATAACCAGGACATAATCTTTTCGAATGGAGAAGGTGCAAAGGTCACAATGGCAGATGGTGGCCGATCTTCTGCAGTGAAGAGTGACAGTGACCTATTTCTGAGGGCATAGTGTCAGAGATGGTATTGGTGTTGGTATAGCAATTGGTACTGGAATTGCGATTGGTTTATTAATAACACATGTACCAAGATACAGTGTAAAGGTTGTCTTGCCTACCATTCATTCATATAGATCAAAACATGACAAAATACATCGAGCTGGACTAAGTTAAAACAACAACAATGTTAAAAAATATCGGAGAAGTGCAGAGCAGGTAGTGAAAGATCGTAACAAGATCAGTTGACCCCTCATCCTTCTTTGCTCCCTAGAACTAAAGTCCTCCAATCCAGGCAGCATCCCAACGAAGCGCCTCTGGACTCTCTCCCAATACACTCACACCCTTCATATGTTGTGATGACCAGAGATGCTCGCAAAACTTCAAGTGTGGCTTAATTAGTGTTTAATAAAGTTGAAACTTACCATCACAACTCATATTCTGTGCTCTGACTTGCAAAGGCACAAAGCCTTCTTCATCACTCTAGACTTAGGCTACCACATTCAAGAAACTATGGACTTCAACCCCAAGCCTCTAAATGCCTGACCTTTTACTGAATATGTCCCACCCCTATTTGACATCCCAAAATATGTCAGAAGTTTATCCGCCTTTGCTCTGCCCAGTTTTCCATCTGATTCATATCTCTTGCTGTAGACTTAAATAACCTTCCTCATTTTCATAACACCATCGAATTTTGCGTCATTTAGAGAAGAGGTATAACATGATCAAGAAGTCTGCAAACAGCAACTAGGATATGAGGAGCAAAGCAGTTGTTGTGGTGAGATCAGTTAGTGGCATAGTACCACAGCTTGCGAAGGTGACAGCATGCTCGGACGCTGTGGCTTCTATGGGGTCAGCCAAAGGAGTAATTACCTTTTTTAAACATATTTTTTACGATTGCAAGACCCAGCTGTACATTAAGAACTTAAGAATGAGTTGCTCGTTGGCGGCGAAACTGAAGGAGCTGAACTTGGTTTGGATCGTGATGCTGCCCGTGACAGAGAGGCATCGGTGTGTGAAGGAGGTGTGTAGTCTAACAGAGAGCGATTGTCTTTGTCGCTTTACTTGTGATTGCAGGGTGCTGTTGGGCTTTGGTGATGTTGAGTGCTGCAAGTCCAATTCATTGGTTTATTGGCAGTCGGCGGGGGTGGACGGCAGGGAACTGCATGGCCTCGATTATAGCAAGGACTAGGCCTCAAACCGCAGGTGTTGCCTGTTTTCAGCCGCCTGAGGCATTGGAATCGCTCCACCAGAGTTCCAGAGGTGGTGTGGCGTGGCATCCATGCTGGAGTTGGTGCTGCCCTCTAGTGTTCGCTCGGCAGAAGACAAGCTGTATTGTGATCGACTGCAGACTGCTGCAACATTCATGGGCACAGGGACTTGGACTATTTTTTTGTGTGACTGTATTTTACTGCAGTCTTTTTTTTTCCTTCTATCTGATATGTGCTTTATGATTGTTGGCGCTATGTTTTGCACCTTGGCTCCAGAGTAATGGTGTTGCGCTTGGCTGTATTCATATGCATGGTTGAATGACAATTAAACTTGAACTTGAACAGCTTGGTCCAGAAACCTAGGTTCAGACCTGAGCTTGGGTGCTGTCCCTGTGGAATTTGCAGGTTCGCCTTTTAAATGTGACCGTTTCCCCCATGCGCAGCAGTCTCCATTAACATTGATAGGTTAATTGACCACCGTGAATTGCCGCTAGAGTTTAGGTGAACGGCAGAGTTTACTGGGGACATAATGAGAATGTAGGACGAACAATTGGGCTTTGTGTAAATGGGTGGTCAATGGTCAGCCCAGAGTTGACGGGCCGAAAGGGCTTTTTAGGTGTGTCTTTCTGTGACCATGACTAGCACAATGAGATGGAGGTGGGATGAAGAACAGAGTAATGATGGGAGCAGTGTAGTAGAAGCAGTGGAGGTAATTATTGTGATGAGTAATGCAGGTGATTGTGGGTATTGTGGCTGGCATGGACTGGTTGCGCTGAAGGGCCTTAATCTGTACCATATTGCTCTGTGACTCTATGATAGAAATATATGCAAGCGAACAAAGAATACTGTTCTTTCCTTGACAGGCTTGGCAAGGTCACTGCAGATATGCCCATGGCAAGATGCACAGCTAAGTCTCCCCACTGGCAACAACACTATTGCCTAGAGTGATTTCCACACCTATCCCCTCTGGACCACCTGGACCAAGGTTTTTAATTGTTTTTTTAGAGAACATCTTCCAGGCACTTCCTCAGCTCAGAAAGGTCTCCGGCATGTGTATGCTCCCACCCCCTGCAAGGTGGACTTTGGGAGGAATGATAAAGTAGCTAAAGAGAAATTCTGTGGTTGTCTAAAATATTGCAGCTTTCAGGAGAAAAGGAGAGCAAGACATATCAATGTTCTGTCACTGCTGACTGCTGAACAGGACATAGGTAGAGCACTCAGCTCTTCTTTGCTAGCAACACCTCGGATTATTAATATCTATTAATCCATATAACCATATAACAATTACGGCACGGAAACAGGCCATCTCGGCCCTTCTAGTCTGTGCCGAACCCTTACTCTCACCTAGTCCCACTGGCCCGCACTCAGCCCATAACCCTCCATTCCTTTCCTGTCCATATACCTATCCAATTTTACTTTAAATAACAATACCGAACCTGCCTCTACCACTTCTACTGGAAGCTCGTTCCACACAGCTACCGCTCTCTGAGTAAAGAAATTCCTTCTCAAGTTACCCTTAAACTTTTGCCCCCTAAGTCTCAACTCATGTCCTCTTGTTTGAATCTCCCCTACTCTCAATGGAAAAAGCCTATCCACATCAGCTCTATCTATCCCCCTCACAATTTTAAATACCTCTATCAAGTCCCCCCTCAACCTTCTACGCTCCAAAGACCTAACTTGTTCAACCTTTCTCTGTAGCTTAGGTGCTGAAACCCAGGTAACATTCTAGTAAATCTTCTCTGTACTCTCTCTAGTTTGTTGATATCTTTCCTATAATTCGGTGACCAGAACTGTACATAATACTCCAAATTCGGCCTTACCAACTGAACAGAATCCTGGTTTAAGATTGCATCTGAAAAATGGTATGTGAATAACGAAGCAAGCTTTCAGTTCTGCACTGGAGCATCAGCTGGAGTCGTGTGTTCAAATCCTGGTGCAGAACCTCCCTAACACAAAACTTCATCTGACTACAAAGGTGAAATGCTGATGTGTTGTAAAACAAAATGTATTCTTCCACAGTATTGCTGGCAAATTCTGTACTGTATGGTCTTTAGTGTTCAGAATTTGCATATACCTTTGATATTTTTTCCTCTCCTATTCTCAATTTTGCTGGTGCACCGCACATAGATTTCCTGTAATAAAGCTATCACAGTTGTGAATATATTGGGCAGTCAAATCATGTAACCTGTTGGTATTTTTTTTTGTGAAGGTAATTGATTGAAGCTGAACCATCTGAACAAATAAATGTCAACTCTTCTGAGAGTGAGTGAGGTGTTGCTGCCCGCAGCTGATTTGTAGGTGTCTGAGGAAAGCAGATTTGCTGCAAATAACTAATTCTGTATTCATCAAATTAGTACTAAGTTTCTGAAACGTGAGGCTCGGTCTTTGTTTGTACGGGTGGAAGGGGTCCGCATTCATCTCAGCTACTTGTCTTGGCATATCAGAGATAAATCATGTGAGTTTATTAGTCTACTACAGAGAGGGAAAACAATGAATTTGTTACTGAATGAAATTAAATGTCAGACTTGCATTCATATTACACATTTCATGCTTTCATGATGTCCCAGAATGTACTTTTAAATCAAGTGACGGAAGAAAATACTACAGTTGCTTCCTACAAAGAAGTTCCCTTGAGTAACTGTCCGTTAATGACCGGGTAATCAAACAGAATAAACTAAAATTGAAACAGGTATTGCAACAAACAATAATACCCCGGTACTGTAAAATAGGAAAATGATTTGGCGACTGATTTTTTTTTCCTGCCTTGTAGGGTAGATATAACATCATTTCATTTTATTATTTGAGCTTGAGCTCCCCTTATATTTTTACCTTGTCTGTGCATTATGCAGAAGTGCTTAGAAATCTAATAAGGTACTGAGAGAAACCCCTTGACCCCTGGAGACTTCTGAGATTTCTTTCAGCTTGCTTAAGGCTCCAGGGAACATAACATGAAATCCTAAGCTATAATACATAGAGTAGTGATTGAATAAAAGCTGACTCTTTCGTCTTGTTATGGAGAGGCACCAAATGGCTCACAGACAAATTCTTACAAGTGGAGTCTGAGGGGTCCTCATTATATTCTGTAATCACTGGAGTTTTCTATGAAGCAATGAAGGTAATGCTGGAGGCTGTAAGGAAAACAGATACTGACATAGATATTTTAACTGCAAAGATTTGATTGCAGAGATATAAGCTTGACCGTCCAGTAAAGAACCAAGAAAATCTGTACTGTCAAATTTCTTGACTTTCAGATGAAATGTGAAGCCGGGCTCTCCTTGCCAGATGAATATCTCAGATTACAACTCCAGAGTCCAACTGATCAATATTTTTTCCCTCCCTTCTTATGTCGTCCCTCAGGATCAAGGGTGTCTCTGGTTTTTGTGGGTTCTGAGGTTTTGTGGTGGGTAATGAGGCCAGTATGGGAACTGCAGACTTTCCCATAGATGGGGGCAGTGAAAGGTATTATCTGATGGGGTGGATGGTCTCTGATGGGACAGGCGCTACTGATTGGATAGGTGCATGTTACCTGAGAGGGCAGGTGGCACCTGATGGGGCAGATGTAATCGGATGGGGTGAGTGGTTTCTGATGGAACAGGTGGTATCTGTTAGAATGGATGGGATCTGAAGGGGACAGGCGGAATCTGATGGAGCAGATGGTGTCTGTTGAAGTGAGTAACGGGGTGGAAGGTATCTGAACGGAAAGATGGTACCTGGTAAAGTTACGTGGTGCCTAATGAGGGCCGGTAGTATCTGATGGGGTGAGGGAAGGTGACTGGGGGACAGGTGTACTACTGTCAGTGGTTTCCTTTGGCTGCCTACCCAGGGCTTCTGTCTGCTCCCGATGCAACTTCCTGACATTTTTCCCAGTGCTTCTCCAGAGTGAAAGCTTTCCAAGAGTTAGTGTGGGTCGCACATTTCCTCAGGGACGCTTTGTGGACATCCTTCACTATTTCCATCTGCCTTTCCTCTCTCCCCATGACACAGCCTGTAATAGATAACTGTTTTGAGAGACCAGTGCCAAGCTTATTACTTGATGTGGTCTGCCTAATGCAATTAACTGTGTGCATCCAAGGCTTCAATGCTGGGAACGTTGGACTGGGAGAAGATACTGTTACTGCTTCTCTTGTCTTCCCAGTAGAATTCCATAAGGCATAGGAGCAGAATTAGGCCATTTGGCCCATCGAGTCTGCTCTGCCATTCCCTCATGGCTGATTTATTATCCCTCTCAATCTCTATTATCCCCATAACCTTTGATGACGTAACTAATCAATAACCTAACAACTTCACCTTTAAATATGTCCAATGACTTGGCCTCCACAGCCTATGGCAACAAATTTCACTGACCACCATACTCTGGCTAAAGGAACTTCTTATCTCTGTTCTAAAGGGAAGTCCTTGTATTCTGACTCCCTCACTATAGGAAACATCCTCTCCCTATCCACTCTATCTGGGCCTTTCAGTATTCGACAGATTTCAATGAGATCCCCCTCATTCTTCAAACCCCACCGGGTACAAGCCCAGAACCATCAAACGCTCCTCATGTATTAACCCTGTCATTGCTGGGATCATTCTTGTAAACCTCTTCTGGACCCCATTCAATGCCAGCACATCTTTTCTTAGATAATGAACCCAGAACTGCTCACAGTACTCCAAGTGTAGTCTGACCACTGCATTATAAAGCCTCGGGGACTCTATAAGTTATTGGTTAGACTGCACTTGGAGAGGACTTGCGAGGGCACACTGTGGTATTTTCCAGTGTTGTTTGTGGGACCTTGTTGTGGGCAAGCTGGCTGTCTGATCTGTTACATGGCAGTGACGATGCATCAATCGACCTTAAATTTCAGAACTAGAGAGATGTCCATAGCTCTCAATAAATTACGCGTTTAACACAAGTGACGATGTATTAATTGCTGCCCCAGTACATACAATACCCCTGACCTAGTTTATGTGTTTAAACCTGTTAACTGGCCCTCCATTTCAGTACACCATGAACTGAAATTGGTAGATGGTTTATTATTGACACACATTTCTTGCGACATTTTTTGTCACAAGATAACAGCATCCATCATCAAAAACCCTTACCTTGTTGTCTTCTCATTGCTGTCATTGGGTAGGAGGTACAGAAGCTTTAGGTCCAACACCACCTGCTTCAGGATCAGTTTATTACCCATCAACCACTGGGCTCCTGAACCAGAGTGGATAACTTCACTCACCTCACCACCAAACGTGGAATAGGCCCTTCTGCCCTTTGAGTCCCAATGCCCAGTAACTCCCAACTTAACCTTAGCCTAATCACAGGACAATTTACAATGATCAATTAACCTACCAACTTTTGGACTGTAGGAGGAAACCGGAGCACCTGGAGGAAACCCATTGGGTCACAGGGAGCACGTAGAATCTGCTTCTAGGCAGTGGCAGGAATTGAACCTGGGTCGCGGGTACTGTAAAGCATTGTGCTAACCATTACACTACCATGCCATTCTACCTCTGGACTCACTTTCAGAGACTGTCCTCATTTTTTTTTTGTTAGTTAGTTATTCAGTTATCTATCTGACTATTTATCTTTCTATTTATCCTTTTTCCTGGCATTTGCACAGTTTCCCTTCTTTTGCACACAGGTTGCTTGTCTATCTTTGTGTAGTTTTTCATTGATTCTATTGTATTCCTTTGATCTACTATGAATGCCTGCAAGAAAAAGAATCTCGGGAGAGTGCATGGTGACATATAGGTACTTTGATAATGAATTTACTTTGAACTTTGATGGACAGAGACACAGCAAAATGATTTTGTTTGCAAGCTACTGAGACAGATCATGTCACCCATAGTTACACAGAGGTAGAAAAAGGAAAACAGAATGCAGAATCCAGAGCAACACACACAAAATGCTGGAGGAACTCAGCAGGCCAGGCAGCATCTGTGGAAACGATAAACAGCCAACGCTTCAGGCCGAGACCCTTCAACAGGACTTGAAAAGAAGGGAAATGATGCCAAAATAAGAAGGTGGAGGGAGGAGGAGGATGAGCTAGAAGGTCCTGAGGAAGGGTCTCGGCCCAAAACATTGACTGTTCATTCATTTCCATTGATGCTGCCTGACCCGCTAGGTTCCTCCAGTATTTTGTGTGTGTTGCAAGCTAGAAGGTGAAAGGTGAAGCGGGGGGGGGGGGGGTGGCGTAGTAAGAAGCTGGGAGGTGATAGGTGGAAAAGGCAAAGGGCTGGAGGAGAAGGAATCTGATAGGAGAGGAGAATGGAGCATGGGAGGAAGAGGAGGAGGAGGGAAGCCAAGATGAAGACAGAAAGTGCAAAAGTCACAGCAAGGTAGACTGTGAGATCAAGAGATCGGGAGCGACGTCTGAGCCAAATCTAAATTTTCACAGAGTTTACAGACCTTTCCTGCTTTTAATTTACTCATAAGGTTGGCGTGTAATGTATACATTTCAAAGCTGTGTTTTGCATGGCTGGGGCAGCATTCATGTGATGACTTCACCACGGAGCATTTCCCAAGTGAATTCATTGTAAAAGCCTTCAATTAGTTGTTTAAGTTTTGCACAGAAATCCTCCCGCATGGTCTTGAGGGTCAAAGGACAAGCCCACAATCCTCAAACAGAAACTTTGACCAGTTGTGGATGGAAGTATACAGTGCTGAGCAAGAGTGGCCACACAATAAAACAAACCTGCAGGGCCGTTTTTAACTGCAGTAGCATTGATGTACAGAACATGAGGTAGCTGGGATGTGCTGGCATTTCTTTGGAATGAATACAAAAACAGTAGCCTTTTTACTGATGCCTAAAAGTGAAATACATTCTGTTCTCAATTTTAAAAAGAAAACCCTCGATGTGAACACCCTCCCTAAAAAAAAAAAGGACACATTTTAGAAGTCCTACTTAAAAATACTGCATTCGTTTTCTTGGGCAGATGTAAAAGAGATGCCGGAAATGACTTGTATTTGTGGTGTCACTTCTGCCAACTCTCAGAGACTGTGGAAATGGAAATTGCAGCTTTTGAGTTCCTTCACTACAATTGAATAGGTGTAAGTGGGAAACAAGAAATCAGATTAACTATGGTGCTCTTTCCTCCTGTATGTGATTCCGAAATGAATAGACCACAATCTGTTTCTGACTCTCTCCTCAGCCTCAGTTTCTACTAATACACTATTAATCGGCATTAAGAAAGTTACAGGTTGGCGCTTTCCCAAACATGAATAGTAAATCAATAATCTGGATTAAAAGAGGTCAGCGCAAAAACACAAATCAATACAGGCTTTTGCATCAATAGCACAATGTTATATTGACAACAGAATGCTCCAAAGATCCCTGAAGACAGACTAAATACTTTAACTATATGGTTACATTACGCAGTGATTGATGAGACAGACCACACACAATGATTGAAAGGATTGAACAGATAGTATATGAAAAAGTCGGTCATTGTCCTACCCCAACAATAGAAGCATTTATCCATTACTCTTGCAGGACCTGCTTGGAAAGCACGGGCCATGTGTTAAATAGATTGGCACACTTTGTAAAAAACAGAGAGAAAAAAAAGAAAATGCAGCAAATATATTCATAGCTGTAAATAATAGGCTTGCAAATCTAATTCATAACTGTGCCAGATTAGAGACTGTGACCCAAGAACAAAGCCACTGATTCAGTCGCTTTATGGATTTAAGAGATGGTGGGGAAAATTTAACTCCCAGAATACCAGAACAATAAAAATATCTCTTTACTCAATTGGGATTTGGAGGGGACATTTACAGATTCTGCTGACTACTGACCTCCCACTGGTGGGTTTATCCAATTTGTCATCTGGCCCAGAAGTCAGATGAGTGGCAAGTCCACCAGTCAGAATAAACCTCCCCTGCCTCTCATTTCTCATGCATGGGCAATTAATACAAACCAGCTGTTGACCAAAGAGTAGCTGCTTGGGGTGAAGGTATCACATTATAAATATATTTTGGAATAATACACTCTTGTCAGAAACTACATGGAAAGTTTGAATGAGGGCCCATGCAAAACTGACATTGCTGAGACTCAAATCAAAAGTTTGGGTTATGATCGGATCATTTAGGATTGGAAAATACATTGGCTATTTACTGATATTGGACTACCTCCCGCTAACTTTGAGCTAATTCTCAGAAGCCTCATAGAACCTAGGTCCAGAGCAGCACCCGTGGATAAGTTTGGGGAGAGTGCTTCATTTTTCCTTCGCATTTTGTCTGGGGAAAAGCCTGAAGTGAGATTGTGGAATGGGAAAGCAAAAGAAAGTGAAGAAAAAAGGTTTTAATTATTTTCCAAAGTTTAATTTGAACCCCATAAATCTGAGCAGTAAACACTTTTCTTTCCCTAAGGGCCTGGTAAGAGCAAATTTAGTTCAGTAATATCTTTGACAGTGTCATAAGGGACTGAACTTTGCTGTGATTTGTGTTGTAGGACCAAAGCAAATAATATACAGACTTGAGCACTTTTGGGTGAGGGAGGTGTACTGAGAATAACACCAAGGTGTCTCAAAGCAAAATAGGAGGGAATGATCTCTTACAAAGCTCCCAATGTGAAATCTAAACTCCTGTCACTCCTCATTATAGCCCAAGATTGTGAGAACATGTAGCGAAGGCAAGCAGTTATTCTGTCACGACAGGGATGGCTGTTGCTCATCAAATAACTTTAGAGACTAGCGGGCCTTGTGGCTTGTTGCTTATAGGAATTGTAGGAATTCCTAGATAGGAGTTACACTATGTGATTAGGAATTTGGCAAGCTTCATTGGGCCAAATGGCCTGTCATTGTCAAAAACCTTTTACTGTTCTAATGTACTGCAAGTGATTTAGATAATAATTCGCCTGCGCAGTTGCACTCAAAAGAAAACAAAATGATTGGAAGAACTTAAAATGCAATTAGCCTTTAGTGATAGTATCACTACTGCCTGTTACGCTGCTGGCATTTAGGGGAGCAATGAAGGTCCTCCATTTCTGGCGGTGCTCAGGGCTTCCTTCATTGTGTCTGTAGCTCGGTTTTCACTACTGTTAGTCATATAAGTTCTGGGTGGAGACTCAGGAATACTGTCACACACGTGTAGAAGGATTCTTCACTGCTGTTTCTGTAACAATTTTATTTTCCCAGTAAGGGTTGCTAGCCTGAGTTGAAACCCCGAAGCTGGAGGACCAGTGGACCACTCTTAGTCTGATCTCTGCCCTTCGACTTGTTTGGCGTGGTTGACTCCACTAAGAGCCAAAACATAAAGCCCTAACTCCAGCCAACATATCTCTCTGGGTCATTGAAGTATGCAAGCCTCCAAACCACAACAAAGATGTGGTCCTCTTGGTTTTGAGTTCTTTGGAATTTATTTTGCTTGTATGTTTATAGAAATGCTTCTAGAGGTCAGCTCTACAGATGGCATGGGGGAAGGAAGTGTTAGGCTACCTCAAGGTCAAAGGCAAGGCAAAACTTACATCAAAATATGTATGTGTTACCCTTTACTACTTTGAGATTCATTTACTTGCAGGCTTTTACAGAAAAATAAAGAAATACAAGAGAATTTATGAAAATCTATACATAAACAAAAGACTGACAAGCAACCAATCTACAAAACAAAACACTGTGCTGGTAAAAGAAATACAAAGAACTCGAGTTGTAAAGTCCTTGAAAGTGAGTCTGGAGGTTGTAGAATCAATACAGAGTTGCGGTGGCTGAAGTTATTCATGCCAATTCAGGAGCCTGTTGGTTGGAAGTTAGTAACACTTTCTGAACCTGGTGGTGTAGTGCTTAACACTCCTGTACCTCCTTCCCCATCGTAGTAGTGAGGAGAAAGGAGAAGCAAAATTGCCTTGGGTCCTTGATGATGGATGCTGCTTTCTTGTGGCATTACCCATATATGTGCTGGGATGGCCTTTCTTGTGATGGACTGGGCTGTAACGGCACTTTCTGTAGACAGCATTTTGTGTATTGGTGTTTCCATACCAGGTCATCATACAACAAGCTAGGATATTCTCCACTGCGCATGTATAGAAGTTTGGCAATGTCTTTAAGATCAATGTTATATGATATACAAAAAGAAATGGAAACAGATTTGGCCACTCAGCCCAGAGAAATGGGAGGACCCATGGTACCAATACATTTTGAAAGGGAGAATAAAATTATACCTCTGTAAATACCTGCAGCATTTGGTGACTCTGGGGTGCCTGCAACAAAGGTCGATGTTGGAACATCATTCAAGAGGCTGAACCCTCACCAGGCATCAGGCAATGATGGTGTTCCTGGCAGGCACTGAAAACCTGTGCCAACTTACTGCCTGGAGTGTTCAATGACATTTTTAATCGACCACTACCACAGTTGGAGGTTTCTATCTGCTTCAAAAGGGCATTAATCATACATTTTCCAAGAAGAGCACGCTGAGCTGCCTCAATGACTATTGCTAGGCAGTGCTCACATCTGGGCCTAGGTGCGGGTTGATGGAACTAGGCAAATTAATAGCTTGGCATGGACTAGATGGGCTGGAAGGCCTGTTTCTGTGTTGTAGTGTTCTATGACTCTATCTATTGTGATGAAGTGCTTTAAGGGCAGCTTCAGCCTGAGCCTGATCTGGATCCACCTCAATCTGCCTAATACCATGACGAGTCTACAATAGATGCAATCTCATTGGCTCTCCACTGGACAACAGCAATACCTACGTTAGGCTGCTGTTGCACAACACTGCTTTCAACTCCATCATCCATTCAGTACTAATCAAATGGCTTCAAAATCTAGGCCTCTGAATCTCCCTCTGCAACTGGATCCTTGGCTTCTTCATCAGGAGACCGCCATCAGTGTAGACTGGAAATAATATCTTCTCCTAGCTGATAATCAACACAAGTAGACCTCAAGGATGCGTGTTTAGTCCATCACTCTACTCAAAAGACACTCATGACTGTGTTGCCAGGCACAGCTCAAATGCCACACACTGTTGTTGGCAGAATCTCAGATGGTGTCGAGAAAGTGTAAAAGAGTGAGATAGATCAACTGGTTGAGCGGTGTCACAACAGCAACCTTGTACTCAATGTCAGCAAGGCCAAGGAATTGATTGTGGACTTCAGGAAGGGGAAGTCAAGGGAACACGCTCCAGTCATCATTGAGGGGTCTGCAGTGGAAAAGATGAGCAACCTCAAGTTCTTTGGTCTCAACATCTCTGAAGATCTATCAAGGCCCATCATATTGATGCAATTATGAAGAAGGCGCATCAGCAGCTATACTTCATTAGGAGTTTGGAAAGATTTAGTGTCTCACCAAGACTCTGATAAATTTCTACAGTGGAAAGCAATCTGACTGGCTGCATCACCGTCTGGTATGGAGGTGCCAATGCATTGGATTGGAAAAAGATGCAAAGGGTTGCAAACTCAGCCAGCTCCATCATGGGCACTATCCTCCCCACCATGAAGAACATCTTCAAAAGCTGATGTCTTAAAAAGGTGACATCTATCAATAAGCACCCTCATCATCTAGGACATACCCTCTTCTCATTACTATCATCAGTGAAGAGTAAATGGAGCCTAAAGACACATACTCAACATTTTAGGAACAGCTTCTTTACCTCTGCTATCAGATTTTTCAAAGGTCCATGAACCTATATATATTTTTTATAGCATATATGCAGTATAATTCTATATTATATATAATACATACAGTATATTCTAATTGTAATTTATAGTAATTTTTATGTATTGCACCGTGCTGCTTCCGTAAAACAATATACGTCAGAGATAATAAACCTGATTCTGATTACAACCACACCGATTCCATGATGAGCAGCCTCCTGAACTCTCAACGTGAACCCAAGAAATACGTTTTTTGTTTGGATTTACAGTATTGGGGATAAACCTTAACTGAGACCGAACGCTGAATAACGTTAATGTTGCATTGAATGATGACATTGAAAAACATTGCTGAATCTTTCTATCTACAGCTGAGGTGACTTCAACTCTATTGAACACAACACTTCTGTGCTTAACCAGGCATGACCTACACAGAAACAGGGAAGTATGTCCTTAGTAGTGACACCAGAAGGAAGAATTGCAGTGGGTCTTCAGGGTACCAGTTTTTTTAACAAGTGAGGTTTTGGAGTAGTCAGTGGAAAAATAAGCCTCTGGCAATTGCAAATTATTAGTGTTGAGAATATAATTGTCATTCAACTCATCTGCCTTTGGTTATCTTATTTATATCAGGTGATTATTTATTATTATATATTGGACCTAATATTTTGCACAAAGTTCAGCAGACATTGTTTCTTTGAATTGTACCATTTCCCTTTTGCAGGCTCTTTATGATGCCTTAGAATAAATACCTGTGGACACATTGGCAAAGAAATGTAAAGAAAACACTGATTCTTAATTGCTTGCAAGGACAGTTGTTTTACTTAAACCTCTCTTTCCCATCCGCAACCTCATAGTAAGATCCTTCTAACTTAATTCTTGTACATAAATGTGACTCCACTGAAACTAAGTCACTTATCAGAAAACGTAAGTCTCAATTATTCACTCTTATGAAATGGTGTACAGAAAGTAGCCAAGAAGAGTCACACCTTTGTTGTATGGATGCCTGTGCCAGTGATCACTGGCATCCAGTGAAAAGAAATGTTTATCACAGCTTTTAGTGAAATCTTCATATGGAAAATTTGGAGCTATAATTATGCATTGTTATGAAATAATTCTAAGGATTCATTTTTTTTCTGAGGCTGGCTCAAGCATCTGTGAAGTATACTTATAAAAATGCACTGGTCTAATTGTCTTCTGCCAGTAACCTTTTTTGTTGATTGATCCCAGGAGCATCAGACCAACCCAGCCATTGCATTTTGAACTGGAAAAAGTTACTCAACATCTATGGCAAAGTATGCAGTGATTGACCAGAAATGTGGTTTTGAGGAGATCATTAACAGACAGAGCCTAATGATGAAAACAGAAGGATTAAAAGAAAGGACAGGATTGCATTGACTTCCATGGAAAATAGAAAGGAAATGAGGCCAATGTAAATGAAACTGGAGGAAGTTTTGGACATTTACTGACAGCTTGCTGGTGTAATGTTTTTTGTATTTTACACCAGCAGTTTTGGAAGATGCTCCTGACAGGTAGAGGAACAAAGAGCCATTTCTGGACGAGAACTTAGTTGGCCAAAGAACCATTTGTTGAAGGTTGGATTCCTGCTGGAACAGAATGAATGTTTCTGTCCTAACAGGCAATGGGAAGTTAAATCCTGGCTGTGGTGGGCTGGACTGTTTAGGAAGGGTGGTGAGTGGAGAGTTGGATGGTGAACTGGCTGCTGGCTTGGGAAGAAGGAGAAAGGGATTAGGGTAATTGTGACCCTCCTTTATTTCTGTTTGTAGAATATTGATCCCAGTTCCATTATTTTCTTAAAATCACAAATAGTGTCATTTAAGAACAGTCACTTGTTCCACCATTCAATGGCTGATCTTTTGTCTACCTGCCCTTTGTCTGCCTTTGCCCCATACCCTTTATAGTTTTGGCCTGCACCATTCAATCTCTGGTTCACAACCCATCACTGATGAAGCCATTATTACCATTTTCAGAGAGGTCCACATCCTATCAACATCTGAGTTTGAGATGTGTCCTAGTTGCAGTCCTGATGGATATTACTCTAATTTCCCTCTAGTGTTCCTGATTCTAGTTTTCAGGACAGTAGATTTAGGATTTTTTTATTAAATGCTTCAAAGTTCAAAGTAAATTTATGTTAAAGTACATGTTGTCACAATATACATTTTCTTCCCAGTATACTTAATAAATCCAATAACCATAGAGTTATGGAGAAATATAGCACAGAAACAGGCCATTCAGCCCATCTATCCCATGCCAAAACCATTTAAATTACCTACTCACATTGACTATAGGCCTCCATATCTCTATTATTCATGTACCTATCCAAACTTTTCTTAATTAAGCTCCCATGCATCACTTGTGCTGGCAGCTCATTCCACACTCTAATGACCCTCTGAGTGAAGACAATTCCCCTCATATTCCCCTTAAAACTTTTCACCTTTCAACCTTAACTTATGACTTCTGGTTGTAGTCCCACCCAACCTCAGTGTAAAATACCTGCTTGCATTTACCCTATCTATAGCCCTCATAATTTTGTATATCTCTATCAAATCTCCTCTGAGTCTGCTACGTTGCAATGAATAACGTCCTAAAATATTCAACTCAGGTCCTCCAGACCTGGCAACATCCTTGTAAATTTTCTCAGTACTCTTTCAACCTTAATTGCATCTTTTCTATAAGTGGGTGACAAAACTGCACACAGTACTCCAAATTATGCCTCACCAATGTCTTATACAACTTCAACATAACATCCCATTTCTTGTACTCATTACTTGAATTTATGAAGGCCAATGTTCAAAAAGTTGTCTTTACAACCCTATCTACCTGTGACATCACTTTCAATGGATTATGGACTTGTATTCCCAGGTCCCTTTGTTCTACTATACTCCTCGGTGCCCTACCTACTGTTCACTGTGTGAGACCTACACTAGTTTGTACTAACAAAGTGCAACTCCTCACACAAGTTATATCTGCCATTTTTCAGATCATTTTTCCAGCAGGTCTAGATCCCATTCTTGGTGCCATCTGCAAATCTGCTGATCCAGTTAACCACATTATCATCAAGATTGTTGATATAGATGACAACAACAATGGACCCAGCACCGATCCCTGCAGTACTTCACTAGTCACCAGTCAGAGAGGCAATCATCTACTACCATTCTCTGCCTTCTACAAATTAACTACTTCATGTTGAATGCTGAGCGACTGAACCTTCTTGACCAACCTCCCATGTGGGCCTTTATCAAATGCCTTACAAAATCCATGTGGACATCATCCACTGATTTGCTTTCGTCAACTTTCCTGGTAACTTCCTCGAAAATCTCCATATAGTTGGTTAGACATGACTTATTGAGCACGAAGCCATGCTGACAGTCCTCAATCAGTCCATGTCTATCCAAATACTCACATACACAGTCCCTCAGAATACCTTCCAATATCTTTCCCATTACTGATCTCAGACTCATTGGCCTATAAATTTCCCGGTTTATCTTTGAGCCTTTCTTGAACAGTGGAACAACATTGGCTATCCTTCAATCCTCTGGTACCTCACCTGTCACTAAGGATGATTTAAATGTCTAGGGCCCCTGCAATTTCTGCACTTGCCTCCCACGAGGTCTGAGGGAACATCTTTTTTGGCCCTGGGGATTTATCCACTCTATTTTGCCTCAGGACAGCAAACACCTCCTCCTCTGTAATTTGTATAGTGTCCATGAAGTTGATGCCACTTCTATAGACTCTGCATCCATCTACTGAGTAAATACGGGTGCAAAAAAATTGTATTTAAAATCTCCCCATCTCTATTGGCTCCACTCATGGATTACCATTCTGATCTTCAGAGGACCAATTTTTTTCCCTTGTAATCCTTTTGCATTCTCTATCACCTTGTCCACTTGAACAGCTTCATGCTTTCTTTTAGCCCTCCAGACTTCTTTCTGAAGTGTTCTCTTGCATTTCTTACACCCCTTAAGCACCACATTTGTTCCTACCTGATTCCTGCTATGCACCTCCTTTTTCTTTCTTAAACAGGGCCTCAATATCTCTTGAAAGCCAAGGTATCCGACGCCTGTTAGTTTTACCTTTAATTCCCGCAGGCACATACAAGCTTTTTACTCTCAAAATTTCACTTTTGAAGGCCTCCCACTTACCAACTACACTTTTGCCAGAAAAAAAGCCACACTTGCCAGATCCTTTCTGATACCATCAAGATTGGCCTTTCTCCAATTTAGAATCTCAACCTATGGGCCAGACCTGTATTTTTGCATATATACTTTGAAACTAATGGCTTTGTGATCATCGAACGCAAAGTGTTTCCCTACTCAAACTTCTGAAACCTGCTCTGTCTCATTCCTTAATAGCAAATCGAGCACTGCACACTCTCTTGTGGGATTTCTACGTACTGATTAAGGAAACTTTCCTGAACACATTTGACAAACTCTATCCCATCTAGTCATGTTACAGTATAGAAGTCCTAGACAAAATGTGGAAAGTTAAAATCACCTACAATGACAACCTTATGTTCCTTGCAACAGTCTGCAATCTCTGCAAATTTGTTCCTTAAATCCTGCAGACTGCTGGATGGTCTATAATATAACCCCATTAACATGGTCATATCTTTCTTATTTCTCATTTCCACCCATAACATCTCACTCGATGAGTTGTCCAGTCTGTCTTAATTGAGCACTGCCGTGACATTTTCCCTGACTAGTAACACCACCACATTGGTATTTCTACGCCAGGCTGTGATGCATCCATTCAATATACTTTTCACTACACATCCATAGAAGTTTGAGATGTCATGCTGAATCTCCACAAACTCCTCAGGAAGTAGAGGCGCTGTTGTGCGTTTTTCATAATTGTGCTACGTGCTGGGTCCAGGACAGTTCTTCTGAAATTATAACACCTAGGAATATAAAGTTGCTGACCCTCTCCACCTCTGATCCTCTGATGGAGATGGACTCATGGTCCTCTGATTTCCTTCCCCTGAAGTCTATAATCAGCTCCTTGGTCTTGTCGACATTGAGTGAGAGGTTGTTGTTATGACACCACTCATTCAGATTTTCAATCTCCTTCCTATACGCGGATTCATCATCACTTTTAATTCTGCCTGCAACAGTGGTATCATCAACAAACTTAAATATGGCATTGGATCTGTGCTTACCACAGTTATAGGTGTAAATCGAGTAGAGTGGGGGGCTATGCACACAGCCTTGTGGATGCACCCATGCTGACGGAGATTGTGGAGGAGATGTTGTTGCTAATCTGAACTGACTGGGGTCTGCAAGTGAGGAAATCCAGGAGCCAATTGCACAACGAGCTATTGAGGCCAAGGTCTTGGAGCTTATTGATTAGTTTTGAGGGGATGATGGTATTGAATGCTGAAGCTGAGATGATATTGATTAAGAGCATCCTGATGCATGCACCTTAGGTGTTCAGGTGTTATAGGGTTGAGTGAAGAGCCAATGAGATGGCATCTGCTGTGGGCATGTTGCTCCGGTAGGCAAATTGGAGCAGATCCAAGCTGCTTCTTAGGCAGGAGTTTGATATATTTCATCATCAGCCTCTCAAAACACTTCATCACTGTGGATGTATGTGCTACTGGGCAATATTCAATCAGGCAGATTAGCACTCTCTTCTTAGGCACCGGTATAATTAAAGCCTGCTTGAAGCAGGTGGGTACCACATACTGCTGAAGTGAGAGGTCAAAGATCTCAGCAAACATTCTAGCCAGTTGATCAACATGTGTCTTTAGTATGTGGCCAGGTACCCCATCTAGGCTGGATGCTTTTTGTAGGTTCACCCCCCGAAGGCTGCTCACATGCCGGCTTCAGAGATTGAAACCATAGGGTCATTGGGAGATGTGAGTGTTCGGATGGCCGAGGGGGGAATAGAAGGAATTGAGCTCATCTGGAAGCGAAGCCCTGCTGTGGCACAGGATGCCTGGCATGAAGTGGTAAGTGCTTCACAGTTATTTTAGCACCAACACCTCCTTGTTTACACTGGCAGCCCGCATTAACTGGTTCATTTTAACATTGCCCTATTTCACTCTAAGCATTTACGGTAGATAGAAGATTCAATAAAAGAATGGGACAAAGAAACTGAGTGAGCGTTCTTATTCATGCTGCTGCACTTCCAACTTGGCTCAGACACAAGAAGAACTTTTTATCTCCCTGAAGAATTTGGCTGAAGCTTTTACGTTTGAGGAAATTTGTGCGGCAGCTTGCTGATGGCAGGAGTTGGAGAGCCAAGCCAGATCAATGCCCAAGAGATGTGTGTAAAACCCAAAGAGCTAATCCTGGACAACAGTGAGCATTCTGCACAAAGGGATGTCAACACATGGATGTCATGGGACAAGTTATCAGAGCACTGGCTCCTCCAGGGTAGCTGTCTTTCTTAAATTGCTTCTGTTCTTAACGGAAGCAAGACACCAGCTTTCACCTTGTTCTCGGGATGCCCCCAAACACACTGAAATGCAGACAAAGCTGTAATGGGGCAGGACAGCCGATTTTAGAAAAGTCCCCGGAAACGCCAATAGGTCATGGGTGAATGATTGATTTTAACGAGCATAAATCATTGGCCAGACCATACAGTTCTTTGCAAAAACATATTCTTGGGGTCTTTTATGCCCGTTGAGGGAGCACATGAGGCTCATCTCATGTGGGGGGTGATTCTGATGGTGGTGTCGCACCATGCAAGGCTGCAGCTCAGTGAGAGACAGAAAAAGGTAGGTGCTCAGTTCTCCGATACCAGACTTGAAACTACTTCCTTCTGAAACAGGCCTGTGAGTACCACTGGCTGATCCACAGCTGGGGGGAAGAAATAACCATAGTCAGGAGACAGGGAAAGGAACACTATCTCTCGAAACAGCTGGCTAGGATCAGCAGGGAAATATCACCCAATTTGAAATTACCGAGGGATGAGATTTGAAAGATTTTGAATATCTTTGTAAAAAAAACTGCTGCCGCAGATTAAGTAACTGTGACCAAAGTGCTAATTGATTCTACTTGCAGAAGGGAGGCATTATCACAACCTCCAGATTGTCTGATACCGTGACTGAATTTGGGATAAAATCTTAAAAGCAGATAGGGTTAACGCATCAACCAGTTCAAAATTGTCATGGAATATCCACTGACATTTGTAAGGTAAGATGGTTGGATTAAGACAAAAGCAAGTGATGACTGCACCTGGGATCAAAGCCTGGCATCAGACAAGGAGACCGCCAGAAACCTGCAGAGTCACAGGAACTTCTTAAGCAAAATGAGAACAAAGGATAAAGGCAAAGTGCTGCAGATGCTGGAAAACTGAAATAAAAGCAGACAATACAGCAATGTTGAGCAAGCCAGGGGAGAGAGAAGCAGACGGGTAGAATGGCCGTTGACCTGAATCACTGATTGTCTCCCCCACGATGAATGTTGTTGGTTCTGCCGTTGCACGGAATGATAGGACTATTACTGGATGATGACTCTTTACCCTTCCTGCTGCTTTGGGAAGGCTGCCAACATAATGAAAGTGTCACGGCCCTGACCGTTAATTCCCCATATTCCCCTAATTCCCTTTGACTGCGGCACACCTGATTCTCACCTAGACCTGCAGCATAAATATCCCACCTTTGCATCCACTCATCGCCAGATCGTTGATTTAGCCAGTGTGGTAATTCAAGTTCCCGGCCGCTTAGGATTGTGTATTCTAAGTCTTACTTCAGTACCGAGGTTTACCTGTGTAACTCTGTCTCTCCGTGTCAAGGTAAGTATCGCCCGTCGCTTGCCTTTCCGTTTGCCGTTCAGCTCCAGCAACACTCCGTGTCAAGGTAAGTGTTGCCTGCTGCCTGTCTCCTGTTTGCCGTTCAGCTCCAGCCACGCTCACGCCCTCATCTGCATCGTAACTCTATCTCCGTGCCAGTGTCCTGCGTTTGGGTTCACCCGTTCCTTGCAACAGAACGATCTGGCCACCATGGACCCAGCGGACAAAAACACCCTTCAACAAGCCCTCGCCAGCCAGGGTGCCCGACTGGGACAGCATGACCAACTCCTCCGGGAGGTCATGGAGAACCTCCGTTCCCTGTCTGCTCACGTCACACGGATCGGTGACCAGGAGGACCGGGTCTCCACTTGTATCACTCAACCCATTCTTGGAACCCAGCCGAGCCAGCCCAGACAGCCTGTAGCGGCAACCCGCCACGCGTCACCAACACCCCCGCCCAGAGAGCCTCACTTATCTCAGCCAGAGCACTACGCTGGAGACCTGGGGAGGTGCCAGGCCTTCCTCCTTCAGCGCTCCCCGGTGTTTGAACAGCAGTCGTTAACTTGCTCCCCAGATAAGTCAAGGATTGCTTATATCATGGGGTTGCTGCAGGAAAATACATCAGCGTGGGCCACAGCAGTTTGGCACAACCAACCGGATATCTGCTCTTCTTTCGCCACTTTTATCGCAGAGATGAGAAAGATCTTTGACCACCCCATCTGTGGTAAAGATGCTGCCAAACATCTACTCATTCTCCAGCAGGGCTCCCTGTGGCACACCTACACCGTCCCACACATCCCACCCAGCACCATGCCGACAGCTGCGCTACTGACACCACTTGCAGCCTCTCCACCCTCAAGATCCCTCCCCCACTGCTGTTCACCAACCTGATCCCTGACTGTAAACCTGTGGCAACTAAAAGCAGGAGGTACAGCGCGGGGGATAGGGCCTTCATTCAGTCAGAGGTGAAGCGGCTGCTCGGGGAGGGGATCATCGAGCCAAGCACAAGTCCTTGGAGGGCCCATGTGGTTGTTGTTCGGACCGGGCAGAAAAACAGGATGGTCGTGGACTATAGCCAGACCATCAATAGGTTCACGCAGCTTGACGCGTACTCCCTACCCCGCATCGTAGATATGGTCAACCAGACAGCTCAGTACAAGGTGTACTCGACAATAGATCTGAAATCCGCTTACCATCAGCTCCCCATCCACCCAGAGGACTGCCCCTACACCGCCTTCAAGGCGGGCGGCAGGCTCTATCGCTTCCTGCGCGTCCCCTTCGGTGTCACAAATGGTGTCTCTGTCTTCCAGAGGAAAATGGACCGGATGGTGGACCAGTGCCAACTGAAGGCCACATTTCCCTATCTGGATAATATCACCATCTGTGGTTACGACTGGCCGGATCACAACGCCAACCTCCAATGATTTTTCCAAGTGGCCGAAGCCCTGAACTTTACTTATAACAGGGACAAATGCGTGTTCGGAACCACCCAACTCGCTATCCTTGGGTATGTCGTGGAAAACGGGGTCATTGGCCCTGATCCCAACCGTATGCGCCCCCTGTTAGAACTCCCTCTTCCCACCACTCTCAAAGCCCTCAGACGGTGCCTGGGCTTCTTTTCCTATTATGCCCAATGGGTCCCCCATTACGCAGACAAGGCCCGCCCCCGGTCAAGTCCACCACATTTACTCTCTCAGCCGAGGCCCGCACGGCCTTCAGCTGCATTAAAGGGGACATTATCAAAGCAACGATGCATGTGGTGGACGAGACCATTCCCTTCCAAGTAGAGAGTGACGCCTCCGATTTCGTGCTTGCTGCTACCCTCAATCAGGCAGGCAGGCCAGTAGCATTCTTTTCTCGTACCCTTCAAGGCCCTGAAATTCGGCACTCCGCGGTGGAGAAAGAAGCCCAGGCCATAGTGGAAGCTGTTCGGCACTGGAGACACTATCTCGCCAGCAAAAGGTTCACCTTGCTGACCGACCAGCGCTCAGTTGCGTTCATGTTCAGCAACCAACAGCGGGGCAAAATCAAAAATGATAAAATTTTGCGGTGGAGAATAGAACTCTCCACCTACAACTATGACATCCTGTACCGGCCTGGCAGACTCAATGAGCCCCCTGATGCCCTATCCCGTGGAACGTGTGCTAGCGCACAGCTCAACCAGCTGTATGCCCTTCATGCACATCTTTGCCATCCGGGGGTCACCCGATTTTACCATTTCGTTAAAGCCCAGAACCTGCTGTACTCCCTTGAGGACATCAGAACGATGACCAGGGACTGCCAAGTCTGCGCTGAGTGCAAACCACACTTCTACCGTCCTGAAAAGGCGCAACTTATCAAGGCCACCTGCCCCTTTGAGCGACTGAGTGTCAACTTTAAGGGCCCCCTTCCCTCCACCGACCGCAATGTCTACTTTCTCAACATTATCAACGAGTACTCGCGGTTCCCCTTTGCCATCCCCTGCCCCGACACCACTGCCACGTCCGTCATAAAAGCCCTGCGCCAGCTCTTCACTCTGTTCGGATATCCCTGCTATATCCACAGTGATAGAAGGTGCTCCTTTATGAGTGACGAGCTGCGCCAGTACCTGCTAGCTAGGGGCATTGCTACTAGTTGGAACACGAGCTATAATCCCCCGGGAAATGGACAGGTGGAGAGGGAGAATGCCACAGTGTGGAAGGCCACACTTTTAGCCCTTAAGTCAAAAGGGTTGCCGGTCTCTCGATGGCAGGAGGTCCTCCCCGAGGCGCTCCACTCTATCTGCTCCCTGTTATGCATGTCCACCAATGCCACCCCTCATGAGCGCCTATTCTCTTTTCCCAGGAAGTCTGCCACTGGGACCACCCTACCAGTTTGGCTGACATCCCCAGGGCCAGTGCTGCTCCGGAAACATGTGAGGAGTAATAAATACTCCCCGCTGGTCGAGAGGGTTCACCTTCTACATGCGAACCCCCAGTATGCTTACGTGGTCTTACCTGATGAGCGGGAGGACACGGTCTCCGTCCGCGACCTGGCACCCGCAGGAGCAGCAGACCACTACCCCGAACACTCCACGGTAACCATGAACCCTGTACCCGAGGTGACACCGCGCACACTGAGCCCTACACAGACTCCACACGACACTCCTATACCGGGCGTCTCGCATGCGCATATACCAGGCGCCTCGCACACGCATGAGGGATCACTGATGCCTAGTGGGCTGACACCTCCAGTCAGGCCGGAACAAGCACAACCTCCGTCTCCGGTGCAATCACCACCACCGGTACCTGTGCAATCACAGCCGGTGCTACGTAGATCGCAGCGACAGATTCGACCACCTGATAGACTTAACCTGTAAATATACTTGTAAGAAACTTTGCCCCCTGGGGACTCTCTTTTGAAACAAAGGGAGGGTGAATGTGGTGAACTACATATACCTGTCTGGACACACACCCCCCGCTGACTGCTCCTGTGGCTCCTCCCACTGACCGTGGCTCCTCCCACGGACCCCGGTATAAAGGCGATTGGAGCCTGAGCCCTGGTCTCAGTCTCCAGGATGTAGCATGGTGGTCAATTGCTGCTTGTTCTTTCTTCCAGCCAATAAAAGCCTTTATCTCGCCTCACGTCTCGGAGAGTTATTGATGGTGCATCACTCCCGCCGTGTTGCTGAATATTCAGTGGAGTTCCAGACATTAGCGGCCGACTTGGGGTGGAACGATGAGTCACTCCGAGGGGGGGGGTTTTTAGAATGGACTCAGTGACCTGGTGAAGGACGAGTTGGCGGCAAGAGACGACACCGACAGCCTGGGTTCCCTGATCTCCCTAGTCACCAGGATGGACAATCGTCTCCGAGAACGCCATTGAGAATGAACTGGTCGTCCACCACCTTTGGCCACTTCTTGGCAGTCATTACTGCCTCCTGCCAGAACAAGCCCCTCTCCTCATTCCGTGCCCCACTTCCACCGCCCCGGGAGAGGAAGCCATGCAGCTGGGATGGAACCACCTTTCTCCCGCTGTACAACTCCGGAGAATGAGAGCGGGTGAGTGTCTATATTGTGGCCAGTCCAGCCACTTCCTTGTCACCTGCACCCTTTGGCCAAAAAAGGGGGGGCTCACAAGTAGCTGTGGGGATTCTGGAGAGCCAGACAGCCTTCCCTTTCGTCCTCCAACCCCAGATGCAGCTTCAAGCCATTGTGTTACAAGCAACAATCCTTGCCTCTGTTAGCACTAGTGGACTCCGGCGCAGAGGGAAACTTCATGGATGAAAACTTTGCCTTCCAAGCTGGAATTCCTTGTGAGCCTTTGTGTACCCCCCGGACGCCCGGGCACCGGACGGTAGACTCCTGGCCCGAGTCACGCACTGCACGGAACCATCGGGAACAGGTACGATTCAATTTAATTTCCTCTCCTAAGCCCCTTTAGTTCTCGGCCACCCATGGCTAAGCCGTCATAACCCCCACATCGACTGGCCCACCAGGAGGATAGTCATCTGGAGCTCGTTCTGCCATTCCTCTTGTCTGCAGTCAGCCCTTCCCCCAGTGGAGGTCACTGTGACCTCGTCCACCTCTGAGCCCCCTGACTTGTCCACGGTTCCTGTAGAGTATCACGATCTGGAGAAGTGTTTAGCAAACAACGGGCCCTTTCTCTGCCTCCACGTCGCCCTTACAATTGTGCAATTGAACTCCCCGGAGCCTCATCACCCACCAGACGGCTGTACAACCTGTCCCACCCAGAAAGAGAAGCTATGGAGACGTATGTAAATGATTCCCTCGCGGCTGGCATTATCCGACCCTCATCTTCCCCTGTAGGCGCTGGTTTCTTTTTTGTGGGGAAGAAAGATGGCTCACTACGCCCATGTATCGACTATCATGGCCTGAACAACATTACCATAAAGAATAAGTATCCCCTGCCCCTGATCAACTCAGCATTCAAGCCCCTTCAAGGAGCCACAGTTTTCTCTAAATTGGACTTGCGGAATGACTACCACCTGGTCAAGGTAAAGGAGGGCGATGAATGGAAAACAGCTTTTAACAAACCCCTCGGTCATTTTGAATACCTGGTGATACCTTTCGGCCTGACCAATGGTCCTGCGATGTTCCAGGCTCTGGTCAATGACGTCCTTAAGGATTTTATTAGTCGTTTTGTTTTTGTTTATCTGGACGACATCCTAATCTTCTCCCGTAATCTCCAGGAGCACTCCCACCATGTCCGCCAGGTCCTTCAGAGGCTTTTGGAGAACAAACTATTTGTTAAGGCTGAGAAGTGTGAGTTCCATGCCCGTTCCATCAGTTTCCTGGGGTACCTCATTGAGAGTGGGCAAGTGAGGGCGGATCCCGAAAAGATCCGGGCGGTGGCAGAGTGGCCCAAACCCACGACGCTTAAACAGCTCCAGTGATTTCTGGGATTCGCCAATTTCTACCGTCGCTTCATCAGGGACTACAGCCGGGTGGCAGTGCCCCTTACCCAGCTCACCTCTCTTGCGACCCCCTTCCACCGGACCCCCGAAGCGGACTCAGCCTTCTCGGAACTGAAGAGGCGTTTCACCTCCGCTCCCATCCTGGTCAAGCCTGACCCATCTCGCCAGTTCATTGTGGAAGTCGACACCTCTGACTCTGGGGTGGGGGCGGTCCTCTCTCAACGCTCCGTCCCGCACCAAAAGCTCCATCCCTGCACCTTCTCTCGCTGTCTATCCACCACCGAATGGAACTACGACGTTGGGAACCGTGAGTTGCTGGCTGTCAAACTTGCCTTGGAGGAGTGGGGGCACTGGCTAGAGGGAGCAGAACACCCATTCATCATCTGGACAGACCATAAGAACCTGGCATACATCCAAACAGCTAAACGCCTTAACTCCGCCAAGCCCGTTGGGCACTGTTTTTTGGCCGCTTCAATTTCACCCTCACCTACCGTCCTGGTTCCAAGAACATGAAGCCAGATGCTCTCTCCCGTCAATACGTCTCCAAGGACGACCCTTCCAATCCTGATACCGTCCTTTCACCACCCTGTGTCGTGGCTGCCCTCACCTGGGAGATCGAGTCTGTAATGAAAGAGGCCCAATGGACTCAATCTGACCCAGGCGATGGACCCCCCAATCGCCCCTTTGTGCCTGACTCTGCCCATTCTCACGTTCTCTAGTTGGGGCCTACTTCCTGGTTCGCCTGCCATCCTGGAATCGGTCGAACTCTGTCCCTTTTGAAGCAACATTTCTGGTGGCCCACCATGGATGCTGACACTCGCTCCTTCGTCTCTGCCTGTACTGTGCGTGTCCATAGAAAAGCCTCCCATTGGTCACCTACTGGGTTGCTTCATCCCCCTACCTGTGCCTGGCTGCCCTTGGTCCCACATTGCTCTGTATTTCATCACTGGACTATCCCCTTCACATGGGAACACAGCTGTACTCACCGTGGTGGACCGTTTATCCAAAGCCGTGCACTTCATAGCCCTTCCCAAACTCCCTACAGCCCGTGAAAAAACCAACCTCCTTGTCCAACACGTCTTCGGCCTTCATGGAATTCCCTCTGACATTATTTCTGACCGGGGCCTCCAATTCATCTCCCAAGTCTGGAAATCCTCTGTCAAGTCCTCAGAGCTTCAGTGAGTCTGTCTTCCGGTATCCATTCACAGACTAACGGTCAGACGGAGCGAGTCAATCAGGATTTGGAAGCAGCACTGCGCTGCATTTCTGCCAATAACCCGTCATCCTGGAGCACCCATCTCACTTGGGTTGAGTGTGCCCACAACTCCCAGGTCAGCACCGCCACCGGAATGTGACCTTTCGAAAGCTCCCTAGGATATCAACCCCTCCGTTTCCTGCCCACGAAGACGACATTGCTGTGCCTTCAGTTCAGGCCCATCCTCCGCCAGTGCCACAGGGTCTGGAGGGATGCACGTTCGGCCCTGCTCTGCTCCGCCAACCGCAACCGGAGTATCGCCGATCGCCACGGGATTCCAGCGCCCAACTATCAGCCTGGTCAGAAGGTTTGACTCTCTTCAAGAGACATCCCCCTCAAAACCGAGTCCAAGAAACTCACCCCTCATTACATCGGACCATTCGAAATCGAGAGCATCATCAACCCTTCGGTGGTCAAACTCAAACTACCCAGATCCATGCGCATTCATCCCACGTTCCATGACTCCCAAATGAAACCTGTGTCTGTCAGCCCTTTGTGCCCTCCTGCTGAACCTCCTCCACCCGCCAGGGGCATCGACGACTACCCAGCT
The DNA here is from genome assembly GCF_048418815.1 of Hemitrygon akajei. Lineage (NCBI taxonomy): Eukaryota > Metazoa > Chordata > Chondrichthyes > Myliobatiformes > Dasyatidae > Hemitrygon > Hemitrygon akajei. The sequence goes on from NC_133130.1 coordinate 138,455,448, forward strand.
TACACCGTCCGGCAAATGCTGCATGTGCACCACCAAGGTAGGGGTCTGCAGTACCTGGTTGATTGGGAGGGATATGGTCCTGAGGAGTGCACCTGGATCCCCCGCCCCTTCATCTTAGACCCTTCCCTCATCCGAGATTTCCACTGCCACAATCCGGGTAAGTCTGGTGGTTCGCCTGGAGGCTCCCGTAGCTGGGGGTTATTGTCACGGTCCCGACCGTTAATTCCTCATATTCCCCTAATTCCCTTTGTTTGTGGCACACCTGATTCTCACCTAGACTTGCAGCATAAATATCCCAGCTTTGCATCCACTCATCACCAGATCATTGATTTAGCCAGTGTAGTAATTCAAGTTCCCGGCCGCTTAGGACTGTGTATTCTAAATTTTACTTCAGTATCGAGGTTTACCTGTGTAACTCTGTCTCTCCGTGTCAAGATAAATATCGCCTGCCGGTTGCCTTTCCTGCTTGTTGTTTAGCTCCAGCAATGCCCTGTGTCAAGATAAGTTTTGCCTACCTCCTGTTTTCCCATTCACCTTCCTGTTTGCCGTTCAGCTCCAGCCACGCTCACGCCCGGTCTGCATCGTAACTCTATCTCCGTGCCAGTGTCCTGCTTTTGGGTTTGCCCGTTCATTGCAATAAAAAGTCTCTTTCCAGCCTGGGCATTCCCCCCCTCCCCCCCACTGCCTCCACTGGACAGAATATAACAGTGTGAAAACACACTCCACCAGGTTGAAGGACAGCTTCTTTCTCTCTCTCTCTCTCTCTCTCTCTCTCTCTCTCTCTCTCTCTCTCTCTCTCTCTCTCTCTCTCTCTCTCTCTCTCAGAAGACATTTGAACAAATCTCTTGAATAATAAAGATCAACTCAATCTTTCAGTTTACCTTGCCATGGCCTTGCACCTTATTGTCCACCTGCGCTGTACTTTCTCTATAAATATCACAATATATTCTGCATTTTGTGTTTTTTCCCCTATTGTGTGGCCTCGAAACAATTATGATTGGAATGATCTGTCTGGATGGCATATGCTAATCTAAGTTTGTCCACTGCATCTTGGACCATATAACAATAATAAAACAAATGACCAATTCCTGAAAGGAATGTGAAACAGACAGAATTGTTTTTTTTGTAAATTCCCTATTTTCTTAAATGAGGAAGGCCATTTGGCCTGTCAAATTTATTCTAGCTCTCACTCAACTGTCTCTCTCTCTCTCTCTCCATCACTCTTTCATTATCCACAGATGTTGCATGACCTAATGTGACCTAAACTGCAAAGGTAAAAGGACCCTGATGGCAGTTATATACTGGCCTGTAAACAGTAGCTGGGATGTGGACTACAGATTACAGCAGGAAGTTGAAAAGGCATGTCAAAAGGGGAATGTTATGATAGTCATTGGAGATTTTAACATGCAGGTAGATTGGGAAAATCGGGTTGGTAATGGATCTCAAGAGAGTGAATTTGTTGAATGTCAATGAGATGGCTTTTTCGAGCAGTTTGTCATTGACCCTTCTAGGGGATCAGCTATACTGGATTGGGTGTTATGTAATGAACCAGAGGTGATTAGGGAGCTTAAGATAAAGGAACCCTGAGGAGCCAGTGATCACAGTACGATTGATTTTAACCTGAAATTTGATAAGTATAAAGTAAAGTCTGACCTAGCAGTATTTCAGTGGAGTGAAGGAAATTACAGTGGTATGAGAGAGGAGCTGGCCAAAGTAAATTGGAAGGAGATGCTGCACAGATGACAGCAGAGCAGTACTGGCGTGAGTTTCTGGGGGAAATTAGGAAGTTGCAGGATAGAAGTATTCCAAAAACGAGGGAATACTCGAATGGCAAAATAGTACAACTGTGCCTGACAAGGGAAGTCAAAGCTAATCTAAAAGCAAAAGAGAGGGCATACAACAAAGCAAAAATTAGCAGGAAGATAAAGGATTCAGAAGCTTTTGAAAACCTACAGAAAGCAACTAAAAGAATCATTAGGAGGGAAGAGATGAAATATGAAAGCAAGCTAGAAAACAATGTCAACGTGGATTGAAAAAGTTTTTCAAGGGTATTAAAAAATAAAAAAAGAGTTGAGACTGGATATAGGATTGCTAAAAAATGAAGCCGAGGAAATAATAATGGGAGACAAGGAAATGGCAGATGAACTAAATGAGTATTTTGTATCAGTCTTCACTGTGGAAGACACTAGTAGGATGCCAGGTGTTGAGAGGTATGAGGGAAGAGAAGTGGGCACAGTTACTATTGAAGGGAGAGCTGAAAGACCTAAAGGTGCTTAAGTCATCTGGACCAGATGAACTGCACCCTAGGGTTCTAAAAGAGGTAGCAGTAGAGATTTTGGAGGTATTAGTAATGATCTTTCAAGAATCATTGGACCCTGGCATGGTTCCAAAGAATTGGAAAATTGCCAATGTCACTTCACACCTTAAGAAAGGAGGGCAGCAGCAGAAAGGAAATTATAGACCAGTTAGCCTGACCTCAGTGGTTGAGAAGATGTTGGAGTCAATTTAAGAGCCATGGTATTACAGGAAACTTACTAGCATGGTTAGAGAATTGGCCAATTGGTAGGAGAAAGTGAGTGGGAATAAAAGGATCCTTTTCTGGTTGGCTTCCAGTGACTAGTGGTGTTTCACAAGGGTCGGTGATGGGACCATTCCTTTTTATGTTGTATATCAATGATTTTGATGTTGGAATAGATGGCTTTGTTGCCAGTTGTAGATGATACAAAGATTGGTGGAGGGGCAGGTAGTGTAGAGGAAACATGAAGGTTGCAGAAGGACTTAGATTAGGAGAATGGTCAAGAAAGCGGCAAATGAAATACGATGTTGGAAAATACATGGTCATGCACTTTGGTAGTAGAAATAAATCTGCAGACTATTTTCTAAATGGGGAGAAAATCCAAAAATCTGAGTTGCAAAGGGACTTGGGAGTCCTTGTGCAGAACACCCTAAAGGTTAAGTTGCAGGATGAGTCAGTGGCGAGGAAGGCAAATGCAATGTTAGCATTCATTTCAAGGGTTCTAGAATAGAAGAGCAGGGATGTGATGCCGAGGCTTTCTAAGGCACTGGTGAGGCCTCATCTTGAGTATTGTGAACAGTTTTGGGCTCTTTATTTAAGATGCGTTGGGATTGGAGAGGGTTCAGAGAACATTCACTAGAATGATTCCAGGAATGAGAGGGTTAACTTTGAGGAACGTTTGACTGCTCTTGGACTGTAGTCCTTGGAGTTTAGAAGAATGAGGGGGGACCTCATAGAAATATTTCGAATGTTGAAAGGCATGGACAGAGTGGATGTGGCAAAGTTGTTTTCCGTGGTGGGGGAGTCTAGTACGAGAGGGCACGACTTAAGGATTGAAGGGCACCAATTCAGAACAGAAATGTGAAGAAAATTTTTTAGCCAGAAGATGGTGAATCTGTGGAATTTGTTGCCATGGGCAGCAGTGAAGGCCAAGTCATTGGGTGTATTTAAGGCAGAGATTGATAGATATCCGAATAGCCAGGGCATCAAAGGTTATGGTGAGAAGCTGGGGGAGTGGGACTAAATGGGAGAATGGATCAGCTCATGATAAGATGGCGGAGCAGATTCGATGGGCCAAATGGCTGACTTCTGCTACTTAGTCTTATGGTCTTTTGGTTCAAAGGAGGTTCAGAAGGATGATTCCGGGAATGAAAAGGTTATCATATGAGGAATGTTTGATGGCTCTGGGCCTGTGCTCACTGGAATTTAGAAGGATGAGGTGGGAATCTCATTGAAACCTTTCGAATGTTGAAAGGCCTAGACAGAGTAGATATGGAAAGTATGTTTCCTATAGTGGGGAGTCTAAGACAAGAGGGCACAACCTCATGATAGAGGGCTGTCTATTTAAAACAGAGATACTGAGAAAATTCTTTAGCCAGAGGATGGTGAATTGTGGAATTTGTTACCACAGGCAGCTGTGGAGGCCTGGTCGCTGGGCATTTAAGGCGGAGCTTGATAAGTTCTTGATTGGCCAAGGAAAAGAAGGTTACAGGGAGAAGGCCAGGGCATGGGGCTGAGGAGGGAACAACAGGATCAGCCATGATTGAATGGCGGAGCAGATTCGATGGGCCAAATGACTTAATTCTGCTACTATATCTTATGGTCTTATGATATCTCCAGCATTCTTCCAGTTTTATGGGTTAGATGAGTCCTCATCCCAGCAAAGGATGAGAAATAGCTTTGACAGTCTCAGATTTCCTGCCAAAGTTTGGGATATAATTTGGCATAAAACGAAGAATTTCTTAAGTATGTAGAAATATGAATTTTTTCTACAATAGTGATCATATTAGTGGTCAGGACAGTGGATGCTTTTGGTCACACTTCAGTAAGTTTACAAAGTTTGGACTAAAATGTCTGGATGTAACTTCAGTTCAATTTAAGCTTGCATTATTTTTACAGTAGATAACTATATTATCCAATAATGGAAAATTCATTATTAGAGTTTCTTGCCTGATTGGAAGCATTACATGTGTAAGATGAACATAGATACAAGCAAAGATTCTGTCTATTTTGTAAATCTATCTGAAATGTGTTACTGACACGGTCATGGATCAAGTAAGTGTAGTGTACAAAACAGGGGAGATACTTCTCTGGATTTAGGCATGAAATGGATCTTGGCAGGGGTATTGATGAAGGAGATCAGTGGGGTGTTATTGAATACAAATTTAACAACTAATTCACTTTCCAGTATAATAATTTCCTACTCTAATGGGCAAATTGATATAGGAGAGGAAAGCAAGTAACTGTTTACTATTTCGGCTACTAAATGTAACAACACAAAACCTTTGGCAATGCCATTCTGTGATGGAGTAAAAGGCTAGTTTGCTAAATGGTAAAGATTGGCTTACTAAATACTCAACCTTTCAGCTGAACAATCTATATTGAAATGGCATTTCCTAACATTTCACAGTCGCAGCCTTTCATGGGTTCCTTCCTCCTCTTTTATATGACTCTTCCTTTCAGATTCTATCCTGTTTGAAAGAGACAGAGGTCTCTTCAGAACGGGAAGTGTCTTGGTCATTGTACAATCAAATACTGGGCATGTTACCAGACACATTAATAGTATACATTTGAAACCACAGTGGTTTCTCAGAAGTCATGATGTATGCGTAGCAAATGATATCACACAGTGAGTTCATTGTTAGATTTATTTTAATAAGGGAATCAACCACAATTAACTTCAAAATGTTTGCACATCCCCTTGTTACCCTGGCGACGCTATAGTTGGCCCAGAGCTAAGGAACCAATCAGCTTTTATGCAATGCAGTAGGGGTGATTTCAGCTGCCAATCATCGTATGTTGCGAGAGGTCCAGGAACTGATGATGGCAAGGAAGGACAGGTCTGTGTCTGCCTCATGTGATCTTCAGATCACTCAATCTGTGGGTGTAATGCATGATAAATATGAATTAGGGGCCATATCCCAGTTCCGGGGACCACATCGAGTGCAAATGGGGCAGGTACGATCTGGGAACCTGTACCAGCTGGCTCATAATTGTTGCCTCTAAAGGGAGGCAGCCTTCATCTCAGGATTGGTCTACAACAAAGCTATTGGTTGGATGGCAGGGTGCTGCGTTCTGGGAATGTTTCGGCTCTCAATTTGTCAGGGTGCCTCACAACTCCCACCAGGCGCTGGGAGATTGCCAGTTGCTTTCTAAATCACCCAGAGCTGACAACAATCCTGGGCTCCCACTGAGGGCATGCGTTCTGAACGTTCAAGCCAAAAGTTGGGATTTGACAACCTACCCATCTTCTAGGGTCATAGGGTCATATAGCACCGATAGATGCCCTTCAGCCCAAGTGTTCTCGTCTGATCAAGATGTTCATCTAATCTAGTCTATTTTCTGGTTTGGGGCCACGTCCTTCTGAACCTTTCTTACCCAAATATCTTTTAAAAGTTGCTATTGTACTCACCTTAACCAGTTCCTCTGGCAGCTCACTCTGTACACCCACTACCTTCTGTGTGAAAAAGTTGTCCCTTAGCTTGCTATGAAATCTTTCCCATGATTTTATACACCTCTATAAGATCACCCCTCATTCTCTGGCCATCCAAGCAATTAAAGTTTAGCCTACCCAACCTATTAATGTGCTGCTTTAAAAGAATCACTATTTCAGTGACAGAATCGACCATTTCTTTTGATGGAAATGTGTATTCATTATAAATACGTGCAGAGTGATTGTTGAGCTTGACTATGAGGCAATATGTTATTGGCTCTGCTCCCAGGAATAGCAAGCTGCAAGTAATATCTCGTAGGGACTTGAAAAGTAGTTACATGCCCCAAGCTGTTTCACAGGGACAGCTTATGGCACCAACTTCAATCAGGTACTATTGACGGAACCATAAATCTGACCAAATGGATTAGCTTTGAAAAAGAGATGGAATGCAGAGGAGAAAGAGGTGGAAGACGAGGTCAAAGAAGGTGATTCAGCAGATGAAAAGAGGACTCTCTCAATGTGCTGTTGGTGGGTAACCTATTGCTAAGACTCAGATGAAGACTTTGTCCCTCTGGCTGTGGATGTACTCAGAGAAGGAGTTTATGCTTGAACGCAGGAATATTTTGCCACCATTTACTGCCTCTGCCTGCCATATACCCTGCAACGAGGGGCTTTACGACTTATTTCCCAAAGACATTGAACCATTGAGAATAGGTTCGCTAGGATTGTGAGAGAAGAGCAAACAATAAGGACTTAGCAGGTCAGTCAGCTTCTGTAATGGCAAAAGGATGGTCAGCAACTCAGGCTGAGACTCTGCATTAGGACCAATGCAAGGACATGACCCAAATTGTCAACAATCATTTTGCTTCCACAGATGCTGCTCAACTCATTGAGCTCTTCCCACAGTTTATTTGATGCTGCAGATTCCAGCATCCGCGGTCTCTTGTGGCTTGGCTAGATATGGCAACCTCTCTGCACGTGGCCCCAAGACACCGCAGAGAGTGATGGGCACAGCTCAGCACATCGTTTCACGGAAAACAGCCTCCCCTCTATCGACTCGGTCTACACTTCTTGCTGCCTCAGTAAAGCAGCCAGCACAACCAAAGATCCCATCATCTCTGCCGTTCTTTCCTCTCCCCTCTCCCGTTGGGCAGATGACACAGAAGTCTGAAAGCACGTACCACCAGGCTCAAGGACAGCTTCTGTTACCTGACTCATACAACAGCATGGACTCTTGGCTTCACAATCTAGCTCATTATGATGTTACACTTTATCGTTCACAAGACAAGACAAACTTTCCACTGAACCTTGGTGCAAATGACAATAATAAACCAATAGCAATACCAATATAAAGTTCCAAGTAAATTTATTACCAAAGTATATCTATGTCACGATTTGCAACCCTGAGATTCACTTTCTTGCGAGCACACTCAATAAATCCATAGAAAAATAATAACCATAATAGAATCAATGAAAGACCACACCAACTTGTGTAAAGGACAACAAACTGTGAAAATACAAAAACAAGGATGGAATAATAATAATAATAATAATAATAATAATAATAATAATAATAATAATAATAATAATAATAATAATAAATAAATAAATAAATAAATAAATAAATAAATAGGCAATAAATATTGGGAACATGAGATGAAGAATCATTCTAAAGGTTCAAAACCATGATGGTTGAGGAGTAATAACTGTTCCTGAACCTGGTGCTGTGGGTTCTGAGGCTTCAGTACCTCCTTCCTGATGGCAGCAGGGAGAAGAGAGCTTGACCTAAGTAGTAGGGGGTCCCTGATGATGGATGCTGCTTTCCTGCGGCAACACTTTTGTGCAGATGTGCTCAATTATGGGGAGGGCTTCCTATATAGATTATATTATATATAGATTTTTCCTATATAATGTCAGTGCCTACAGCCGCTTGGCCCAGGATGAATTTCTAGGTAATAGTGATTTCAGTACAGAAGTAGGCCATTTAGCCTAAGTGATCCATATGGGACAGGATCATTTCATCCGAGGATATCTTTCTGCTCCTTCCTCCCCTCGTGTACTAACATCAACATGGAGCAGTCGCTCCACATACTCACCACTCTCAGAGTGCTGCAGTTACGTACTCTGTACAGTTTCTCATTGGTTCCATCACATCATTCACTTCCCCATCCCACCCCACCCCGCCATTACCTCTCCGGTATTAGGAAACAAAATGTGAAAACAGGCAACGCACCGAGCTTTCAAAAAACCTCAACAGCGTTTTGCTTCATGTCTCTTGCAGCCACGGCTTGGAACTCTCTTTTGCTAGGCTGAGGCAGGTTTGTGGGTGGCCAGTTCTGCCTTGGTTTCGATTCGGAAGCCAGCAGTTGCCACACCAGGCTATCTTCTCCGTCCTTCACCACAGGGGTCATGTCCCTGCAATCCAGCTTCCAGCAGAAAACCCTTGCACGCCGACAACGGAGTGGAATATCGTGAATGAGGGCGCACAGGCCACCGCCCTCTCCCGCCACATCACTTCTGCAACTATTCATGTGAATAGCTAGAAGCTGTGATGTAATGGAGATACTCAGCAGGTCAGGTAGCTCCTGTGCATAGAAACAGAGATACCACTAGAGACTGAATCTGCAGCAACGAACAGTGGGTCAAGGAACATCAGCCCTGGTACAAGGTTTGGACTCGAAACGTCGATAGTTTCTTTCCCCTCCACAGATACCGTCGACCCATTGAGTTCCCCCAGCAGACTGTTTGTTGAACCAGAGATACCTTAGCATCTAGTGCTCTCAAAGCATTCCCTTCCCTCCCATGGTTGGCACTGAGTGTGGGTCAACTGGTCATCCTAGGCTTCCACCCTCTCACGGACATTCGCTCTGTTATGTTTACCCGGCCACCTCTCTGCAACTTAAAGCAAACCTCTCGCTTTCTTATTACTTGCTCTTCTGGTTCTGAGGAGAGGTTGACGGACCTGAGATAGTCACACTCCTCCCCACCCCCAGCAGTAACATCCAGGTTGATCAGACTGAACAAACGCCCAATCTGCTGGAGGCAAGATGTAAACAAGACAGATGGTAAGTTGTGAGCAATTAGCAAAGCACAAAGTAGCAACTGGAAAAAGAATTAAATCAGTTTTACCTTTGTGGCAACTGATCTCAACTTGATGGAATTTTGCCCTCTGGAAGGTAGTCCAAATCCCCTTGGAGTTTATCTATGTGAGAATGATAAAAGGTGTGATATTTAAATTGCCAGTTCTTATACCTCTTTGTGAATCCCATCACTTCTTCCGCTCTAATTAAGGGTGCAGTCCTCAACCCCTCGGGGTCTTTGCACTCATCTAGCTCTGGCTTCCTACTCTTTAATCACTTCAATATTGGCAGCCTGAGCTTCAACTATCAAGGCAACACGTTCTGAGATCTTCACCAAAATTCGTGCTCCCTCTCCATTGTTATCTCCGCTTTTAGCATGCTTGTTAAAATCTACTGCTTTAGAACACAGAGCATAGAACAGGCCAGGCCCTTCAGCCCTCTACGTGATGCAAACTAATGAAACCACTGACTCCGAATTAATTTAATCCCTTTTCCCTGCACATTCACCATAATCCCTTCCTTCTCTTCATATTCATATATCTAAACACTCCTGTGTTATCTGCTTACACCATCCCTCACACCCTACACTCTATGAACAAAGTCTTACCTTTGTAAGATTTTGTATTTTGTACTCCTTTCTACTTTCCCCCTTTACACCTAACATACATCTCCTTGAGTACTAACCCTGTCATGGTTCTGGTTGACTGTTCCCCTTTAACGCTCTAATTTATGCCCTAATTTCAGTCATTAGATCTCCAATTGCTGCTAGTTTACTCAATTACAGTACACCTGGTTTCCATCAGAGACTGTGAAATAAATATGATAGCATCACTATCACAGGTTGCCAGTTTGTTGGTCTATTCCCATGTGATAACTTCATTTCTTGACTGCTTAGAACCGTTGGTTCCAAGTTCAGCTCCAGTCTCAAGATATTCCATGAAAACTCCGTCTTCGTGTCAAGGCTCCATATTAGAGCTCCGTGTCAAGATTCCTCTGGTTTGCTGTTCAACGTTCACGTCTGCACCAGCATCCCCAACTCAATCTTCGTGCCTGTGTCCTGCACTTGGGTTCTCCTCGTTCGCTCTGTGCAACAAACCCTTCAATCCCGGGATAAAGATACTGGCTGTCTACCTCTGCGTGCTTGCAGTATTTTAAAAAATTTCTGTCAAATCTCCCTTCAGCCTCCACCACTCTAAAGAAAACAGGGCCAGCTTATCAAAACTCTCCAGATAGTACATGACCCCCAAACTTGGCAGCATTTCGTTAAACTCCTCTGCACTCTCTCCATAGCCATCACATCCTTCCTATAACGAGGCAAATGGAATTGAATGCAATAAACACAAAATGCTGGAGGAGCTCAGCAGATCAGGCAGCATCGACAGAGAAGAATAAATAGTTGATGTTTTGGGCCAAGTCCCTCCATCAGCACCTGAAATGAAGCGGGAAGAAGCCAGAATAAAAAGTGGTGGTGGTGGTGGTGGGGGGGGGGGGGTGGTGTGGGTGGAGGAGTGCAAGATGGCAGATGATAGGTGAAACTGGGTAAGAGGGGAGGTGGGTGGGGGAGGGTGATGAGGAAGAAGCTGGGAGGTGACAGTTGGAAGAGGTGAAGGGGTAAAGAAGAAGGAATCTGAGAAGAGAGAGCAGTGGATCATGGGAGAAAGGGAAGGAGGAGGAGCACCAGAAGGAGATGATAAGCAGGTGAGGAGAGGAGTAGAGGCCAGAACGGGCAATGGAAAAAGAGAGAAGTGGGAGAGGAGAGAAGTTACTCGAAGTTAGAAAAATCAACGTCTCTGTGATCAGACTGGAGGCCATCCAGACAGAATATGAGGTGTTGCTCCTCCAACCTGAGAGTGGCTTCAATCGAGACAGAAGAGGTGGCCATGGATGGACATGTTGGAATGGGATTGGGAAAGAGAATTGAAATGGGTGGCACCGAGTAATCCAGCCTCTTGTGGTGGACAGAGTGAAAGTGCTCAACAAAGCAGTTTCCTCAATTCACAGCTGGCATCACCAAAGAGCACTGGATACAGTAGATGACCCTGACAGACTCACAGGCTAAGTGTTACCTCACTTGGAAGGACTGAATGAAGCCCTAGGTGATGGCGCGGGAGGGGTAGGGGCAGGTGTGGCCTTTGTCCTGCCTGTAGGATAGATGTGATGCACCATCAATAACTCACTCTGAGACGTAAAGGCGAAATATCGGCTTTTATTGACTGGAAGAAGGAACGAGCAGTGAGTGACCACCATACTACATCCTGGAGACAGAGAGGCCGGGCTCAGACCTCCATCACCTTTATACAGGGGTCTGTGGGAGGAGCCACAGGAGCAGTCAGCAGGGGGGGGCGTGTCCAGACAGGTATATGTAGTTCACCACAAGATGTCAGGAGGGAAATCAGTGGAGACAAGGGAGTCATGTAGGGAGTGATCCCTATGGAAAGCAGAAAGTGGGGGGGGGGGGGTGTGGGAGTGACGGAAAGATGTGCTTAGAGGTAGGACTCTGCTGAAGATGGAAAAATTATGGAGAATAATGCACTAGATATAGAAGCTTGTGGGCTTGTAGGTAAGGACAAGGGGAACTCTGTCCCTGTTATGGTGGCAGGAAGATGGGGTGAGAGCAGATGTGCAGGAAATAAAGAATATGTAGGTGTAGGTATAGATGGTAGTGGAAGAGAAATAACATTCTTTGAAGAAGATGCTGACGACACACAGTTATGTTATGCAGATAGATAGATATACATCTATCTTCTGAACTGTTGTTGCTGTAATTGCTGCCCGTAATGTCACTTTAAATACACTTTTGAATCATCAAAATGCACTAACGATCTCACGATTTCCTGGTGAGGCTGAAGCGCTCGGTGAACTCAACTCTTAGGAATGCAGGCACACCACCTGGAAGTGGCAGATGCCCCAACAGAAAGCGAAAGTGAGGGTGACACAGGAGAATTCAGGCCAGATTGAAACGACAGGAAACAAGACAACTGCTCCCTCCACAATCACCATCAGCACAGGTGCACCACAAGGCGGGGTGCTACGCCCCCTGCTCTACTCCCTTTACACTTATGACTGAGTGGTTCAGTACAGTTGGTTCCAATGCCATATTTAAGGTTGCTGACAACACAAGCGTTGTTGGTCAAGACAAAGGTGACAACGAATCATCATATAGGAGGGAGATTGGAAATCTGGTTGAATGTTGCAAAGCCATAGAGCTGGTTATTGACTACAGGAGGAAACTGGGGGTCTATAAGCCAGTCCTCTTTAGGGGTTGGAAGTGGAGAGGGTCAGTAACTTTAAGTTCCTTGGCAGTATCGTTTCAAAGAATCTGCCCTGAGACCAGCACGTAAGTGACATCACACAGCACATCACCTCCACTTTCTCAGAAGTTTGCATAGATTCAGCATGTCACTTAAAACTTTACCTTTGCAATCACCATTCCAAACAATCCAGCCACTTTTTCATACTTATTGTCTGAAGATAGGGAGCTTGTTGCTCCAAGGATGACTATGAGCGGGTCCGGTTCTCAACACTTCCCATAAGCCTCAGAGAAACAGTGAAAAATACTTTTCCAGTATGCATAAAGCTTACAACATGACCAGAATGAATGTGACAAGTTACTGTTCTCAGATTTACATCTATTACAAACTGGTGAAACATCAGGGTAGAAGCTATGCAACATTTTTTTAGAATAATGGAGTCTATGTAATGTTTTATACTGTATGAGTCTGTGTCTAACGTTGACAGAACAATCATGTATACTCTTTAAGCGCTCATCCCAGGCCTCCTCTGTCAGTTCTATACCCAATTCATCCACCCATGCCTTTTTAAGACCTGCAGTATTCACCCAGGCTCCATTATGTAGGATCTGATAAAAATAGGATACCGCACTATGAGTAACTAGATCAAATTTATTTATTGCCTCCAGGGACTCATGCTTGTCTAAAACCTCGAAGTTAGGTATATAGTTCCCAACATAATCTTGAATTTGTAAATATCTAAAAAAACTAGATGCAGGGATATTGTAAACTGTTTGTAACTGCACAGATGAGGCAAAGTTTCCATTCATCTATAGATCACCTATACTACAGATGCCTGTCTGTTTTCAGGTGGAAAAAACAGTATCATTCAGGCCAGGCACAAAGGAATGATTGTCATAGATCGGAGTGTCAGTATAAGTATTTGGAGCCTTAATGTGTAGTTGAATCTGCTTCCAAATTCTTGTATTACTTCCGACCATGAAGCTGTTACTAAAATGTGACTTATTAACTGCAGTGGGGCTATTAAGAAGAGCTGGCAAGGATGTCTTCTTACAAAGCACTTGCTCTATGAGTAACCATGCTGGGCACGAGTCTGAGGTAGAGGGTGGGCCTTCTTTCCACCATGCAAGAGTGGATAGGTGGGCAGCCCAGTAATACATTTTAACGTCTGGTGGAGCAAGACCACCTGCTTCCTTAAGCTTTGACAGGTGTTCTTTAGTAATTCTAACGGCTTTATAATTCCAAATGAAGGGTCTAATAATTGCATCCAATTGCTTAAAATATGACTGCGGAATAAAACATGGAATTGACTGGAAAAGATGAAGAAATCGTGGCAGTACAATCATCTTGATTGCGTTAATCCTCCCCACCAAAGAAATAGGAAGGGTTTTCCAAAAGTCAATATTGTATTTAACTTGCTCAACTTTGTTTTGCCAATTCACTTGCAAAATATCACCTGGGTATTTTATAATAGTCACACCAAGATGGGAAAAATTATCATAAGTTACTTTAAAGGGAATGGACTGTACATTCACTGTATTAACCACTGCAGTGACTGGCATTAGTTCACTCTTATCCCAATTAATAGAGAAACCTGAGAAACTACCAAAATTATTAATTAGAGTCAGAAAGATGGGTATTGATATTTGTGGGCTGGAGATATATAAAAGGACGTCGTCAGAATATAACGAAAGGTGATGTTTACGTCCATGCATATCAATAGGAGATATCAAAGGGTCCTGTCTGATGCTTACAGCCAATGGTTCACTGATAACTGCAAACAAAAACAGAGAAAGGGGGCGGCCTTGACGAGTTCCACGTTGAATTGCAAAAGGGGAGGAAATATTCTGATTAGTGATAATTGAAGCAGATGGGTGTGAATAAATTATCTCAATCCATTTAATAAAGGATGGTCCAAATCCAAATTTCTCAAGTGCAAACATCATATATGGTCATTCCACTTGGTCAATCGCATGTTGCACACTTAATGAGATGACTACAGCCTCTTCTGCATGCTTTTTATATAAAATATTGAAGAGACGGCACAGATTTAAATACATACAGTGTATGACTACCTGGCATAAAGCCAGTTTGGTCTGGATGAATGATAGAACAAATGTGTTCTTTTAACCTATTGGCCAGGACTTTCCCAAGAATTTTGGTTTCAATGGGCAGCAGCGAAAGGGGGCGATATGATGAAACCACTTCGGGATCACGGCCTGGTTTTGGAATCAGGGAGACACACTAGTTTAACTTCCAGATTGCCACTCACTTTATGAAGCAGAGGAAATTGTGGAGCATTACCAATGTATGCTTGGAACATGGACTGTTCCACGAGCTAGCAAAAAGGCAGCCATACTGGGTCCATGAATTGCCCATGGCTACTGCTTGGGTCTGGAGAAAGCTGGAATGAGCTGTAAGAGAAGATATTGAAGGTGAGAACCAGTTCTGTCAGATGGAGGAGAGTGGTTGTAGAGGAAAACTAGTTAGGTCTGTTAGGTTCACTGTCCTCTCCTATCAGCTTCCTCCTTCTTCAGCCATTTCTCCAGCACATTCTCCCTCTGTTGTTTGGAGAAGGATGGATTGTCATGATCAGTCCCAAGCAGCTGCGTATTGGAGGATTCTCTGACTCCAGGGACATACACCAAAACGGACGTCAAATACTGCTGGAGGATCATCCGCTCTCCGACCTGTCTGAAACGTGCTGGTTTTCCGGCACAGTGAGAGGATCATAAGGGAATACTGCTGACCGGCACATTCCGGCCTGTGGGAGCGCATGCTGAGGGATGCATTGAAGCTCCATGTAAAGGCCAACAAAAAGGACCACAGTCTTGGGTCCTTTGGCCACGAACCACTGAGGGATAAGTGTCTCAAACACTCAAAGTCTGTAGCATCCAGGAGGCCACAAGAGTGGCAACAGTGCTCTGCACACAAAATATTTGAACACTGCCGCCCTGATCACTGAACGATACTGCACTGACAGGGGAACCCTGCACTGTACTTTCTGTACTTGCATATATTTTTAATGAGTCAAGCTTATTTTTGAAAATTTCTTTTTCCCTGCGTCTGCAGATTCAGAGGCGTCCCAGTTCCCTCCAGCGTTTTATAAAAGTGTCGACAGGCAGGTGCAATTGCTCCAGGGGTAGGTGGTGGGTGGAAAATCAGGGAATCACAGCTGATCTGCAAAATCTGTCAAGGTCGCGGCTCAGATTTTTTTGATTTTTAGGTTCATAGGGATAGTTTTGGAGATGGTGCTGTGAGTTATGTCTCTGACAGGGAAAATCCAAAAAGACATGGGGATAAATTGCAAATAAGGTAATCTGGTCAATGGGTGAATGGGAGCGAATAGACTGAGAATATGGAGAACAGAACATGGATGAAGGAATGTAGGATTTGCAAAAGAAATTTAAGCTGTTAACTAGCAAACACAAGGAAATCTGCAGATGCTGGAAATTCAAACTACACACACAAAATGCTGGTGGAACACAGCAGGCCAGGCAGCATCTATAAGGAGAAGCACTGTCGACATTTCGGGCCGAGACCCTTCGTCAGGACTAACCGAAAGGAAAGGTAGTAAGAGATTTGAAAGTAGTGGGGGGAGGGGGAAATGCAAAATGATAGGAGAAGACCGGAAGGGGTGAGATGAAGCTAAGAGCTGGAAAGGTGATTGGCGAAAGTGATACAGAGCTGGAGAAGGGAAAGGATCATGGGACGGGAGACAGTGCTTCTCCTTATAGATGCTGCCTGGCCTGCTGTGTTCCACCAGCATTTTGTGTGTGTTGTTTAAGCTGTTAACTGTTAGCTAAAGGGATATAATGTGACTGTCAAGTGAGCAAAGTGCGGTATAGTTTCAAACACTCTCATTATTTCTTTGTCTGATCTTACGAAATAGCTCGGTGGTGCAGCCAGCAGAGCTGCTGCCGCACAGCGCCACAGAACCAGGTTCAATCCTGACCTTGGATGCTTTCCGTGAGGAGCCTGCACGCTTAGTTTTTTTCCCTGGGTGCTCTGGTTTCCTCCTACATCTCAAGGATTTGAGAAGGATAAGGGCAGCTCGGAGGTGTCAGTATTGCAGATGAACAGGGGAAACTATGGAGCCATGAGGGAGGAGCTGGCCAAAGTTGACTGGATGGATAGCCTAGCAGAAAAGACAGTGGAACAGCAATGGCAGGTATTCTTGGGAATAATGCACAAGGTGCAAAATCAGTTCATCCCCCAGAGAAGGAAGGATTCAAAGGGGGGAAAGGGGCCTCAGTGGTTGACAAAGGAAGTCAGAGATTGCATGGCATTAAAAAAAGGGAAATATGACAGAGCTAAGGTGAGTGGGAGGACAGATGATTGGGAAGTGTTTAAGGAACAACAGAACTTAACTAAAAAGACAATATGGGGAGAAAAAATAAGGTATGAACGCAAGCTAGCCAGGAATATAAAGGAAGATAGCAAAAGCTTTTTTAGGTATGTGAAGAGAAAGAAGATAGTTAAGAACAACGTTGGGCCCTTGAAGAATGAATTGGGTGAAATTGTTATGGGAAACAGAGAAATGGCAGAAGAATTTAATGAGTACTTTAGATCTGTTTTCAATAAGGAAGACACAAGCAATCTCCCAGATGTATGGATGGGCAAAGGACATAGGGTAACAGAGGAAATGAAACAGATTGACATTCGGAAGGAAATGGTGATGAGAAGACTGATGGGACTGAAGGCTGACAAATCCCCAGGTCCAAATGGTCTGCACCCTAGGGTACTAAAGGAGGTGGCCCTGGAAATTGCGGATGCATTGGTAATCATTTTCCAATGTTCCTTAGATTCAGGATCAGTCCCTGAGGATTGGAGAATGGCTAATGTTATCCCACTTTTTAAGAAAGGAGGGAGGGAGAAAACAGAGAACTATCGACCTGTCAGCCTGACATCGGTGGTGGGGAAGATGCTAGAGTCCATTATTAAGGATGAAATAGTGGCATATCTAGATAGCAGTGATAGGATTGGGCCTAGCCAGCATGGATTTACCAAGGGTAAATCATGCTTGACTAATCTGTTGGAGTTTTTCGAGGATGTAACCAGGAAGTTAGATGGGGGAGATCCAGTGGATGTAGTGTACCTCGATTTTCAGAAGGCATTTGATAAGGTCCCACATAGAAGATTGGTGGGTAAAATCAAAGCTCAGGGCATTGGGGGGAAGGCATTGACATGGATAGAAAACTGGTTGGCAGATAGAAAGCAAAGGGTAGCGGTGAATGGGTGTTTCTCAGAATGGCAGGTGGTGACTAGTGGGGTGCCACAGGGCTCGGTATTGGGACCACAGCTGTTTACCATTTACGTTAACGATTTGGATGAAGACATAGAAAATAACATCAGCAAATTTGCTGATGATACTAAGCTGGGTGGCAGTGTGACATGTGATGAGGATGTTAG
The DNA here is from genome assembly GCF_048418815.1 of Hemitrygon akajei. NCBI lineage: Eukaryota > Metazoa > Chordata > Chondrichthyes > Myliobatiformes > Dasyatidae > Hemitrygon > Hemitrygon akajei. The sequence goes on from NC_133130.1 coordinate 138,473,139, forward strand.
GAGAATTCAGGGTGACTTGGATAGGCTGGATGAGTGGGCAGATACTTGGCAGATGGCATTTAATGTGAATAAGTGTGAGGTTATCCACTTTGGGAGTAAGAACAGGAAAGCAGATTATTATCTGAACGGTATAGAGTTGGGTAAGGGAGTAATACAAAGAGATCTCGGAGTCCTTGTTCATCAGTCACTGAAGGTGAATGAGCAAGTGCAGCAGGCAGAGAAGAAGGCTAATGGAATGTTGGCCTTCATTACAAAGGGAATTGAGTACAAGAGCAAGGAAATCCTCTTGCATTTGTACAGAGCCCTGGTGAGACCACACCTGGAGTATTGTGTACAGTTTTGGTCTCCGGGGTTAAGGAAGGACATCCTGGCTGTAGAGGAAGTGCAGCGTAGATTCACGAGGTTAATTCCTGGGATGTCTGGACTGTCTTACGCAGAGAGGTTAGAGAGACTGGGCTTGTACATGCTGGAATTAAGGAGATTGAGAGGGGATCTGATTGAAACATATAAGATTATTAAGGGATTGGACAAGATAGAGGCAGGAAATATGTTCCAGATGCTGGGAGAGTCCAGTACCAGAGGGCATGGTTTGAGAATAAGGGGTAGGTCATTTAGGACAGAGTTAAGGAAAAACTTCTTCTCCCAGAGAGTTGTGGGGGTCTGGAATGCACTGCCTCGGAAGGTAGTGGAGGCCAATTCTCTAGATGCTTTCAAGAAGGAGCTAGATAGGTATCTTATGGATAGGGGAATCAAGGGATATGGGGACAAGGCAGGAACTGGGTATTGATAGGAATTGATCAGCCATGATCTCAAAATGGCGGTGCAGGCTCGAAGGGCTGAATGGTCTACTTCTGCACCTATTGTCTATTGTCTATTGACATGCAGGTTAATTGGCGGCTGTCAACTGCACTGACTGGATTGGTGAGTGAAAGGATGTGATGCTGGTGTTGGTGAGGGGGGTATTGCTGGAGTTTGATGGAATTTAGCAAGAATAAAATGGGTTAGGGGTAGAAACAGTAGTTGATGGTTAACATGGAGTCAATAGACTGAAGGGCCTATTGCTCAATCTCTTTGCAACACTATAAGGCACAAATGTGAGTCATAGACCCTTAGGAGGGAGACAGACAAACACAGAAGTCTATGTGAGCTAATAAAATAGAGACAATTCCATTACAGAGTTCATACAAAAGCATAAAAATAAATAGAATAAAGTTGATGTGCTATCTGCTTTGTTTTAGAGCTGTCAATAGCCCCAGGACCTCCCGAGAGTGTCCCAGCACTCTAAAGATGTAGTCCATTATGTTCACAAGGCGTGGGTGAGGGAATCAGATTTTACTAATGTGACCACGTGGGAGTTTCATTCAGAACATTCTGGAAAAGTGACTGCCTGAGCATGTGCTGACATGAGAAGAACTTGCCTTGCAGAATGATGAACGCAGAGGCAGGGGCAAAAATCCACAGAAGCTGGTTATTGGATTGCCATCCACATTTCCCAGGGGAAGAGGTAGACAGAGGTAGTGCAACAGAGGTTCACCTCAGACTTGTTCCAGGAGAAAATAAGCAGGCTCAATCTCTGTTCTTTAGAGTTAGGAAGGCGAGAAGAGATTTGATTAAAGTACACAGAATTCTCAGAAGGCTCGAATGTGTAGATACAGGGAAAGTGTTTTCACTAGCTGAGGGGTTTAAAACCAGGAGCAGCAGGAGAAATTTCTCACTCACACAAAGGTGAATCTTTGAAACTCCTCTCTTGTAGGATTTTAGAGGTTCTGTTGTAGTTCACATTAGAAATGGAGCTCAGTAGATTTCTTGATACTACAGTGATAGGGCAAGAAAATGGAATTGATATAAAAGATCAGCCAACTGTGGAGCAACTTCGATGGGCTGAATGGCTGACTGATCCATTTTGCTTTTGTATCTTGTTTTATTCGGTAAATATAACATCACCAAACTTCTAAGGATGCACAGTGGAGAGTACCCTAACTGGTTGCATCACAGTCTGGTATGAAAACACCAACGGCCAGGGATGGAAACGTCTTCAGAAAGTAGTGGATACAATCTGGTTCATGACAGGAAAGACCCTCCCCACCAACGACTATATCTACATGGAGTGCTGCCACGTGAAAGCAGTAAACATCATCACGGACCCTCACTATCCAGGCCATGCCCTCTTCACGCTGCTGCAATCGGGCAGGAAATATAGAAGCCTCAGGACCCAGGCCAGCAGGTTCAGGAACAGTTACTGTCCTACAACCATCCGGCTCCTGAACCGGCGTGAATAACTCATTCAGCACTACACTGAACCCATCCTGTGATCAACAGATTCACTTTAATGGATTCTTTACAATTCATGTTCTCAGTACTATTTTTATTTTCACAGTTTGTCTTCTTTTGCACATTGGCTGTTTGTCAGTCTTTGTGGATAATTTTTTTTGTATTTGTATAATTTAATGTAAAATTCTATTGTTTTTGCCCATAAATGCCTGCAAGAATGTGAATCTCAGGGTAGTATATATACTACCCTGACATATACATATTCTGATAGTAAGTTTATTTTGAACTTTGAACATGAATTTTGAGCTTTGAAGTCTGATTGAAATAAATATAAGGACATCTATGCTGTCCATAACTACTGATCAATATTTAACCAAAGTAGATTTCCAGCCTAGCCTCTACATCAACATATTCCAGATGAATTATGGCAGAGACTGAGGACTGCAGACTAGTGGTGAGGACTGTGAAGGTAAGGTTAAGGAAGATGGAGGAACACTTACACAGCTACTGCAGGGATCCATTTTCAGATCTGACTGAATTTGCCAAGGCCCTCATTGACTTCATCGAGAGCTCTGTGGATGAGAATGCGCCTCCAAGACCATACTGAGTTTTCCCAAACCAAAGGCCCTGGTTAGGCCAGATGATTCACAGTCTGCTGAGGACTAGATCTGTGGTGTTCAAGAATGGCAATAAGGAACCCTACAGAAAGTCCAGCTATGATCCACAGAAGGCCATACTGAGAGCAAAAGGCAATTTTGAGTAAAGCTAGAGACACAATCGGATACATGACAGCTGTGGCAGGGTTTGCATGCCACTACTTCCTATAAAGTGAAACCCAACGGCATAACCAGCAGTGATGGTTCAGTCCCCGCCAAGTTCAATGCTCTTTATGCACACTTTGAAAGGGAAAGTAAAACTATACCTGTGAAGATCCCCACAGCGCCTGGTGACATCTGTCTCAGAGGCCGATGCCAAAACCTCCTTCAAGTGGGTGAACCCATGTAAGGTGTCAGGCCCCATTGGTGTACCTGGCAGGATACTGAATACCTATGCTGGCCAACTGGCTGGAGTGCTCATGCATATCGTCAGTTCTCTATGCTGCAGTGAAAGGTTCCCACCTGATCCAAAAAGTCATCGATCACACCAGTGCCCAAGAAGAGCTGGGTGAGTGGCCTCAATGACAATTGCACAGTAGCTCTCACATCAGTGCTTTGAAAGGTTGGTCATGACTAGTATTAACTCCTGCCTGACTAAAGACCTGTACCTGCTGTAGCTACTGCAACACCTCTACAATGGATACACTCTCACTGGCTCTCCACTCAGCTTTGGAGCACCTAGACAACAGCAAACCATCTGTCAGTCTGCCCTTTATCAATTACAGCTCAACGTTTAACACTATTCTCCTCTCAGGGCTAATCAGCAAACTTAAAACCTTGGTCTCTGTACCTCCCTCTGCAACTGGATCCTTTTCTTCCCTATTAGGAGACCACAGTTCGTGCAGGTCCTCACCGACAATCTGCAGCCCACCTGCTGTTCTCAACACCGTGTGGCCAAGCACTGTTCCAACACCAGTGACACTGCTGTGGTTAGTAGATGGTGACATTCAGGAGCAAAATAGATCAGCTCGTTGACTGTTGTTGTACTAGCCTCATACAGTGTATGACTGTAGACTTCAGGAAGAGGAGAACACACTTATTGAAGGGTCAGTGGTGGAAATGCCAGCAACTTCAAGTTCCCGGGCATCAACATCTCAAAGAATCTATCCTGGGCTCAACACAATGATGTCATCTCAATGAAGGCCTGCAGCTCTACCTCATTTGGAATTTTAGGAAATTAGGTACGTCACCGAGGACTCTGTAGATGTACAATAGAGAGCATTCTGATCGGTTGCATCATGGCCCAGTGTGGAATCTCCAATGGACAGGCTTAGCCAGCTCCATCGCGGGCACAAGCCTCCTGACCTTTGAGGACATCTTCAAGAGGTGATGCCCCAAGTAGGAGCATCCATCACCTCACCATCCGAGACGTGTTCACTTCTATCATCTTGGAGGAGATACAGCAGCTGAAAGACCTGCATTCAACAATTCAGCAACATCTTCTTCCTCGTGGCTAATTTCATTACCGTATTACCTTATTATCCCTTTTTGTTTGCACTGTTTATTTATTTTGTAACTTGTAGTAATTTCATGTCCTTTCACTGTACTGCTGCTATAAAACAATCCAATTCCCATCATCTAAGTCAGTGGCTATAAATCTGATTCTGAGATTAACCTCTTGTTCCTCTACTTTCCTTGTGATTAATATTTACATTGTACTGTTTCCTGAAGTTAAAAAAAATTAAATTCTATCCAAGTCAGTTACTTTTTCTTCGTATTCTGTAGTTTTGATAATTATTAATTTTTCCAGAATTTCAGTATGCATTTACACTCACATAATTCCTGACACCATATTTCCAACTCGACTCTGTTTTCAGTCTCTGGTCTTTTTATCCTGAAATAGAACAAAATCCTTAGAGAATTTTATAACTGGATGAAGCCAAAAGCTTACATCAGATCCTCGGAGATTCTGGCAGCCTGAAAGTCACAGGAACTACTGTGAAATTTTCTGCACAGGATTACTGTCCTTAATTCTCCATCTTTATGGGCTCTCTCTTGCTTCTTCCATGGCCCTCTGCTTTAGTACTTGTTTCTCACCCCTACTTCAACACCCTCTCTCTGCAACACTTTGCCGTTATGTACATCTGCTGAAACAAAGTTCTAGTCTTACCACTTTGATAATCCTGTGCCTTTCTGTGTCTAAACTTAATTTAAATTACATCAGCTTGACTGATTCCCACTGCTTTATTTAATCATTTTGGAAAAATGCTGTTCCATTTTATTCAGATAAAGAATATGATTTTGAAAGAATGTTCCCACAATCCACTTGAATGTTCCAAGATTCATTCTTCATGTCAAGCTTGCTGCAGTGTGGAGATCTTTCCGGTGGTCCACCTTCACCCCTCTCAGGACATTCTCAGAGAGTAACCCAGTGATTATCCCTATTTCTAACCGTTTGATTATTGAGTATCTGTTTCTCCCTACATATGGAGATAAGAGGAACTTGGCACCAATTTTAAAAGAAGCAACAGTTTTAGTTTTATCAGAAATTCCATGGGAATGAAATCAACTAAAATGTTTAAAAACGTGGTAGATGACAAAAGTCTAAAATAAAAACTGAAAATGCTGGGAGTTCTTAGCAGGGCAGGCAGCATCTGTGGAGAGGGAAACAGAGTTACATTTTGCGTTGTTGACCCTTCATCACAAATTGAAAGGAGACAAAAGTGGCAAGGAGGGTGGGGGGGGGTGGATGTCTCTGAGAAGCTAAAACTGGGTTGGACATGTGCAGGAACTGTAAATAAAGTTACCTGGTCAATGAGTGAATGGGAGCACATGGACAGAGAACTGGAGGAATTGCAAAATGCAGAACAGGGGAGAAACCCGGCAGGTCAGCCTCGGCATGCCGTCCACTCCCAGAGGGAAGAAAAGCAAAGAGGAAATTAAAGGGGACTGGGCAGTCAGTTTTATGTTGCCAAGCTCCCTTCCGACATCATTTATTTATACTCACCTAAATCAACTGAATCGAAAGTTGATTTTTGAGTATGAGGTTATCAGAAACAACACAATTTAGCACCAGTGACCTGCCCTAACTGCTGGCTTCAACTCTGGAACATTGATCTCTCCTTTTCCTTGTAAATCTTCAATAACTAAATAAAATAGTGGCAGAGAATGTTGCACAAAAGGAACAACGAAGTACCTACAATATACTCTAAATCTAGAAAATATTCCATATTATATAATGTCGGAGACCATTTAGCCCACTGAGTACACATAAGCTTTCAGAGCACTCCAACAATCCAATTCAATTAGTGAGTAAATAGGACATAATTTCCCCTGATGTCACAATATACAACGGTTTTAATCATAATCATGTTCATAGCATAATCTCAGCGCTTCCCATATTTTTGTTGGCGAACTTGGCATTTGCACATCTGTTTCCAATTTGCAGGCAATTGTTAGAGTTCCAACAACAGCCTCTCAGGGTAAGTTCAGGAGAGTGGGGTTTTTAAGCTTCTTTCCGAAACAAAAGCTTCAATGTGAGAAAGGACATCGGCAATGGAGGCACAGGAGATGGAAGGTCAGTGAAGGCACCGGGAAGAGCAAAGTAACCGAAGTGCGCCCTTGAAGAAGCGAAGCGGCATTCTCAGTGAAGCTCTGTAATGCATGGTGGAGAAGAGATTAAGATTTGTAGTACATTAGCATGTCTGCAACACTGAAGAGTCGTTCTAAACTGATGGAGAGGGAGATCAGGCACAGCAGTGCAGATTGGATCTGATGATGATGATCACGAGGATGACCTGTTGATATCCATGGAAGGCATTTTCTGAGAACTTGATTTGTCTTCAACTCACTTAGCTACTTGAGTATATAGTGGCCAATGAACCAAAATGCTGAAATATCAAATTCTGCATCCTTTCGTGACTGTGAGATTATTGGCAGCCTTTTCAAATTGCCGTATAGCAGATTAAATTTATACTTATGTGATAATGGTTAAAGTACATCATTTATTATTCTAAGTTAACTGATCTCATATTAGGTCAGTTTATCCTTGAAATGTTCCCAATTCTTTCTCTCAAAAATGATCCTCAAAATGATTCCCCTGCCTGTGAAATCATTGAAGTAGAATTAGATCATAAAATCTCATTTTGTTGTCAAAGGTCTTCACCTGGTCTAAGAATAGCCCACTAAGAAATAAGCTTGCAGTTCTTAAATCAATCTCTGCACATGGACTTCTGGCGAAATCTTGAAGTTATAGAGCTGTAAAGGACTGTAGATGTTGGAATCAGGGCAACATGTAAGATGCTGGAGATCAGAAGGTCAGGCAGCATCGGTGGAGGGCAAATAGACAGTCAATCTTTTCGGTCTAGAGACAGGGGTGGCCAACTTTTTACGTTCCATGCATCAATTTTTTCACGCACGAGTTCAGATGTGCCATACAACTCCTGCACCCCCCATTCAATTCTTGTAAAAATATGTTAATATAGACATATTTAGCATTTTTACATGATATATTGACTTAATATAAAAACAAGATAATTATTACTTACCTTAATGAGACTTATGAGTCTGTTTTGATTTCGCCAAGCTTTTAATGTTTGGGGTTAAATTAGTTACTGAGAGCAGCAGAGAATTCTTCAAAATTGAGTCAGTTAATCGCGACCTCATTTTGTTTTTAATCAATTTTATGGCTGAAAATGCTTGTTCACATCTGTACGTCATTCTGAAAGACAGATATAACTCTGGGCAAATTTTCTTAGTTCTGGAAAATATTCACAGGGTAATGATCGCCAGAAATTAATCATGTCAGAAGCATTTGGGACTGAGGGAAGCTCATCAAATTTCATGTTCAGTAATGAATTTGTTTTCAAGTCAATAAGTTCCATTTGTATGTTACTAGGCATCTTCATGACTTTTTGTTCACTAAGTGAAAATGGGTTTATAAATGCAAGTATGCAGTCTTCTCTAGCAAAATCTTGAAAATGCCTTTCAAATGACTCTTGCAATAACTTGATTTTTTGAATATATTTTGTAAATTGCTATTCAGCGCATTCACTCTGCTCTTTTAAGTGCGGAAACTGGCTCAAATCCTCATTTTCTAACTGAGAGGTGAACAGTTTTAACTTCATCTTGAATGCATTGATATCATTTACTAATCTAGGAAACAATTTGTTCTTGACCTGGAGTTTCAAAATTAGATCATTGAGATGGCTGGTAACATCAACTAAAAATGCCAAATCAAATAGCCAATTGTTATCACTTATAGGGGCTCTTTCCTCAGGCAGCTCATTTTTCTCTTCTAGAAAATTATGAACTGTAATGTTGAGTTTCCAAAATCCACTCAGAACCCACCCTTTGGAAAGCCAGCGCATCTCACAATGAAAGATGAGATCACCATATTCCAAATTTAACATTTCACAATATTCTCTGAATTCTTGTCTGTTTAATCCTCTTGCTCTAATTTTATTCACGCATTTCACAACCAGTAACATAACATGCTGCAAATTTTAAGTTTTTCCACACAGTGGCTCTTGGTGTATAATGCAGTGATATTTTAATGGAGGACAACCTAAAAAGTTTTCAAGCAAAGTTGTAGTCCCAGCGGTTTTGCCTATCATTGACGGCACTCCGTCAGTACAAACACCGATGTGTTTACTAGAATCTAGTTGTAGATTTTCTAGGCATGATTTTACTTTGTCAAATATGTCTGATCCTCTTGTTTTTCCATGAAGCGACTCAAGACTGATAAGTTCTTCAAAGATGCTAAAATTATCATCAATTCCTCTTACAAAAATGCTTAACTGGGCTACATCACGTATGTCAGCAGATTCGTCCAAAGCTAAAGAAAAGGAAGTACAAGCATGGACAAGGTCTTTCAGTTGCACAGAAACATCATGACAGAGTTCTTCGGTGTGTCTCGAGACTGTTTGCTTTTCGTCTACTTTTCTTTCGATATTTTTATCACCAAGACATCTTGCAAATACTTGGAGACAAGGCTTAACAACTTCTTCTCCATCAGAGAAAGACTTCAGTTTTTTGGCCAACGCTAAAGCAATTTCGTAGGATGCTTCTGTCATCGCCAAACTTTCACAGCTTCTTTTAACAATTATATTTTGTTTTCTTTTGACTTCTTCTTTTTTCTTAATCACATATTCTTTCCATAACTCAGAACCAAGCACTAGCTTCAGTTTTCCTTCTATTTCAGTCTGATGTTGTGTTTTATAGTGTCTATTAAGATCATGTCTTCTATTATGTGAGAAAGTGTTTTCACAAACAATGCACAACGGTTTTCCAGACGGACCCACTATAAATAAGAACTAATTTTCCCACTGTTCATTGAATTCACGCTTACTATTACTTTCTGCTTTTCTTTTGCTCATTTTCTTTTGCACTGTGATGGGTAACTGAATGTAAAAACAAGGCTTAATTTTCAAAAAAGTACCAAACTGCAAATGTTCACAAAGGATGAACAAAGCACAACTCGGTGCATGAGTGTCAGTTGTAAACTGACTGACAAAAACCTGTGATGCACTGCTGGTGCAGACGCCTGATGCGTCAGGATCAAACAAGTATCAAACGTGTATTGAACAGTTATGGAACGACTGCAGAACAAAAGTCCTTCTTTCCTAGTTTGACTCATTGAACATTTTTAAATTGAAAACAGATTAATGTGAAAGAAGATAATATTCACCAAAATATGTGCACAAAATAATAAAATTGCTAAAAATAATTGCTAAGTTTTAGATTTATTCTCAGTAAAACCCATTTCTAGCTCTAAGCTACTTGAATTGCTGTTACAGATTTTTTTTTCTACAATTTGGTTTTTGGTTAATACTTTTTGCATGAGTAGGCATACATTTTCATTATTATCACTGGGGTGCAATGCGCCACTTCTGATCATCCAATGCGCCACTTTTGGCACATGCGCCATAGGTTGGCCGTCCCTGGTCTAGACCTTTCATCTATACTGGAAGATGGATGAAGGATCTTGACCAAAAATGTCAAATGTCCACTTCCCTCAACAGATTTTAATTAATCTTCTGAATTCCTCTAACATCTTGTGTGTTGCTTGTGAGGTAACGTTCATTTGATTTTTTTAAAATGATAAATTGCTTAAAGTTACTTTTCACATCTATTGGTTGGTCAATATTGCATGTTTTATTGTATCTGTGATTATTTATCCACTTGATATTCTTTATTGTGGCTGTTCACTTAGACCTTAAGACCATAAAATGTCACAGCAGAATTAGGCCATTTGCCCCATCCGCCATTCAATCATGGCTGATTTTATTTTCCACACCATTCTCCCACCTTCTTCCTGTAACCCTTAACCTACTTCCCAATCAAGAACCTGTTTACCTCCGCCTTTAATAAATCCAATGATTTGGCCTCTTTGGCAATGAATTCCACAGATTTACCACCCTCTGACTGAAGAACTCCCTCCACATCTCTGCTCTAAAGGGGAGTCTTTTTATTTGGAGGTCATTCCCTCTGATGCTAGACTTTCCTATTGATGGAAACATCCTTCCTGTAGTGAGGCAACCAGAAATGAACACAGTACTCCAAGTGGGGTCTGACCAGGGTCCTATCTAGCTGCAACATTACCTCTTGGCTCCTAAATTCAATTCCATGATTGATGAAGGCCAAAACACCATATGCCTTCTTTACCACAGAGTCAACCTGTGCAGCTGCTTTGAGCGTCTTATGGACTTGGACCCCAAGATCTCCCTGATCCTCCACACTGCCAAGAGTCTTACCATCAATACTATATTTTGCCATCATATTTGACTTACCAAAATGAACAACCTCACACTTTTCTGGGTTGAACACCATCTGCCACTTCTCAGCCCAGTTTTGCATGCTATCAATGTCCCGCTGTAACCTCTGACAGCCCTCCACACTATCCACAACATCTCCAACCTTTGTGTTATCAGCAAATCTACTAACCCATCCCTTCACTTTCTCATCCAGGTCATTTATAAAAATCACGAAGAGTAAGGGTCCCAGAACAGATCCCTGAGGCACACCACTGTTCTCTGACCTCCACACAGAATATGACCTGTCTACAACCACTCTTTGCCTTCTGTGGGCAAGCCAGTTCTGGATCCACAAAGCTATGTCCCCTTGGATCCCATGCCTCCTTACTTTCTCAATAAACCTTGCATGGGATACCTTATCAAATGCCTTGCTGAAATCCATATACACTACATCTACTGCTCTTCCTTCATCAATTTGTTTAGTCACATCCTCAAAAAATTCAATCAGGCTCATAAGGCACGACATGCCCTTGACAAAGCCATGCTGACTACTCCTAATCATATTATACCTCTCCAAATGTTCATAAATCCTGCCTCTTAGGATCTTCTCCATCAACTTACGAACCACTGAGGTAAGACTCACTGGTCTATAATTTCCTGGGCTATCTCTACTCCCTTTCTTGAATAAGGGAACAACATCCGCAGCCCTCCAATCTCCTGGAACCTCTCCCGTCCCCATTAATGATGCAAAGATCATCGCCAGAGGCTCAGTAATCTCCTCACTTGTCTCCCACAGTAGCCTGGGGTACATCTATTTCGGTCCTGGCGACTTATCTAACTTGATGCTTTCCAAAAGCTCCAGCACATCCTCTTTCTTTATATCTACATGCTCCAGCTTTTCAGTCCACTGCAGATCATCACTACAATCACCAAGATCCTTTTCCGTAGTGAATACTGAAGTGAAGTATTCATCAAGTACCTCTGCTATTTCTTACTGTTCCATACACACTTTCCCACTGTCACACTTGATAGGTCCTATTCTTTCACGTCTTATCCTCTTGCTCTTCACATACTTGTAGAATGCCTTGGGGATTTCCTTAATCCTGCCCACCAAGGTCTTCTCATGGCCCCTTCTGGCTCTCCTAATTTCCTTCTTTAGCTCCTTCCTATTAGCCTTATAATCTTCTAGATCTCTAATGTTACCTAGCTTTCTGAACTTGTTGTAAGCTTTTCTTTTCTTCTTGACTAGATTTAATACAGCCTTTGTGCACCGCGGTTCCTGTACCCTACATAACTTCCCTGTCTCATTGGAACGCACCTATACAGAACTCCACACAAATATCCCCTAAATATTTGCTACATTTCTTCCATATGTTTCCCTGAGAACCTCTGTTCCCAATTTAAGTTTCCAAGTTCCTGCCTGAGAGCCTCATAGTTCCCCTTACTCCAATTAAACACTTCTCTAACTTGTCTGTTCCTATCTCTCTCCAATGCTATTGTAAAGGAGATAGAATTATGATCACTATCTCCAAAATGCTCTCCCACTGAGAGATCTGACACCTGACCAGGTTCATTTCCTAATACCAAATCAAGTACAGTCTCTCCTCTTGTGAGCTTATCTACATATTGTGTCAAGAAACCTTCCTGAACACACCTAATAATAACCATAATCGAATCAATGAAAGATGGCACCAACTTGGGCATTCAACCAGTGTGCAAAAAATAACAAACTGTGCAAATACAAAAAGAAAGAAACAATAATAATAAATAAATAAGCAATAAATATCGAGAACATGAGATGGAGTCACTGAAAGTGAGTCCATAGGTTGTGGGAACATTTCAGTGACAGGGCGAGTGAAGTTGAGTGAAGCTATCCTGTCTGGTTCAAGAGCCTGTTGGTTGAGGGGCAATAACTGTTCCTGAACCTGGTGGTGTGAGACTTGAGGCTCCTGTACCTCTCTACTGATGGCAGCAGTAAGAAGAGAGCAGGGCTGGGTGGTGGAGGTCCCTGATGGATGCTGCTTTTCTTTGATAATGCACCATGTAGATGTGCTCCATGATGGGGAGAGCTTTACTTGTGATTCACTGGGCTGTATCCACTACATTTTGTAGGATTTTACATTCAAGGGATTTGGTGTTCCCATACCAGGCTGTGATGCAACCAATCAGTATAGTCTCCACCAAACATCTATAGAAGTTTGTCAAAATTTTAGATGCCATGCTGAATCTTCGCAATCTCCTAAGGAACTTCCAGGCTTTCTTCATAATTGCACTGATGCACTGAGTTCAGGACAGCTCCTCCAAAATGACAACACCGAGGAGTTTAAAGGTGCTGACCCTCTCCACTTCTGATCCTCCAATGAGGACTGGCTCATGGACCTCTGCTTTCCTCCTCCTGAAGTCAATAATCAGCTGCTTGTTCTTGTTGAAATTGAGGAAGTGGTTGTTATGGTACCACTCAGCCAGATTTTCAGATTCCCTTCTATATGCTGATTCATCACCACCTTTGATTTGGACTACTCCAATTAACTATGATGAATGGATCCACTGAAGAAATAAAATCACATTTGAATGCTGGTATATAGGAAAAAGGCAGATTATGCGGTCACATGGAGACTGTTGCTAGGAATATAATTTACATTCTGTTAATGCAACTATCTCATCCCAGACCCGAGGCATACAAAGTCAGGAAGAACCAGAAAGGGCAATTCTGTTCAGCGCATCTGGTGACATTTAACATCAGATGGAGCAATCTACTTCAAAATGGCAATTTAAGAAAAAAAAACATTTAGAATGGATACATCACTGTGCCAAATTGGGTCATTTTAACTATGATTACATTCATATTTTCTCTCAGAAAAAATTGCATTTATGTGCAACCTAATAACAGTTTTGTACTAAGACATCATGACATAACATAATTATTCTTTACAGGGGCAGTAATCAGTAGACATTTGACTCATGACACAATATTCTACAATTTGCTGATAAAGGGTATGATCTTACCATGCTAAAAAAAGCACCAATAATTTAAAGTTATAACCATTACATATATTACAAGCATGATTAATAGTAAGAGAGTCATAGAGTTATACAGAAGAACTACACAGAAATAAGCCATTCGACTTGTCTATTCCAAAAGCATTTAAGCTGCCTACTCCCACTGACCTGCATTGGACCAGAGCCCTCCATACCTCTGTTATTCATGTACCCATCCAAACTTTGCTTAAACATTAAAATCCAGCTCACAAGCACCACTTGTGCTGGCAGCTCGTTCTACACTCTCACGATACTCTGAGTGAAGAAGTTTCCCCTCATGTTCCCCTTAAATCTCTCACCTTTCACCCTTAACCCATGACCTCTAGTTGTAGCCCCACCCACAGTGGAAAAAGCCTACTTACATTTACTGTATCAATACCCCTCTTCCACTTTGTATACCTCTAGCAAATCTTTCAATCTTTCTACATTCCAAGGAATAAAGTCCTAACCTATTCAATCTTTCCTTATAACTCAGGTCCATATTGAAGCCATTCCAAATGGTCTTGTTGGTTTATCTGATCCTTAACAAATAAAAACAATGGAAATTATATCTTACGTTTTAGAGTTACTTCACAGTGATATTCCACACAAGATTTAAGCAAATTCTTATACCTTGGAATTCATGCTGTGGTCTGGAATTATTGCTCATTTTTCTACTTTTTGCACAATGAAATTCATCTGAAATCAACTTAACCAAGTAGAGGATTACTAAGTGCTTGGCATAAATAATGTTCTATGAAATTTTACGAGTTGAAATGAAACAGCTGGTCAGAAATATTCATTATGCTGTGTAGTTCATATCCTGCAATTAGTAAATTTAACAGGAAGATGCTGGTTTGGTTGCTAGGTATTTCAACATTTTCTTTTGTTTTATTTCAGATTTCAGCTGCATTCAGTATAGTGTATCTTCAAAAATTAACCTTTTGGGTGGACAGGACAATTTTAAAGCTATGATTTTTAAAAAATCTATATTTTATACTTTTCAATGTTATACTATGGGTGAGGGAAATGTGATTATAAAGGTCAATGATACCAATTTCCATGGTTTTTATTTGCAGATTTTAAAAATCATAGCTTTAAAATTGTCCTGTCCACCCAAAAGGTTAATTTTTGAAGATACAATATACTGAATGCAGCTGAAATCTGAAATAAAACAAAAGAAAATGTTGAAATACCTAGCAACCAAACCAGCATCTCCCTGTTAAATTTTCTATCATACAGCATAGAAACAGGCCCTTTGGCCCAACTGATCCAAAATGCTCCATCCAAGCTAGCCCTATCTACCAGGTTATTTGTAAGATACACTTCTAATCCTTTCCTATCCGTGTACCCGTCCAAGTTCCTTTTAAATGTTATTAGTAGTAGTGGTACTGCAATCACTCGAGTTGAGTATCTTGCTTTCCTAAAGGGTTGCCTATTGGTGGGTCATCAAGTGGCAGCCGAGGCCGATGCAGGATCCACATATTCTGCTGCCACCCCATGACTAGGGGCTTCTACACCTCACAGTCCGGCTCCCTTCGCCATTCGCTGATTGCCACGGGATTTAATCCAGGATGCTATAGGGTGGATTCCCTTAAATTTTGAAGTTCATCGTAAATTCATTGTCACCGTATACAGCCCTGAGATTCATTTTATTACAGGCATACTGAATAAGTCCGTAATAGAGTAATAAGCACAATAAAACCAATGAAAGACCGCACCAACTTGGGCGTTCAACCACTGTGCAAAAGGCAACAAATTGTAAAAATATGAAAAGAAATATGTTGTAAAAAAGGATCACTCCCTACTTGTACATAGTTTTCTCCTTTTGCTTGTTTTTTCTTTCCACTCTTTTCTGTAAGTGTATACCTCAGATAAATATTATGTGGAGATTTGTGGCTTATACGACTATATGATATATATGTACAAAGTCTGAAATACATCTTATGGAGATGTTTGTTTGATGATGAACTTCAAAAAAAATTACAAAAAATATGAAAAGAAAGAAATAATAATAATAATAAATAAATAAATATTGAGAATGTGAGATGAAGAGTCCTTGAAAGCTGTAGGAATGTTTCAATCATGGAAAGTGAAATTATTCCCTTTGCTTCAAAAGCCTGATAGGTGAGGGGTGATAACTGGTGGTGTGAGTCCTGAGGTTCCTCTACCTTCTTCCTGATGGCAGCAGCAAGCTGAGCTCGAGCACCTGTGCTTGTCTTTGTTTAACGTTGGAAGCCTTTGTTTAGGAAGGTGTGGGCTGACTACTCCTCATTGTGGAGAGAGTTAGGAGCACCAAGACTCTGGGAGTGCACATAATGGACAATCTCACCTGGTCCCTCAACACCACTTCTTTAGTCAAGAAAGCACAGCAGCGTTTCCACTTCCTGAGGAGACTGAGGAGAACAAGGCTCTCCCTCCACCATTCTAACCAATTTTTTACAGAACACCATTGAGAGTGTCCCGACTAGCTGCATCACCTTCTGGTACACGAATCTGACCTCAAGATGGACTGTGAGGACATTCAGGATTTCTCTTCTGTCTATCTGAGATATTTATTAAGAGCACTGTGCATGCTGAGCCCTTAGCATTATCAAGGATCTCTCCCATCCGCTCACAGTCTCTTTGACTCTCTAACCGTCAGGCAGGAGGTACCATAGCATTTGGGAAAGGTCTCTAAGGAGGGGAAACAACTCTTCCCCTTGGTCATGTGACCACTCAGGTATCTCATCACTTATGAAGTGCCAATAATGTTATATTGTTTACTTTTAACTTGTTTTGTAAATGCATTTTATGTTAAATATTAACCTTCCGGAATATATTTTATATTTGTTAATTTATTTGTGGTAATATTACTTTACGTGTTGTGTGTAAGTGTGCTGTGCACCTTGGTCTGGGGGATGCTGTTTTGTTTGGTGGTAAACTTGCGTATGGTTGTACGACAATAAACTTGAACTTGAGAGGTTGGACAAACTTGAGAGGTTTTCTCCGGCACATTGAAGGCTGTTGTGCTTCCTTGAATGAAGAAATGGTGTTGAGGAATGAGATGAGATCATCTGTTATGCACACTCCCAGAAACCTGGTGCTCCTAACTCTCTCCACGAAGGAGCCATGCAGTGAGGAGTGGTTAGCCTGCACCTTCCTAAAGTCTGCAATCATCTCTTTAGTCTTGTCCATGTTCAGACTCAGTTTGATAAAGGCAAGAGCCAACAGTCTTGGGAATGGTCTCCAATGAGGAAGGAGAGCTGGAGAAGTGTTTAGTGTGTCCACAATGAGGGGAAAGTCTCAGACGTGGGTTGTGGAAGCCTGAGAAGAGATAAGTAGAATTGGTGGTTTGTACAATTCTATCTCTGGGGCTGCTCCTTAAAGTACCCATCTCTCTTTCAAGCCTGAAGTTCCCACCTGCATTACATCATTACTAAAATCAGTTCTGAAATAAGGCTTCAACACTGACTTCAGACCCAAAGTCAATACATTGACTAAGAGTCCTGCCTCTCTCTATCCACTACTGTTAGAAAGGTATGTGGAGGCTTTCTGGGGTCACATTTGCTGTATTTAATTTGCTAATCTTCCTCCTGCATTTATGCTGACTTGGGGAATCAACATTATCCATCAAGGGTACGGATGGGATGACAATTACCGTCAATGAGCAGCAGTGAACCATCCGACTGGCCTCTCAGAGTTCTCTTTGGGAACTAGTTGACTTGATCAGCATTTCTAATCTGGCTATTGTTCACGATTGCACTTAATAAAAAAAAATTGTCCAAAAAAGCTTTACTTCATTCTGAAGGCCTTCAAGGCTTTGTCTAAATCTGCTTGTTGCAGAAGCCATAGTTCAAAGTGGTAGGTATTATGAAGGCACTTTTAGTCAATGTTAAAATTAAAAATTCCTATTTACACAGACCAGTGTATGACATGCAATGTTGATCACAAGAGTATCACAGGAGGAAATGAGAGCGGGAGAAGGCCATTCGCCCTCTCAAACCTGCCCCACCAATCAATGGAATCATGGTTGATCTGTCCCAGGTCTCACTTCCTTTTCTGTGCCAGTCCCCTAGTCCTTATTGCCCCCAGTGTTTCAAAAATGTGTCTACTGTCCTCCCCATTCACATATTTCCAATGGCCCAGCCTCCACAGTCACCTGTGGCAAGGAAGTCCAGAGGTTCAACACTTGCAGCAAGAAGAAATTCTCTTACTTCTCAGATATTTTAATTTATTTATTGCGATACAGTGCGGATAAGGTCCTTCTGGCCCTTTGAGCTGGGCTGCCCAGCAATCCCCCGATTTAATCCGAGCCTAATCATGGGACAATTTACAATGACCATTTGACCTACCGACAGTTATGCCTTTGGATTGTGGGAGGAAACTGGAGCACCTGGAGGAAACCCATGCCTCCAGGCAAATTCCTTCCAGTCAGCGGCAGGAATTGAGCCCGTGTTGCCTGTATTGGTTGTGCTAACTAATATGCTACCATACCACACCTTTATCTTGTTACCACATTCCATACTCTACCACTCATGGAAACCTGGCATTGCAACACCAGGATCTGTAAGGAAGCTCACCCCTCATCCTTCTAAAAGCCAACGCATACAGACCAAATTTTGGGGAAACAGATGACCGTTTCACTTTTGGAATTAGCCCAGTGTCTTTGCTCTAGACTGCCTCCAGTGTTGGTTTATTCTGACAGGCTGCATCACTGTCTAGTATGGAAGGGGTCTGGTATGCACAGGACCAAAAGAAGCTGCAGAGGGTTGTAAATTTAGTTGGCTCCATCTTGGGCACTAGCCTACAAAGTACCCAGGATATCTTTAGGGAGCGGTGTCTCAGAAAGGCAGTGTCCATGATTAAGGACCTCCAGCACCCAGGGCATGTCCCTTTCTCACTGTAATCATTAGGTAGGAGATACAGAAGAAGCCTGAAGGAACACATTCAGCGATTCAGGAACAGCTTCTTCCCCTCTGCCATCCGATTCCTAAATGGACATTGAACCTGTGAACACTACCTCTCTTTTTAAGTATGTATTATTTCTGTTTTTACATGATTTTTAATCTATTCAATATATATATATATACTGCAATTTATTTATTTATTATTATTTTTTCTTTATCTATATTATGTATTGCATTGAGCTACTGCTGCTAAGTTAACAAATTTCATGACACATGCCGGAGATAATAAACCTGATTCCGATTCTGAGGAATGAGGGCTTGTTTTGTTCTGCGATCTTCTGCTAAGCACTGGGGGCATGCTATGTTGTTGCCAGAATGGGGGTTGATACTTGGATGCTACCCCCTTCCCCTCGCCCCACACACATCTTCAGAAGCATTGGTCGTTAGTACAAATGGCGCAGTTAACATAATGTTTTGATAAACTTGAATCTTGAGTCTTGAATTTCACTTGACTGAACTAGCTGAAAATATGTTTTTCTCCCTGCAAAACCATAGTTGATTAATAAGGAACGGGTGCTCAAGTAATTTTACATGCCACAGAGAAATAGATGTAAGGATGTACTAAACAACACTCAACATATCACAGAATCACATGTCAGCGACAGGGGATGCCAGATTAATATCATGGGCATGTGATTCTGTTTGCCGCTTCCTCATCTATCCAATGTGTCAATCCATAAATCAGTACACAGGTGCAATGAAAAACTGCCTTATTGTCAAAGTTTAAAGTTCAGAGTAAATTTATTATCAAAGTACATATATGTTGCCATATAATACATTTTCCTGCAGGCATTTACAGGGGAGAAAAGAAATACAATAGAACTATATTGATAAACAGATAGACTGACAGTAGCAAAAGAAGATGAACTGTAAAAAACTGAAAACGAGTTGTATAGAGTCATTGAAAGTGCATGCGCTAGTCTAGCAACAAGCCATCTAAAATGCCATGAAATCAATTAGGTGCTCAACACTTGGCTGTTACCACGTTATGAGCATTTGAGCAAAGCATCTGATTTGGTGATGAAGCAAACTGCAAAACATCTCACTTGACCAAACAGTGAGGCGAACAATAAATGGAAGACCATTGTGTGCACTGTTTCTACATTAAGTCATGAAAACCATAATTGCATGCCACTATTTAATGGAAAATAATTCATGGCAAATGTCACATTCTTTTCACATCACTGCTACTGAACAGCTCAATAGCTTTAAACAGGACTTTGCTCAAGTTTTCCTTGGCGATTGCGGGAGGGAGGGAGCAAAATTATAAGGTGAATAATAGGAGTTCTTGAGGGGGTCTGAGGAGGAGTTTTTACACAGAGGGTGGCCGGATTCTGCGACATGCTGCCTGAGGGGGTGGCGGAGGAGGTGCAGTAGGTGGTCTCATAACATTGAAGAACCATCGAGACAAGCACTGTGGAAGAGGCTCCCCTGAATCAGAAACACAGGGCGATAACTACTCTCTTTGCTCTCCGAGGAGATACTCTGCAAACAATGGGGGATCTGACTAGGCAACTTCAGAATTGACTGTAAGCCAGTGAATTGCCTCCCAAAGTTTACAGAGAGTATTAACAGTGATGAGTGAATGTTTTCTTTCATACACATGTAATTCTGTAGATGCTGGAAATCTTGTGCAACTCATAAAAAAATACTAGCGTACTCAAAAGGTCAGGTAGCATCCATGGAGAGGAATAAACAATTGACAATTTGGGCCAAGGCCCTTCTTCAAGACTGGAAAGGATGTGGTCAGAACCCAGAATGAGAAGGTAGATGGAGAAGCCAGCAGCTGATAGGTGAGACCAGGTGAAGGAGTAGATGAGTGGATAGGGGAGGCAGATGATCAAAGAAGGCATAAAGGGCTGAAGAAGAAGGAATCTCTTAGGACAAGGGACCATGGAAGAAAGGCAAAGTGGAAGAGAACCAGAGGGAGGTGATGGGAGAAGAGAGGAATGAGAGGACAATCAGAATGGGGAATGGAAAGTGGGGGAGGGGAGAAATTACTGGAACTTGGAGAAATTCCAAGTATTAAACATCCACCTGTTTCCCTCCATTTACTGCACCAATTATATCCTCAAAGAACTCCAGTAAGTTTATCAAATGGGACCTGCCTTTCGTGAATCCTTGCTGTGTCTGTCTGATGGAACCACTTCTATCCAGATGACTTGCTATTTCTTCTTCAATGATAATTTAAAACATTTTCCCGACTACAGGCATTAAGCTAGTTGACCTATAGTTACCTGCCTTATGCCTACATCCTTTTTTGAACAATAGTGTTCTACTCGTATTTCGATTTTGATAAATTATCTCAAGAGCTTCCACTATAACTTGTGCCATTTCTTTCATTACCTTGAGGTGCATCCCATCAGTCCCAGGAGACTTGTTTACCTTTAGCCTTGCTCATCACTATCCCTTTATTGACAGCAATTGTACTGAGGCCTTCACCTCCTATTGCATGCATAACAACTCCCTTTGGCTTGTTAGATGTGTCCTCCACTGTGAAGACTGACACCAAATCGTTGTTCAAAGCAGCAACCTTATCCATATTATCTAATATTAATTCCCTCTTCTCATCTTCAAAGGGATGATGTTTCACTTTAGCCACGCTCCTTTACTTCATATAATTAGAAAACGTTTATATTATGTGATAGATTATTCTAATCTCTGTCTTCCCTTTCCTTATTGCTTGCTTGGTTTCTCTCAAGCTCTCTCAGAAGTTCTCCGTCTAGTCCACAAATATCCAAGGCTGGCAAGGATTTCTTCATCAGTCCCTGCTGATGCTCTGCTCTGTGGAAGCCATTACGTCTGCTGCTGCTGTCTGGACACCAGGGTAGTGTGACTTTAAGAATTAACATCCTAACTGTTGGTAGCCAAAGGTTATCAGTTGTACTGAACTCAGTGAGGTCACATTTCAAAGCCTATTTTGCAGCCTTTTGCTTCAAAACATTCACCCATTGAGGCCATTGGTTAAAATTAGCTAATGATATGATGGAATATGGTGACATAATTAAGGAGGACTTTTTATCTAGCTGATATCCCTGTCAGCTGCACAAACATGACACCTAAAATAGAACAAGTCTTCTTGTGGTAAACTTAACTGCCCACTTGTTGAGTGAGAAGCAACTAAACTGACCTGATTTGGTTATAAAGCAGCCTGGATGTGCCTGATCTAGTCTGATTTATTTAATGCAGGTCAGAATGGTGATGAAGGGAAGGGGGTAGGAAGGGGTACAGTACATGAGACTGGATGGAGTTGGGTTGGAGGGTGTATTTTGTTATCAGACCAAGCCAAGAGACGTGGCAAAGGTGGACCACTAGAGGGCTGGAATTCACATAAAGTGGATTGGCATGATTCAGAAATACAACCCAGTGGGGTTTGCTAGACTCGGCCTTGCACAATGCTTGTTAGGCTCGAGGCCCATTCTGTCCAGTGGTGGAGTGTGGTGTTGATGAGAGAATTCTTGCTGGGTTGGGATATTTGTAGGCTTGGAGAAGGAACCTTGATTCTCTCTGGCTCTGTAGACTGGAAACAGACCTTGCTTTCCCATCCACAAAGAAGGTTTCCAATCAATTCTGTCCAAGAGCCTCCCTATCAATTCGGTACAGCTTGGAAGCTGGAGCCAGGACAGAAGGCAGGCATGCTAATTGGCGGCGAGACTGTCTACTGGCCATACACTTAGATGTTATCTGCTGGCCTCAGTCTTTTTTTGGAATGACTAATGCCCTTTATTCACAATTGTCCAGGGCATTCCAGCCCTCACCCTGCCATTCTAAGATGTAACCACTGTTCTAAGATGTAGTCACTGTTAACACAACCAGGAAAATAGCACAAAGCCTTGTAATAGGAGGACAAATTTTCCGACTAGAATATATTTTGCTGCCAAGTGTTGACAATAACGGGAAGGCATTCAGCATGTTTACAGAGTACATATGGTTGCTGTCAACACTAAGGAAGTCCTTACTGTGAATTTGGAAATATGGTCCCCATATGTTTTGTTATTCCATTTAGTACCAGCTTCTTCTCATTAATCTTGCATCGTGCTCTCCTGATTTACCACAGAGAAATGCATTCATTAGGAGGGGATTCAGTTACAGGGTTTCCATTGAATAAGATCATGGTTCTTCTGAATGTAACCCCTGTATTCTGTCATAAAAATATTTAAAATAACTGAATCCACTAAAAAAGAAAGATTAAACAACTGAGAGAAAGAAATTCATTTCACCTCTGTCTTAAATGGGTGTCCTGATTAAATAGAGATTTGTAGTTCATTAGTCTCATACAAGAGGACATATGGTTTCCATGAACACTGTATGAACACACTCAATGTACTCTATTTTTCAATCAAATCACTCCTCCCTCCTCTGATCTCCTGTAGGTAACAGCTTAGCTGTCCACGGTTCCAAAAAGTCTTCCTTACATCCTTCCTTAAATAGGGAGACCAATTCCATATGCAGTATTCCAGACGCAGTCTCACCACAGCCTTATCTAACAGAAATCTCCATTCTTTTGTCTTCAATTCCCCTTGCAGCAAACAAAACCATTCTTTCAGCTTTTGTAGTTGCTCTCTGTACCTGCTCACCTTGTGAATCAGAACTAGGCATCAGGACCATTCTGTACTGCCTCTATACTGGTTCTTGAAAGCTTTCTTGACAAACCTTATTCAGGGAGCTCTCAGATATATACAGGCACCCAAAGTACAGTTGTATATACTTATGTTGGGCTTAATCATTGTTTTTATGGAACCTACCTCATCATTAAACCACTAATGCCTTATAATGACTCAATCGCTAACTTATCAGGAAACACCCTAGAACATATCAGAGTCAGGTTTATTATCACAGGCATGTGATGTGAAATTTGTTAACTTAGCAGCAGCAGTTCAATGCAATAATAATATAGAATAATAATAATAATAATAAATGAATAAGTAAAACAATGACAGTATATGTATATTGAATAGATTAAAAATCGTGCAAAAAACAGAAATACTGTATATTAAAACAAGTGAGGTAGTGTCCAAGGGTTCAATGTCCATTTAGGAATCAGAGGGGAAGAAGCTGTTCCTGAATTGCTGAGTGTGTGCCTTCAGGCTTCTGTACCTCCTACCTAACGGTAACAGTGAGAAAAGGGCATGCCCTGGGTGCTGGTGGTCTTTAATAATGGACGCTGCCTTTCTGAGACACCGATCCTTGAAGATGTCCTGGGCACTTTGTAGGCTAGTACCCAAGATGGAGCTGACTAGATTTACAATGTCAGAATGCCCTCCACAGTATATCTATAGAAGTTTTTGAGTGTATTTGTTGACATGCCAAATCTCTTCAAAGTCCTAATGAAGTATAGCTGCTGTCTTGCCTTCTTTATAACTGCATTGATATATTGGGACCAGATTAGATCCTCAGAGATCTTGACACCCAGGAACTTGAAACTGCTCACTCTCTCCACTTCTGATCTCTCTATGAGGATTGATATGTCTTTGTCTTACCCTTCCTGAAGTCCACAATCAGCTCTTTCATCTTACTGATGTTGTGTGCCAGGTTGTTGCTGCGACACCACTCCACTAGTTGGCATATCCCGTACGCTCCCTTGTCACCACCTGACATTCTATCAACAATGGTTGTATCAGCAAATTTATAAATGGTATTTGAGCTATGCTTAGCCACACCGTCATGTGTATTGTGGTGAACTACATATACCTGTCTGGACACGCCCCCCCCCCCCGCTGACTGCTCCTGTGGCTCCTCCCACTGACCGTGGCTCCTCCCACAGACCCCGGTATAAAGGCGATTGAGGCCTGAGCCCAGCCCTCAGTCTCCAGGATGTAGCATGGTGGTCAACTACTGCTTGTTCTTTCTTCCAGTCAATAAAAGCCGATATCTCGCCTCACGTCTCAGAGAGTTATTGATGGTGCATCATGTATGTAGAGAGTGGAGCAGATATCTTTATGCCTGGGATATTAATAAGACAACAAGGCACATAAAATGAATAATTTAGTGATGATAATATGAGTAAGCTAACCACTGAGAGTGGGAAGTTTCGGTGATGTATTTTGTGGGTACCACACTACCGTGGCGGCTAGCATGATGCTATTACAGCTCAGCGTGCTTTGGAGTTTGGAGCTTAATTCTGGTGCCATTCTATAAGGAGTCTCTGTATGTCCTCCCCTTGGAATGTGTGGGTTTTCTCTGGGTCCTCCGGTTCCTTCCCACAGTCCAAAGACGTAACCGGTAGGTTAATTGGACACGATAAATTGTTCTGTGATTAGGTTAGGGTTAATTGGGGTTGCGGGATTACTGAAGCAGTGTGGCTCGAAGGGGCGGAAGAACCTACTCAGCGTTGTATCACTAAGTAAACAACATAATGAATGGCAGTGTTAGACTGTGTGTTTACAATTTCAAACCCACAGTATCTTCAGGAATGCTAAAAACAGAGGCTGTTTTCCTACCTATCCTGCCTTGTATCCGCAACTCATGGGAGGTATGGGTTCTGTCTGAGTCAGCGGAATGCTGTGGGAAGGATGACTAAAAAACAGAAAATGCTGGAATCACTCAGCAGGTCAGGCAGCATCTGCTGAAAGAGAAAGAAAATTAATATCAAGTCAGGTACCTCTCATCGGACCTGGAAAAGCAAGAAAGTAAGTGGGGGACACATGAAATATCTTCCACAGCTTCATCCAGTCAGAGATATTACCTCTGAGCTCTGCATCCATCCCTCAACCACTCTACAAATTAAGCTAACTTCTTTTATCTCTTTCCCATTTCCGATGAGGGGTCTTTGGCCAGCCTGAAAATATAACCCTGTGGCGACCCACTTCCCAGCGCACTCGAACCAGCTCACAAAGCGGCGCGCGCCGGCATTGAGGCCGGTCCCAAAGAGGGCACCAAGCCTGCTTCACCAGCAAGGGGAAAAGCCCGCGCACGGGATGGGACTGTGAATACATGCCCCCTACAGCATTCCCACCCGGGGAGGGCGGGATCAGGAAGGCTTTAAAGTGAGGCCGCGAAGTTTGAATAAATCTCCTTTGTAACTGCAGCTTACCGACTCCGTGTCATTATTGCAGCGCTGCGTGTAGCACACCGCTACAACCCTGTTTCTCTTTCCGCAAGATGCTTCCTGACTTTGTGGAGTGGTTTCAGTATTTACAGGTTTTTATTTCAGATTTACGGCATCTGCAGGTTTTTGGTAGTCACAGAATGGAAATCTCCGTCTTTCCCAATGTTATTCCTCGAGGGGAAGGAACAAAATTATATCTTGATATCTGCACTGTATCTGACATCCAATGTTTGTTCAACTTAACAACATAGTTCCGGCCATACATACGGGTCCTGGTAATAAAATATACTAAATTTAATTAATTTTTAAATGTGGAAAGACTTATATTTTTAAGCACTTAGGTTTCCCAAATTCCAAATAACATGAAGAACTTAAGTGGACACATACTGGGAATTAAATACATAATCCATGAATGTGTTGCGAAGATTGCATGTTCACAACTATGTTACAGTGAAAGTAGACTCCCACAGATGTCATTTGTTTAATCTATTTCCATTTCAGCTCTTTGGTAAATCCAAGATGATGTTGAGCAGGTCACCATTAAGCCACAAAGTGCAAACATTGACTATTATGGTACAAAAAATATGCAAATGTATTGTTGAGTTCAGACCCAGATAATGTATTGGATGAATAAAGTGTTAGTCAAAACCATCTGCGAACAGCAAATAATCAAAGATTTGTGTTACAGGCTTCTACGTTTTACCATGGAACCAAAACTGGTAAAACCAAGAGAGATAGGAAGAAAATCTGCATAACTATAATGATCAGAACTGAGACTAATTATATCAAGCCTGCATTTGTCTTCAGACATCTTGAATTCTGGAGGCTATCGAATGTATGTCAGCTCTGGCAGGGTTTTCCAGGCTATTACATTCTCCAAAGTGAAACCTAACACCACGAATGGCTGTGATGTGTCACCTCCAGATGAGCTCAACGCCTTTTAATCACACTTAGAATGGGAGAATAAAGCTACTCCTGATCAAATCCATGTAGCATCTGGTAATCACGTGACCCCTGGAGGCCGATATCAGAACATCTTTCAAGACTGTGAACCCTTGCAAGGAGTCAGGGCCTGTTGGTGTACCTGGTAAGGCTCTGAAAACCTGTGTCAGCCACCTGGCTGGAGTGTTTAAGGACATCTTTAATCTCGCACTGCTGCTGTCGGGGGTTCCCACCTACTTCAAAAGGGTGACAATCATACCTGTGCCCAAGAAGAGCAGCCTGAGCTGCCTCAATAATTATCTCCGAGTTGTACTCACATATACTGTGATGAAGTATTTTGAGAGGTTGGTCATTACTGGAATCAACTCCTGCCTAAGCAAGGACCTGGACCTACTGCCATTTGCCTATTGCCACAATAGATCTACAGTGAATGCAATCTCACTAGCTCTCCACTCTGCCTTGGATCTCCTGGACAACAGCAATACCTACGTCAGGTTGCTGTTTACTGAGTACAGCTCAGTGTTCAACACAATCAGATCCTCAGTTCTAATCAATAAGTTCCAAAACCTGGGTCTCTGTACCTCCCTGTGCAAGTGGATCCCTGACTTCCTCACCGGAAGACCACAGTCTGTGCGGATGGGAAATAACATCTCCTCCTCGCTGATAATCAGCATTGGCACACCTCAAGGATGCATCCTTAGCTCGCTTCTCTACTCAGTCTATACCCACGATTATGTGGCACAACTCAAACACCATCTATAAATTTGCCGATGACACATCTATTGTTGGCAGAATTTCATGCAGTGACAAGGAGGTGCTCAGGAGTGAGATAGATCAGCTGGTTGAGTGGTGTCACAACAACAACCTCACACTCAACATCAGTAAGGCCAAGGAATTGATTGTGGACTTCAGGAAGGGGAAGTCAAAGGAACACGCTCCAGTCCTCATCGAGGGATCAACAGTGGAAAGGGTGAGCAGTATCAAGTTATTGGGTGCCAGCATTTCTGAGGAACTATCCTGTGCCCAATATGTTGATTCAATTCAAAGAAGTCAGCTATATTTCATGAGGAATTTGAGGAGACTTGGTATGCCATGGAAGTCTCTAGCAAATTTCTACCGATATACCGTGGAGAGCATTCTAACTGGTTGCATCACCATCTGCTATGGAGGGCCCATTGCACGGGATTGGAAGAAGCTGCAGAACGTTGAGAACTCAGTCAGCACCATCATGAGCACAAGCCTCCCATGCATCCAGGACATCTTCAAAAGGCGGTGTCTCAAAAATGCAGCATTCATCATTAAGGAAGCCCCTCACTCAGGTAACACCCTTTGACGCTACCATCAAGGAGGGGGTACAGGAGCCAGAAGGCATACACCAAACGTTTCAGGAACAGTTTTTTCCCCCCTTTCTGCCTTCAGATTTCTGAATGGACAATGAACCCAGGAACACTTTACAGTACAAGAGACCCGAGCTCCATTCTCATCACTGCCTGTAAGGAGCGTGTTCTCCCTACGAATGCGTGCGTTTCTTCCAGATGTTCCAGTTTTGTCCCATGTTCCAAAGACATACCGGTTGGTAGGGTAATTGGTCATTGTAAATTGTCCTGTGATTAGACAGATTAAATTGGGTGATTACTGGACGGCGCGTCTCGAAGGGCGTACTCTAAACTCTATGTCAATAAATAAATAAATTTTGAAATTTATAGTTTTATTATTCTGCATTGCATTGCACTGCTGCTGTAAACAACAAATTTCATGATATCCCAGTGATATTAAAACCAGTTCTGATTCATTTGTCTACAGACTTCTGGTCACAGCCACAATGACTTGTTTCTTTAGACTGGAAAAAATGTATGACTTACCAAAGGAGCCACAGAAGGGTTTTGTTTCTAATTATTGTTTATTTGTTCCCAACAACAATCAGAAAACATGAGGAAAGTTTTAAAATGCCAATCCCAGATATAAAATATATATGGGATACATGAGAGAATCAGTTTCTAGTCTATTTGGATAAAATAAAAAGGCACTAATAATTGTTCTATTGATTTAGGAAATGTATGATGTTCCAGAAATCCTGTGGTGTGTCCAAATCAATCCGATTTAAAAGATCCAAAGTTATTGTTTAAGGATCATGATTACCTATTACCTGAAGGGAAAGCCAGAGTTGGCTTGAAGGAACTAGCAAACTTGAGGCTCTCTATGAGGCTGTTCAAATAAATCCCTGTAGCAGTTACAAATTTGCAGATGTTTTAGCAATGCAACTAAAAAGAAGTATTTTAATTGAGTCACTTGTGGTTATTTGTGTGGCCTTCTTGATCGATCAAGTGGGATATTCCATAAGAGTATTTCGTTTGGATTAAGGACGATTTGGTTCCTGCCTGGTTTTGTGGGTTTTGAGGTGGCCGATGTGGTTGATGAGGGAAACTACAGAATCTTCCACAGACGGGTCTGGTGGTATCTGGTGGATTAAATGAATGGCTAATTCGCAAGTTGGCGTGCTTCCTCCTTGCTCCTGAGGCATGGATTTGAGGTTCTAGGTTTCATCCCTAATGCTTTTTCTCCACTTTGAGTTGTCATGGCTCAGGGATTGTAAATAGTCAATGGAAATGTTGAACTTTTGAAGGCAAATTTATGAAGCATATCCTTGATTCATTTCCACCTTCACCTGGCAACCTATTCTCATGGCAGAGCTTGGAAAGAGTCTGTTTCCAAATCTGGTGTTGCAAAACGAAATGGCGTGTTCCGTCCAGTAGAGGCAACTGAGTATAATTGGGCAGGATGGGGGATGCAGATTAACAATAATACTGACCTTGCTCATGAATCAGAGAGGATAACATCAAACTTCACTCACCCCATCTCTGAACTGTTCCCACAACTTAGAGCCTCACTTTCAAGAACTCTTCATCTCATGCTCACAATGTTTATTGCTTCTTCATTTATTACTATTATTTCTTTCTTTTTCTCTTTTTGTATTCGGAGTTTACTGTCTTTTGCACATTGGTTGCCTGTCCATTCTGTTGGCAGCAGCCTTTCATCGAATCTATTGTTTTTCTAGTATTTAATGTATATGCCCACAAAAATATGAATCTCAGGGTTGTGCTGTATATGGTGACATAAACGTACTTAGATACTAAATTTACTTTGAACTTCGAACAGTGAAGGCATCTCAGTGAAGTCTCAAACAACACTGCATTATCGCACCAATATATCCCTCAGTCTTTGTGGTGTAACGTTTCATATTATCTCCAACAAAGTCCATGCAGAGGAGAAGCTAATCTTCAGAGTTAGTTGGAAGTAATGGTGACCACATTCCAGAATTAAGGCCACCCTGGGCTCGGCAGGTGAGGAGTAGCACGCAGACACTGTTTGAGTTTGCACATGTCCTGTGGCAGAACTCCCAAGTTATTGTTGACTTGTTCACTGAATCATGCCAGTGGCTTGACTCTCTATGTACACAAACCAAGCTCTACTAGCCCCCTGTTCCCTCAGGGAACACTACAATCTGCCAATAAAGATTGACACCAAGATCTTGGAAAACCAGGATCATTGCTCAATACTTGGAGCCGTTTCTTGGAGAAGACAGGTACGATGATAGAATTCAGAATCACCTTCAATGCACCAGGACAGACTGAGCAAAAATGTTTGAAGATGAAAACCTCAGATCTGGTAGAAAATGTACAATCCACTGGGAAACAGTAACCCACCCCTTAAGTATTTCTAGGATCAACATTTTTAACCCAGGCAACCTGTTCATATTCTATACCTTCACAGTATGGTCTGGGTCAATTTTGACCTGGCCCAAGAATCCCCTCATAACAAGTGTCTATACCAAATTTACAATGTATAAATAGCCTATATGACATTAATAAATGGGCGATTAATCCTTGATTAATGTTTCAGAGATCTAGAATCCATTTCAATAGATACGGGTCAAATTTGACCCTGAACAGCCTCAATGTACAAAAATATGTAGCACCTGTACAAAAGTATAAAATTTTTAAATATTTTCATTTTGAGTCACTTTAGGAAAAGTCATCAAATTTTGGCTCAAAAAAATGGCATTTAGGGTGTTTTTACTGCTGTCAAATGTCAAAATGGGTCCAATTTGACCTGAACAGTATGTAAGGATTAAAATGATGTATAATTCTATTTATTTTGGGGGTCAGAGCATCACCATGAAGGCCAGCATTTATTGCCTGTCTTTAATTGCCTTTGATAAAGTGTCAGTGAAGCACTTTTCCTTGAACAACTGCAGTCTATTAGGTGATAGTACTCCTACTGTGCTTCCAGGGAGAAGGGAATGCTAGGATTTAGCCCCAACGACAAAGAAGAACTGGTGATAAGTTTCTGAGGCAGAATAATGTGAGACATGGAGGGGAACACTTCCAAATTGAGCCTTCTGGGTGGAGGAAAACCTTTGGATTGTCAAGAAGTGAGTCACTAGCTTTGGACACACAGTCTCTGACCCACTCTTGCAGCCATAATATTTATGTGGCTGTTCCACTTCAGTTTCTGGTCAAAGGTAAACCTTGGGATAATATTAGTGTGGGACTTAATAACAGTAGTGTTATTAAATACCAAAGTGGTTAAACTCTTTATTATGCCCACTAGTTGGCTCTTTTGTAGCAAGTCAGCTCTTGCCTAATTATTTAGCAAGTATGGGCTGCAAAATTTACTGAAGTGTTAGAATGGAGTTGAATGTTGAAAAATTAAAAAAAAATGCAGATGTTTGAAATCTGAAATAAAATTAGAAAATACTAGAAAACAGTCAGGTCAGGCAACATCTGTGGAATGATAACTAGTGTTCCTGGTCCACGATTCTCACAGTATGGTCTAGTCTGCACCAGGTCACTTTGGGGATCACCTTTTGTGTTTGGCGCTCAGGAATGATCCTGAGTTTATGGCTGCCTGGCATTGCATTTCCCTCTCGCAGCCCCACTCTGACCTCTCCACTCTGATCTCCTGCACTGCTAAAACAAAGCCTCAGGGTCAACACCTCATTTTCTGTTGGAGTCGGCAAGACTTGATATCAAATTCTCCAGCCTTCGGCAACTCACCGTTTCTTTCTTCTTGTTTGAACTGGGCATTTTTACTCTCCATCCCACAGAACCATTCTTCTTTCATTTGCATACTCTAGTTTGCTGAGCGTGTCCCTAGCAGTCTTACTTGACAATATCACCCCAATATTCCTGTTTTTGTCGGTCATATTAGGTTCAAAAAGCATCTAGTGCTTTCCTGGCCTACATGGCGAATAAACTCTTCTCAGGCTTCCAGACAGGTGAAGGTGTCAACTTTATCCGACGATTCAAAGCCAAACTCTGCCATCTTCATTCCCAAAAACCGATACCTGTACCCAGTTGGAAACCCGAGAAAAGCTTATGCACTGTTACGTTCAGTAATATGGACGTATTAAAGAGGGTGCAGAAGAGAAAGGCTGAGCAAGCTAGGGCTTTTCTCTTTG
Organism: Hemitrygon akajei; assembly: GCF_048418815.1. Classification (NCBI taxonomy): domain Eukaryota; kingdom Metazoa; phylum Chordata; class Chondrichthyes; order Myliobatiformes; family Dasyatidae; genus Hemitrygon; species Hemitrygon akajei. Next base: position 138,505,178 of record NC_133130.1, read on the forward strand.
GAGTGAAGGACAATGAGAGGTGACCCGATGAAGGTGTAAAGATGAAAGGGGCATAGATAGAGTGGATGGCCAGCACCTTTTTCCCAGGGCAGCAGTGGACAATATGAGAGGTCATAATTTTAAGACAATTGTAGAAAAATAGAAGGAGGATGTGGTGGGTGTGCGAAATGTGCTTCCAGAGGTGTCGAAAGAAACAGATGCATTTGGAAATTTAAGAGGGTTTTAGATAGGCATGTGCTTGAAAGAAAATGGAAAGCCTTGTGGGAAGGAAGCATTAGATTGATCTTAGAGTAGGTAGGAAGATTGGCACAACATCCTGGGCCAAATGACCCATACTGTACTGGTCTATGTTCTATAGTCACAATATTAACAACATGTTACCTGGAGATGCTAGATGAACTGTCTATTGAATAGCAATGTTATTTAGTTTTATTAAAGCAATTTCCTTTGTTCCACCCATTTGCCACCCCCCACCCCCCAATCTCTACTGTTTAGGCTAACTTGTTTTTTCTCTTTCTCAGTTCTGATGAAGGGCTCTGGACATGAACAACTAACTCTGTTTCTCTCTCCACAGATGCTACCTGACCTGGTGAGTTTCTCCAGGATTTTCTGTTTCCATTAATGTTTTTTTATTTCAGATGACTTTTATCAACTCAGAGTTTCTCCAAATTAGTAAATATTTAGAAAACAAGGAGAAATTAATCTCCAAGCTTATTAACATGAATCTTGAAAAGCTCTTGAACTCTGGAATGTGTTTTCAATCAGCCTTGAGCCTGCAATGAATCTGCACTCTTTTTTTGGATTCAGATTGTGCCTGGACAGCAGAATGGCAAAAATCCTCCCAGATTCCAAAATCACGCTAGAAATATTTTCCCACAAATTCATTTCAAGAGATTAAAAAAAACAGAAGAAGAATATTATTTATTTTTGGACATCACAGGCAAAGCTAGTATTTATTACCCTTATTTGTTTATCGCTTGGTATTCAAAGGGATCAGATACTGTATATAAGTATTTGGAAAGACATGGATTGATTAAGGAAAGTCAGCATGGCTTTGTACGTGTTAGGTCATGTCTAACCAATCTTATAAAGTTTTTTGAGGAAGTTACCTGGAAAATGGATGAAGGGAAGGCAGTGGATGTTGTCTACATGGACTTTAGGAAGGCACTTGACAAGGTCCCGGTTGGTCAAGAAGGTTTAGTCACTCTGCATTCAGGATGAGGTAGTAAATTGGATTGGACATTGGCTTTGTGGGAGAAGCCAGTGAGTGATAGTAGAGGGTTGCCTCTCTGAATGGAGGCATGTAACTAGAGTGTGCCACAGGGATTGGTGCTGAGTCCTTTGTTGTTTGTCATCTATATCAATGATCTGGGTGATAATGTGGTTAACTGGATCAACAAATATGTGGAAGAGATCAAGATTGGGGGTGTAGTGGACAGTGAGGAAGGCTATCATGGCTTGCAGAGAGATCTGCATAAGTTGGAAAAATGGGCTGAAAAATGGCAGAGGGAATTTAATGCAGACTAGTGTGAGGTTTTGCACTTTGCTAGGACCAACCAGGGTAGATCTTACACAGTGAATGGTAGGTCACTGAGGAGTGTGGTAGAACAAAGGGATCTGGGAATACAGGTCCATAATTTGTTGACAGTGGCATCACAGGTAGGTAGGGTCATAAAGAAAGGTTTTGGTGCATTGGCCTTTATAAATCAATGTATTGAGTACAGAAGATGGGATGTTATGTTGAAGTTGTATAAGACATTGGTGAGGCCTAATTTGGAATACTGCATGCAGTTTTGGTCACCTATCTACAGGAAAGATGTAAACAAGTTTGAAAAAGTACAGAGAAAATTTACAAAGATGTTGCCGGGTCTGGAGGACCTGAGTTATAAGGAAATATGTTCGCACTGTATTCTTTTGAACGTAGAAGATTGAGAGGAGAGTTGATAGATGTATACAAAATTATGAAGGGTATAGATAGGGTAAATGAAAGCAAGCTTTTTCCACTGAGGTTGGGTGGGATTAAGTGTGAAAGGTGAAAAGTTTAAGGGTAACATGAGGGAAAATTTCTTTATGCTGAAGGTCATGACAGTGTTGAATGAGCAGTCAGCACAAGTGGTCCATGCACACTCAACATTTAAGAGAAGTTTGGATAGGTTCATGGATAGTAGGGATATGGAGGGCCATGGTACTGGAGCAGGTTGATTGGAGTAAGCAGTTTATATGGTTTTGGTATGGACTAGAGGGGCTGAAGGGCCTATGTCTGTTCTGTACTTATCTATGAATCTATGAAACATGCTAAATATTTCAGGTAGATATTCCATCCAATACTGTTGGGCAGGAGTTCCAAGTACTTAGACCTAACCACTAAGAAGGAAGACATGAAAGAGTCTTTTTCTGTTGATCAGTGTCAAAAAGGTAAATTAAATCCACTGCGATTCAATGTTGTAAAACAATAAACAGGAAAACTTCCGGGGGGGGGAGGGGGTTGATTACTTTTTATAGGCACTGCATTTCTAAATCAGGGTGTTGTATGACTTGGAGGTAGCAGCAGAGTTCCTCTGCACCTGAGGCCCAGTGGAAGAGATCACAGGAAGAAGAGATGTTGACAAAATCATTGTCACACAGCCTCTGACAGTGATGCACATCACATCCCCTGTGTGACTGTTAGGGTGTATTTTGGGCTTGGGACATAGAACAAACATTGACTTCAGTGACCAGCCTTCAGATCTGAACATGGGTTGTAGATTAAATTTAAATCACAGCTCAGAACAGACCTGGAAACAGGCACTGAACTGATATCATTTGCGTATTGGATGCAATCGACACCCCGATGCATGAATAGGACGCAGACGATAGCGTGTAGAATAAATTGTAGATAGAGGAGACATTTGACTGAGATGTCTGCACATGCATGAAAGCAATCAACAGCCCCTGCATGAATACAACAGTCATTAACACTTACTTTGGGTGTGTTAGTGGGAAGATCCAAGCATTTGAAAACTACATGTAACTCAGAAGAAGCATTATGAGGGCATTGCAACTAGAAATTGTCTTGTATTTTTGTTTTTTAACATATAAAAATGTGCTGTAATGTTGGATTGGGGGAACCTCTCTCGAGTAACTCCTAAAGGCTCTCAGCTTATTTGTGTGTGCGTGTCGAAAAAAAGACTATTTTTATACCGACCAGCTGCGTCTCTCTTGTGACTTTGTTCGCATTATAACATGACCGTGTGTGTGCGTCTGACTGGATACCAATCATTCAGGCTGCTCTGTTCTACATGATGCTGAGCTCCTTGACTGTGGTTGGGTCTGATCTCATTTAGGCAGGTGGCAACTGCTCCATCACACTCCTGAGTCACGTCTTATAAATGATGGTAGGAGCTGATTCACTCACCACAGTACACCTGGCCTCTCACAGGAAGCCGGAGCAGTTACGTGTCTCACCCAGATGAGATCTTGCTCAATAGTGAACCATCACTTGATGATGGGGGCGTGGGTGACATTGATCTTAAAGTCACTGAGTCTTCAACCAGGCCGTTACTTTTGCTGGAGAGGGTCATTTTGTCGTCCAGAAGTTGCTTACTAGTTTATTCCTGAACATTGTCACAGTCTAGCTGTATACCGACATAAACTATTTTGTTTAGTGAAGAACTGCAAATGGAATTGAGCATTGTGCTCTCATTATCAACATGCTCAGGTTGGGCTGAAGTGACCTCCATCAGCATCAACCATTTTGCTTTGTGCAAGTTATGGATGCACCCATTGGAGTGTTCTTGAGGCCCCTTGACGTTGTTTCTATTATAGTTCCTTGATGCGACACTTGATTAAATCTGATGTCAAAGGGATCATTTTTTCTCACCACTCAAATCCTGCTCTATGGTCCAGATTGTAGGAGTGTTGACAAAAATCGACACCAGTATAATTACTTCCAACGTACACTTTATTTGCCCCACAAACAAATGGCGATGTCGTATATATAGATCAAGAAAATAACCCACCCCAAAATGCAATAACGTACATCGTAACACGTAACGCACATGGCTAACTTAACCCTAACAGTCTGGGTGAATTCTGCCTAATGAAATTAAGGAGTCGAGTATAAGAATTATGGGCGGCTCTCCGGTATTCAATACGTTCATGGCTAACGTAACTATAACTTCAATTCTACAATCCCATCTACCCACAGTCATCCTATCAGGTAGAGATATGAGACAGTAAATACTGGCATCTGGAATAATAAGCAATCTGCTGGATGAGCTCATTGGGCTGAGCAGCATCTGATGGGGGAAAGAAGCTGTCGATATTTTGTGATGAAATCTTGCATCAGGACCTGGGCCTTGAGGTACTTGACTCAAAACGTTGGTCGTCCCTCTCCCCTACAGATTCTGCACAAGATTCTGCTGAATCTTATCAGATATTGTCAAGCTTGTCCATAAGTGAGCCCAGATCATAATAAGATTTAGGGCAGAGTGGTCCTAATGAAACCCAACCTGGGCATCAGTGACCAACTTACAGGTGAGTAGTGCCTCCTGATAATACTGTTTACACCTCTCATCAGTTGCTGATGATGGACAACAGGCAGGTTGGAGGTAATTTGATATAGAAGACAAAGAGGAAGGCAGCATCCATCATTAAGGAGCCTCACCATCTAGAACATGTCCTCTCCTCATTACTACCATTGGGGAGGAGATACAGGAGCCTTAAGACACATTCACAAAGACCCAGAAACAGCTTCCTCCTCTCAGCCTTCAGATTTCTGAGCTGTCCATGAACCCATAGACAGCCTTCTCATTATTGCTTTTCTTGACACTATTTATTTTACTAAGTTATAGTGTTTTTATGTTTTTTCACTGCACTGGGGCCGGAAAGCAACATATTTTTCATCATATAACACTGATAATAATTCTGATTCGAATGGGTTAGTCATGCTTATTGCCTGTAGGTTACGTCTGCGAATGCATCTCTCTGCTGCTTGTCTAGTCCGTGGCAGCACACTCCAAGTTCAGGCACGAGTTGGAGGTGCAAAGGGACTTTGGAGCCCTCGTACAGAATTCCTTAAAGTGAAACTTACAGGTTAAGTCAGTAGTAAGGAAAACAAATGCAATGTTGGCATTCATTTTGAGAGGAATGTAATGCAAAGGTTTTATAAAGCACTGGTCAGACCACATTTGGAGTCCTGTGAGTAGATTTGGGCCTCTTATCTAAGAAAAGATGCGCTGGCATTGGAGATGGTCTAGAGGAGGTTTACAAGAATGATCCTGGGAATGAAAGGGTTAGTGTATGAGCAGCATTTGAAGACCCTAAGCCCATCCTCACTGAAGTTTAGAAGAATGAGGAGGATCTTATCGAAACTTATCAAATATTGAAAGATCTGCATAGAGTGATCGTGGAGAGGGCGTTTCCAATAGTGGGCGAATCTAAGGTCAGTCAGCAGAGTTTCAGAATAGAAGGAATTCCCTGTAGAACAGAGATGTGGATAAATTTCTTTCGCCAGAGAGTGGTAAATCTGCAGAATTCATTGCTACAGAGAGCTATGGATATCAAATTATTGTGTATAGATAAAGCAAAGGTTAATAGGTTCTTGATTAGTAATGGCATCAAAGGTTATGGAGAGAAGACAGAAGAAGGAGGTTGAGAGGGAAAGTAAATCGGTCATGAGCAGATTCAATGGGCTGAATGGCTTGATTCTGTTCTTATGGTTTTTGGTCCTAAGTCTTCAGATGATTACAAGGAAACTTAGCAAAGTTGACTGGGTTAATCCGCGATCTGTTTGAATGCAATGTTTATAATATAACCACGAAGTTTGCAAGGCTGTTTCAGAGAGCAGTGAAGAGTCAACCTCTGAATGTGGCTCTGGAATGACATTTCGGATGGAGCATTTAAGGATGTAAGACAGGTTTCCTTCTTTTTAGGGGATTCATTAGCCATATATTTTATATTGACAGCTGTGTTGTCATTACAGACAGTGTACTTTTTGTTTAATTCTCAATTATAAACTGAATTTAAATGTTACACCGGCTGTGGTGGGGTTTGAACCTGTACGCCTGGATTGCTAGTCCAGACTGCTGGGTTACTTTTGCTTCTGCGCCATCACAGTTCTCAAAACAAAGGTAATCAGCCTAAAATATTAACTTGGTTCAGCCTGGTCTAGCTTGACTGCCTGAGCTTTTCATAGCAATCATTTTCATTGCAGGTTTCCAGCAAGTGCAGTACTTTAGTATCAATTCAGGAGAGATACTGGAACGAGTATTTGTTGGAGTTACAAAATCAATTAAGGATGCAATTCAAAGCCTGGTTCATAGTTTCTTCAGTTTCATGGGAATAAAAGAGTTCAATGCTAAATTGGGTTATCTGCTTCTTAACTGCAGACTCAATTCCCTTTGCAGATCTCGGGGTTAACCTTGACCTTTCCCACCATGGCTGTTAAGTCAGCCTTATGTCTTCTTTCTGTCTGCATCACAACTGGCCATTTTTGCCTGCCATCTCTTTCTACCCTTCTATTTCTTTCATTTGTACATTCTGGCTTGCTGGACATGGCCCTGTAGGGCAGACGATACAACATCAGCAACACTGCAAACAGACCAAGGGGCTAAACTGTCCATTTAATGTCGATATATTTTCACCCAATCACAGACAATCCCTTTGTTCCACTCATTGCCTACTATCACCTTCTCCGTCACTTTCCCTCTTTCTCACTTCTGAGGAACTGTGTATAACCTAAAATGTTAACTCTTCCTTCTTTTTGCAGTTACTCTGTCATCTGTTGAGTGTTTCCAGCATTTGATTTTTTAATTTCAATTTCTTGCTGCATTTTTATAATTTTCCTATAGGATCCATGGTTCGATTGGAATCACTGAAGTCCCATTCTCAGATCATCAAGTGGTACAGAGTGGAGAAGGGGGTGGGGGAGGCAGGGATATGCACGGACTGCACAGCCAACTTCGCTTCCCTCTCACTAACTTCAGTGGAAGCTGCAAGAGAGTTGCTTCAATCCCAACATGTCATTGTCCCTGTCGCATCTTCCCAAACCCAGGCAATGCTGAGGTTGGAGAGAGCCTTCACTATCATCCTTTTGTCTCAATGGGTGTCCTGCCAGAATGCATCATCGTGGAATTAGCAGAAGTATTTCTAGATATAGATAATGGGCTGCAAGCTCAAGGGCGATATTTATCTACAGCTGGTTTTGTTTATTGAGATACAATGCGGAATAGGCCTCAGGCTGCCCAGCAATCCTCCAGTTTAATCCTAGCCTAATCATGGGACAACTTACAATGACCATTAACCTATTAAATAGTTCATCTTTAGACTGTGGGAAGAAACTGGAGCACCTTGAGGAAACCTATGCAGTTACAGGGAGAACGTACAAACTCCTTAAAGGTAGTGGCTGTAATAGAAGCTGGGACACCTGTACTGTAAAGCTTTGTGCTAACCACTACTGTGCCACCCTGTTCTGGAGAGGATGAATACAAAATACTAATCATTTTAGAATCTACTATGTCTCATTCTTTCTCGTTGCCCAGGAGACCAGGGACTGCATCAGATGCAGAATTGAGTCTGTGATTCCAACGACAAGTAGGAGGTACGCTTTTACTCCGGAAAAATGGAGAGTCGGGAAATGATTTGTTACAGTCTTACATTACCGTAATAAAAAATCCATATAAATAGATTTACTTTGTGCTTAACTGGCAGCAATTCAAGGGCACTAAATGTCAAATTTTGCAGCTTAAGAAGAATTAGTCATGCAAGAACAATTCCGTTGTCAGACTTTTGCCCACTCCATACCTTTCAAATGATTTAACTTTGATTACTAAATGTCCTCTTGCAGGAGATTGGGACAAATATAGTTCTGAACACGGCAAAGACTGATTCCAACAAGTTAAGCCATCTGTAATCCCCACTCATATTCTCCAACACTCTTGAGGACTACATTGGGATTTGGAAATGAAATTCAATAGGGGGTTATCCTCTACGAGTTGGATTACCTGACACTGCAGAGACTTAATTTTATGGAAGTGTAAAATGACAAAAATCGTAAAATGAAGGCTGGTTAACAAATCCTGATAATCTCTCACGGGGAAGGGAAAGGGTTCTGTAAGAAATCCCACTCACTTTCAATGTCTACCACAACACTGATTATCAAACAAGACAAACAGAACCATCCTTGTACAGAACAGTGAAGAGGCTAAGAGGGAAGTGTGGAATGACACTACCATCGGGAATGAGCATTGAACGCCTCAGCGAATTGCACAGCCTGCAGGGTTCTCCCTGCTACATAACATCAACGGTTCCATATTTGACCTCATTGGGGAATCACCACCGTGGGCACTCGGTGCACAAATGGCACTTTGGGATTGTGCAGAATGTGACTGATGAAAATTCTGCAGAGGTACTGTAGAGAGCGTTCTGACCGGTTGCATCACAGCCTGGTATGGAATCTCTAATACACAGGATCAAAAGAGACTGCAGCGGTTGTAAACTCTACCTGCTCTATAATGGGCACCATCTTCAAAAGGTGGTGCCTCAAGAAGGCAGTGTCCATCATTAAGGGCCCTCACTATCTGGGACAAGCCCTCATTGCAACTACCAGGGAGAAGGTACAGAAATCTGAAGACTGACTCTCAGTCTTTTAGGAACAGACTCTTCCTCTCTGCCATCAGATTTCTGAACAGCCTGTGAATCCAGAAGCACTATCTTGCAACAAAATCCTCTTTTGCACTATTTATTTTGTTTAAGTAGAAACTTACAATTTTTTTTTATGTCTTGCACTGTATTGCTGCCACAAAGCAACAAATTTCATGACATAGAAAACGCTGGAGGAACTCAACAGGTCAGGCAGCATCTATGGAAATGATTAGATAGTTGGCATTTCAGGCAAGGGTCTCGGCCCAAAACACCGAGTATCTATTCATTTTCAGAGGTGCTGCCTGACCTGTTGTATTCCTCCAGCATTTTGTGTGTGTTGCTTTGGATCTCCAGCTTCTGCAGACTTTCTCAAGTTTAAAATTTCATGACATACTGTATGTGAGCAATAATAAACCTGATTCTGATCCCATAACAACCCCAGCTTGCTTCCCTTCCACAAGAATACGGGATTTTTAGTGGTTGTTACTCCATGTTAATCTCTGACAGGTAGGAGAGGTAGCCCACCTGATAATGTCTGCAGAGTGCTCCTACTTGAGACAAAATATCAAATATATATTTTCAAGCCATTCTTCATCTCTTGAGATGAATTGTTCTTTCTGCATACATGGGTGAGCATCAAATTCTCTTCAATTTCCTTGATATTTTTCCTGTTCTAAGATTCTAATCATACAGGAATTTGACAGCTAATTATTCCCTTGATTATTCTCCTTGTTCATTCATCCCTCCTCACTAATCTCCCTCTCAGCACTTATCCCTGCAAGTGTCCAAACTGTTACACTGGACATTCACCTCCTTCATAACCTCCAGTTACGGCTGCAAACAGGCCTTCCAGGTGAGGCAGCACTTCACCTGTGAACCTGCTGGGGCCACCTATTGTATCTAGTGATCCCGGTAAATTGGGAGACCACTCCGAGCATATCCATGCCATCTTCCAAAAGTATAACTTCCTGGTTGTCAGACATTTTAATTCTGAATCCCATTCCCTGGTGGTCTATAGACTCCTCTGGTGCCACCTTCAGGGTGGAGGAACAACTCCTTATATTACATCTGGGTAGCCTCTAACTTGATGGCATAAGTACCAATTTCTCCATCCAATAAAAAACACCTCTCCCTCCCCCCTCTTTTTCTATTCCCCATTCTGGCCTCTTACCTCTTCTGACCTGTCTATCACATCCCCTTGGGTCCCCTCCTCCTTCCCTTTCTCCTATGATCCACTCCCCTCTCCTATTAGATTCCTTCCTCTCAATTACCTTTCTGACTCACCTGGCTTCATCTGTCATCTGCATGCTATCCTTTCTCTCCCCCTATGCTGGCATCTTCCCCCTACCTTTCCAGTCCTGAAGAAGGGTCTCGTTCCAAAACATTGACTGTTTATTCATTTCCATAGATGCTACCTGAGCGACTGAGTTCCTCCAGCATTGTGTGTGTGTTGCTTGGGATTTCCAACATCTGCAGAATCTCTTGTGTTTAAGATTATACACCACTAACTCACTAATGTTCCTTTTGCACTGTTGCCTTATCTCTAAATTATCCACCAGTAGTGAGTAATGTCGCAAGGGAAGAATTCATTAACGGCTCAACTGAACAAACAGACTGTTGAAAGAGGACAATCATCTCCCAGCTTCTCACATAATTCCTACTTCCCCCCAACCTTACTACCTTCCCCTCTCAGCTCACTTCTCCTGGAGTTGGTTAAATAGTCAGCCATTAGAAAATGACTTTGATACTGTTTGAAACAGAACCATTGGACTATTGCAAGACACAACTACAATGCAGCTTTCACAGTTTGCTTCTGACTTCTCCAATCTGCGCATACTGCTGTGTGTACGAAAATCCACCAGCACCTGCCATTCTCCTTTGCACATCCTAGTGTGCATCCTGCAAAAGGCATCAGCTCCCACCTCCAGAAAAATGACATTGCCAGCAACATTCCAGACGCTTTTTTTCAGATTAGGATAATTTCTGCCTGCTTTAATAAAGCTAGATATCAAAACCTTTAATGTAAATTTTGTGCTTTTGATATAGCCAATAAATAGTTGTTAACTTTGTTCTAGAAATGGGGGATACCAGGTTTTGAGCTGTTGAAGTAGATTGTGGAAAGTCAGTAATCAGAGCCATTCTGTTGTCTATTAATAACGCAACCTCCAGATGTTGGAGTCATGTGAAAATAGTTATTGAATCTTGTTTTTGAAACAGTAGCGTTGCTATTTGTTACAAAGAGAGAGGCAGAGCTTGTTGATGAATAATGCAACTTCCTTGGTACTTTTCCATGATATTCAATGTTAAAAGATCAGGGTATTTTTTTCCTCTTTGAGGGGTGGGGAATATTATTTCTACCAGAAATTTAAGCACCTGTTGTTTATAATATCTTGCCCATTAAGAAGAATGGACAGGAAACCTCATGCAAGATTCAGACGATCAGGTTAATTTTCTTCGTCGGTAAAGTGTCCGGAAATCTTCTGCTGAATTTCTTCATTGGTTAACTTGATTTGAAGTGACAAGTGGAAGTATATCACCGAGTCCTGCTTCACAAAAATTGAACAAGTTATTTCAGCTGACCGCCAAAGGTTGCTCCTGTCCTCTGCAAAGCTTTACCAGAGCAACCGAGCAGTCACACATCCACCTGGCCATGTTGCAAAGAAGGCCTGCCTTCCGCTTTGCCCTTTATTTCATCCACCAGTTTTCTTTCACATGAAGGTACGTGCGCAAGAGCAACATTCTGATTGCGGTGAGAAGGGGTGAAGCACTGGGTTCATCTGCTGTATCCATAATTCCAAGTCAGGTGAATGATTGATAGATATCAGCTGTCACAGGGAAGAAAGTAGCTCCCCGGTAAATGTACCATTCAGGGAACTAATGTAAGATGGCAAAGAGGATAGGCAGGAAGATTATATTAGGTTTTCGTGATCTTGTATTTACACAGCGATAGCCATACAAATGCCTCACTGATTATTCGGCAGACTTTAGAAAGAGATGGGTCAAAGACCCAGGAAACAAATGCCTCCCTTTTTACTGTCCAGTACATCAAATCACATCAAAAGATTGGCAGCAGGAACCTTTGCTACAGATGGTGTCAATGAGATGAAAAAATAAATGAAAGAAAGCAGAACACTTTGTAGAACCGTCCATAGAGTTCCAACACAAGCACAGGACTGTCTCAGGATGTGCAGCTCCCTTGTTGATGTTTTTGTGGCCCGCTTGAATAACATAACATTTGCCAAAGTTGAAGCAACTTTGCTTCTAAATGAAAACCTTGAAGATCATCTGTAAAAATGAAAGCAGATTTCTCTTTATAATGTTGGGCAGATGGGCAGTGAGACTCAAAATCCTTCCCCGTTTTCAGTATCTAGACAAATTGTAGCACTTTTATTTCTGCCCACCTTGTAAAATAAGGTGCCAGTCCAGTTCCTGGTGCTTCTCCTGTGACCTGTATTGTGCACGTGTGTTACCCTGGGGCAAAGTTGCTGCAGGGATATTAGATGGACATGCATGAGTTACCAGGATCACGTAGCTAAGTGAGAGACTTCAGAGAACAAATAATCCAGAAAAAGGAAGCATTGATTTCAGTAACAAGGAATTAGTTAGGATACAGTTTTGTTAGATTTTGGTCTGCAGATATCTGCATTTATTTCTGACACTCACTCCCACCTTCACGGCCCATTGCAGGAGAGCTAACTGTATTGTAAAGGATGGCCATTCTTTTTTCTCTCGTCTACTTTCCGAGTGAAGATACAGGAGCTTGAAAGGTGAGATAACCAGAGTCAAGAGTAGCTTCTTCTCCTCTGGTATCGGAGCTCTGAGCCCGTCACTTGCTTCGCACCACCTTCACCGGTACTGCCGCCGTGTTCTTGAACATCTGCATCTTAGAACTGTCGTTGTTATTGTCACTTCTGCACTTCTTTCTGCACTGTCTCAGTCTGCACTTCAATACTTTGCATGGTTCTCTTGTTTCTACTGTCGTATTTATTATTACCAGGTGCCCTGTTGGCTCTGTGAGCCTCATGCGAGCAAGGAATTTCATTTGCATTCTGATGTCTATGACAGTGAACCATCTTGGAATCAGTTCCAAACATAATTGGGGCAGGCTGATATCCCATTTAGGCATAACATTGTAAACTATTATCAGGGAGGAAGGGGTGTACAAATCTGATGTATGGAGGGCTTGAAATCATGTTAAAAGATTTTTGAGGGTTTATTTACACAACTACACCTTCAGATGAAGTATGTTAGAAAAGTGGTACAAAGGGAACTCTGAAACTTGCTAGTCTGACTTCAGACCACACTGACCCATAACACCATAAGGCCATAATATATAGGACCAGAATTAGGACATTTGGCCCATTTGGTCTTTCTGGTGTTCTATCACAGCTGATTTATTATTCCTCTTAATCCCATTCTCCTACCTTCTCCCATAACCTTTGATGCCCTGACTAATCAAGAACTTATCAACCTCCACTTTAAATATACCCAATGACCTGGCCTCCACAGCTATCTGTGGCAATGAATTCCACAGATTCACAACCTTCTGGCTAAAGAAATTCCTCCTCATCTCTGTTCCAAATGCACATCTCTCTGTTCTGAGGCTGTGCCCTCTGGTCTTAGACTCATCCACTACAGGAAACATCTTCTCCACATCCACTCTATCTAGGCTTTTCAATATTTGACAGGTTTCAATGAGATACCCCCTCGTTCTTCTAAATTCCAGTGGGTATAGCCATCAAACACTCCTCAGATGTTGACCGTTTCATTGCTGGGATTGTTCACATAAATCTCCTCTGGACCATCTCCAATGCCGGCACATCTTTTCATCGATAAGGGGCACAATACTGCAAGTATGGCCTGACTAATGCCTTATAAAGCCTTTGCATTACATATTTGCTTTTATATTCTAGCCCTTTTGAAATGATTGCTACCATTGTATTTCCGTTCTTAGCACGAACTCAACCTGCAAGTTAACCTCTAGGGAATTCTGCACCAGGACTTCCAAGCCCTTGTACCTTTGATTTCTGAATTTTCTCCCCATGTAAAGATAACCTACAGCTTTATTTCTTCTACCAAAGTACATTACCATATACTTCCCTACACTGAATTCCATCCACTACTTCTTTGCCTGTTCTTCTAATCTGTCTAACCTTTTCTGCAGGCTCCCTACTTCTTCCACACTACCTGTCCCTCCACCTATCTTTGCATCTTCCACAGACCAGGCCACAAAGCCATCAATTCCAACATCCAAGTTATTGACATACAATGTGAAAGGAAGCAGTCCCAACACCGATTTCTGGAGAACACCATCACTCAACCCTTCTGTCCTGCTCGTGGTAACAATGTGGATAATCAGTTAGCTCACCTTGTGACCTGGCAGGGTACTGAAAGCATGTGCCATCCAACTGGTTGGAGTGTTCAATGACATCTGCTGCAGTCTGAGGTTCCCATTTGCTTCAAGAGGGCATCAGTGATACTGGTGCCCAAGAAAAGCAGGTGAGCAGCCTATTTCCTTGTAGTATTTCTAGTCCTGACGAAGGATCTCGGCCCGAAACGTCGACAGCGCTTCTCCCTATAGATGCTGCCTGGCCTGCTGTGTTCCACCAGCATTTTGTGTGCGTTCCTGCTATGATGAAGTGGTTTGTGAAGATGCGCATGGCTAGAATTAACTCCTACCTGAGCAAGGACTTGGACCTCTGTGATGTTTTACTGCCTCAACAGATCTACAGTGGACAGAATTGCACTGGCTGCCCACTCACCCTTGAATCACTTGGACAACATCAGTCACGCCGCTGTTTATCAATTGCACTCAGCGTTCAACACCAGCAGCCCCTCAGTACTAATGATAAGCTTCAAATCGTGGGCCTCTGTACTTTGCTCTGCAACTTGGTCCTTGACTTCCTCACCAGGAGACGATTGTCAGTGCAGATTGGAAATAACATCTCCTCCTCATGGACAACCAACTCAGGGGCGCCTCAAGATCATGTGCTTAGACCAGAGTCAGTGTGGGTTGGTAATAACATCTTCTCACTGACAATCAACACAGTCACACCTCAAGGATGTGTGCTTAGCCCACTGCTCTACTCTCTCTACACCATCTATAAGGTTGCAGATGACACAACCGTTGTGGGCAGAATCTCATATGGTGAATAAGGAGACATACATGAGTGAGATATATCAGCTGGTTGAGTGGTTCTGTGACAACAACCTTCATCAGTAAGACCAAAGAACTGATTGTGGACTTCAGGAAGGGGACACACACCGGTCCTCATCGAGGGATCAGTAGTGGAAAGAGTAAGTGGTTACAAATTCCTGGGCATCAACTCCTCTGAAGAACTACTCCAGGCTCAACATATTGATGTAGCTACAAAGAAGGCACACCAGTGGAGCTTGAGGATATTTGCTATGTCACCGAAGGCTCTGGCAAATTTCTGTAGATGCTCTGTAGTGTGCATTGAACTGGTTGCATCATCATCTGATATAGATAGGCCAATACATAGGATCAGAATAGTTGCAAAGGGTTGTAAACTCAGCCGGCTCCATCATGGGCACTAGCCTTCTCACCATCGAGGACATCTTTAAAAGCCAATGCCTCAAAAAGGCGACATTCATCATTAAGGACCCTGTCACCCAGGACACGCCTTCTTCTCATTACTACCATCAGGGTGGAGGTACAGGAGCCTGAAGACACATACTCAGTGTTTTAAGAACAGCATCTTCTCCTTCGCCATCAGATTTCAGAATGGTTTGTGAATTCATGAACACTACCTCACTATTTTGCTCTATTTAGGATGTCTTGTTGTTACTTATTGTTACTTTTATGTATTGAACTGTACTGCTGCTACAAAACGACAAATTTCAAGACATGTGGCAGTGATAATGAACCTGACTCAGATACTGATAAGAAAGATTAGCAGCAGGTACTTCGAAACATCAGAACATTCCAGTGAAATATGTTGCTTTGCATTAGCGAGCAACACAGCCCGAAGCTGTGCTGGGGAGCCCCTTTTGCTGCCGCCAACATAACATGCCCACAACTTAACGCTTATGTCTTTTGTAGCTACACTACCATGAGGGGACACCTGAGGTTTGCTGAAGTGGGACTTCAGACCACAGTGACCCATCTACCCTGCTCTTGTTAATAATATAGATAACCAGTGATGACAAATTGTGAGCTGCCAGGGAACTGAAAACCTATGGCCTCACTGATGTTTTGTGGAACTGCACCATGATCTCCCAACTTTTGTACTCAATGCCCTGATTGATGAAGGCCAGCATGCCAACAATCTTCTTCACCTATTCAAAGTAAATTTATTATCAAAGAACATATATGTCACCATATACAATACTGAGATTATTTTCTTGCGGGCATACTCAATAAATCCAACAAGCATAACAGAATCAATGAAAGACCGCACCAACGGATCGGACAATCAGTGTGCAAAAGGCAACAAACTATTCAAATTCAGAATGAAAGTAAAAAGGAAATAATAGCAATGATAATAATAATAATAATAAATAAATAAGCAATAAATATCAACAACATGAGATGAAGAGTCCCTGAAAGTGAGTCCATAGTTTCAGTGATGGGGCAAGTGAAGTTGAGTGAAGTTTTCCCCTCTGGGTAATAACTGTTCCTGAACCTGCTGGTGTGAGTCCTGAGGTTTCTGTACCTTCTTCTTGATGGCAGCAGCAAGTAGAGAGCATGTCTTGTGTGGTGGGGGTTCCTGACGATGGATGCTGCTTTCCTGCAACAACCTCTATGTAGCTCAGTGGGGTGGGGAGGGCTTTACTAGCGAAGGACTGGGCCATATCCACTACTTTTGCCTATTATTCCAATTCCAGGGAGCCATGTACTTGTCTCCCTGTCCCTCAACATTCCAGGGCCTTACTGTTCACTTACTGTTGTGTGGTGGTCACTTGCTGCTTGTTCTTTCTTCCAGCCGATAAAAGCCTATATCTCGCCTCACGTCTCCGAGAGTTATTGATGGTGCATCACATCTCACACCTATCTGCTCTCGTTACATGCACGTGCAGTTCAACTCTTTGAGTGATTATGCAGAAAGTTTGAAGTTAATAATTCAGCTCCTTCTACCTTAGGCCACAAACTTATCAATCACCCCCTGCTGGGGACCACCTCAGGAGGTCCAAGACGCCGACTTCTACAAAGAAGGATCCGTATGCTCCACGACCGCTGGACTAAGGAGGGGACTATGTTGAAAAATAAATGTGCTAGGTTTTCTAAAATTGACTCCTTCTACCGTAGGCCACAGACTTATCAATCACCCCTCATACCTTAGATGACAAACACCAATGGAACCAGCACTGACCCCCAAGGCACACCACTAGTCATGGGCTCTTGTTCAAGGAACAACTTTCCTCTATCGTACTCCACTCCTTATCAGTTGTGCAGCCAATTAGCCGCCTCTCCTGGATTCCAGGCAATCCATCCTTCCAGAGCAGCCTACCACGTGGAGCTTCATCAAAAACCTATTGTAATGGAATGGCTCCCTGTCTGGACTGTGCAAAACAAGCTCATTTTATTTGCAAAATAAAGCTCTCAATAAAGTTTGGAAGTTTCATGAACAAATTATGTTAAAGACCCACAGGAAATATAAGGGAGCAAATGCATTTTGCTTCAACATGTTGCATAATGAGTGCCCCATCATATGAAGCTAAATAGGAAGATAGCAGATGTGAGAGAGTTTGAAAACTTCAGCCAAATATGCTAATTGCTATCTTTAATTGTTAGTTACAAGTTCATTACTGGCAGGGATTCAAATCTCTACACAATAACTGGAGAATTGAAATTGTTAATTAAATAAATCTAGATTTAAAAATCTGATATTGTTAATAGTGTTTGAAACAGCCAGTGTGATTGAAAAATATAACACCTGGTTTTTGATTGTCTTTCTGGAAAGGGAACCTTAATCTTCGTCTATTGTCCCTAGATGTGACTCTGAATTTTCAGCAATATGATTGGCTCTAGGCTGGCCTGGTAAGCTCTCCAATGAACCAAAACACAGAGATTACAGTCTTAAATAAAAACACAAAATGCTGGCAGAACTCAGCAGGCCAGACAGCATCTATGGGAGGAGGTAGTGACGACGTTTCGGGCCGAAACCCTTCATCAAGAGTGGATTACAGTCTTCATCAATCCCTTCAAAACAAGGACAACTCATTTCCACTCTGGTTCTGTGGGTACTGAGGTGCCCAGTCAGGCCAATGCAGATAACGCAGTCTCCTCCACAAGTGGGACAAAAATACCCTGTTGGGTGGGTGGATGAGTAATTCAAAAGGTTGTGTTCTTTCACCTTTATGCAAAGCTTCAGTGTACTCTTGATGCCAGCATCCATTGTCCTCAGAGCCATCTAGAATGTTTCTTCTCTGCTCTGAGTGGTCATGTGTGCAGATGGAGACAATGGAGACATTTCTAGGAAACTTTAACAGCATCCTTAAATCTTCCCATCTGTCCCTCTTGATAATGTCCTCTTACGACAGGTCTGGGTAGGCTTAAAATGAGGCTCCCCTGGCCTGAGGGAGAAGACTGAAACTATCCTTCCCGTGAACTGCGGGGACCTTGTTGTAGGTAAATCATGACACCAACCAATGGGTCTACAGCCAAGGAAATAAAAATAAATTTTGGGAACAATCAAATGTCAGGCAGCCTTCGTGGGAAAAATACAGATAACGTTCCAGCATTTTCTGTTTTCATTTCAGATCTGTAGAATTTTAATTTTATCTACATAGTCAAAATCGAGTTTATTGTCACCTGGACAAGTACGTGGATGTGTGGGTACAACAAGAAGCACCTACAGCATCATAGGCACATTGCATCAGATAAGTAGCACTCACAAGAAAATATAAAATGCATATTGCACAATGTTTACTAGAAGGAAGGGAACAAAAAGAAACAATATGAAAACACAGTGATCAAAGTGGTCATAGTGTTGCTATAATGATGAGGGTTATGCCAGTTGGTCTGAGAACTGAATGGTTGAAGGGAAGTTGCTGCTCTTGAACCTGGTGGTGTGAGAGTTCAGGAGTCTGTATCTCCTGCTCGATTCTAACTGTGAGAAGATGCCGTGATCTAGATGGCAGGGGTTTCCGATGATACATGTTGACCTCCTGCACCACTGGTGGAGAGGGATGTACCCATGATGGTTTGAGCTGAGGAAGTCCCAGTGATGCTGGCGAACCATGGCAACATTCTACAGGCTACATACAATACTCCTAAATATGCTTCTTTTCAATTAATCTCACTGCAATCTGTAGCGTGTAGTTTCCCTTTAAGCAGCGTACTTTTAAAGCAGCTTAGTGAACTACAGATTTCACAATCTTCTGAAGGATTCGGTGGACTTAAATCTCAAACAAGCAGATCCAGCACCTTTAAGCCCCAAGCGAGGCAAGAGGGGGAACTCCAAGCCAGGCTGAAATGTAAAGAAATGACACCCCCTCTACCCAGCATCTTGTAAGCAAATGTGTAATCGCTGGACAACAAAATTGTGGACCTAAGAGCAAGGGTGCTGTATCATCAGGAAATGAGGAATTGTTGTGTTCTATGTTTTAATGAGACATGGCTTACTCAGAGTACATCAGATCCGAAGACTTCTCAATACACAGCATGGACTGAAGTGCAGATTCGGAAAAGGCAAAAGGTGGAGGTGTGTTTTTTATGATAAACTCTCTATGTTGATCCGATGTGGTGGTTTTGTCGTTCTTGTCTACCCCAATCTTGAGCACCTAACAATCAAATGCCAGCCATTCTATTTACCAAGAGAGTTCTGCTCTGTGATTCTGACCGCATTCACATACCGCCAACGGCTGACTATAATCAAGCACTTGAGTTACTACATGATGCCTTCACCAAACAAGAAATAGTCCACCCCAACACATTTCATATCATAGTCGGGGATTTCAATCAGGCTTGTTTGAAGAAATCCCTACCCGATTAGCATTGTAAGTTTTTGTAAATAAAACGGCAAAGGTGTTTTAAGTTTAAGGGAAACCGTAACAACTCCTTTATTGTTAACCAAACACAGAACAAAAAGTGTGGTAAAATAATTCATGTCATCAGATCAGCCTCCTACAGTGAACCCCAAATCAATGACGGTGGTTGTGAATTATGCATGTACTTCTACCCATTACATTACCCTACACCATCAGCATGTCACCTGTTGCAGCAGATGTCCCAACACACTAGGTTGCCGTGGACTTTATAGAAATAGCTACGGACCCGTGTGTCCCCGTGACATCACGCAGAGTCTTTCCCAACTAGAAGTCCTGGATGGACCATGGGATCCACAGTCTGTTGAGGGCCACATCAGGGGCATTCAAGTCTGGCTGCCAAGGCAGGCAATGTTGTTCTGCTATTTAAGAGTTATTGAAAGGCATTTTAAGGGAACGGATATATGAGTACTTGGATAGACATAGACTGACTAAGGATAGGCAGCATGACTTCACTCAACTTCACTTGTCCAATCACTGATCTGTTCCCACAACCTATGGACTCACTTTCACAGCTTTTCATCTCATGTTTTTGATACTTATTACTTCTTTCTTTTTCTTTCTTTTTGTATCTGCATTTTGTTTTCATTTGTGCACTGTTTCCATGGTCTTTCATTGATCCTACTATCGTTGTTGGATTTATTGAGTCTGCCCACAAGAAAATGAGTCACTGGGTTGTTTATGGTGACATATATGTACTTTGATAATAAATCTGCTTTGAGCTTTGAAGTAAGGATGTATCATCGCCCCAATATTTATCCCAATCCTTTTCACCACAATGCTGCAAACCACTTCTGCAGAAATGGAGATGATCTTCGGAACTGCTGGGAAAACCTTCAACCCAGACCAACAGAAAATTCTGGGTGGGAAAACTGTTCTTTGAACGGAAATTGAGTGTGATTTCAAATGAAAGAAAGTTGAACAGATACTATGTTGCAATGACAGAAAGGGATTTCTCACCTATCAAAAATATAATACAATCACTTTTGAAAATTACGTTGAATCCTGCCATTCCCAGCTATTCTGGTGAGAAATACAAGGCATAACTCTTAATGGGAAGAAAAAACTGATAGAAGAAATAAAAGGGATCACAAATAGTGTACAGATCTATCTAACTTCAAGGCACATTGCTAGAAACTGAGTGGACTTAGCACTAAGTCATCTGGTCAGTTGTTACAGACAGACAAATAAGTTAGCTACTCAAAGACTATTACACAGTGTTGAAAATTTCAAAGGATTCCATTTACTGTCATTTATAAAAAGGCATACATCACTATATCAGCACGCACATTGCTACAATGTCACGCATATTAACTCAGACAATATTTGTCACTGATTCACAAGGGCTCCTAATGATGGAAACATACATTACGGTTCAATTCCTGACATCTGGTTTAAGAGTGAATGACACTAAGATTTGACATAATGCAGAACTCTAAAATGTAACTTAAATGCAGGCACTTATGGGTCATCAATTGGATAAGATCCAAGGATTCAATTTATCCTGGATTTTGACCAAGGAATATGCTTGTCATGATTACAGATCCTTGACTACAAAGCAGCGTACTGCATTAGAAGAAGAGCAGAGGCAGTGGACTTCACTCATTTTGTTCAATAATACTTAAGCACCAAGTCCCAGTTTATTGACTTATATA
Organism: Hemitrygon akajei; assembly: GCF_048418815.1. Taxonomy (NCBI): domain Eukaryota; kingdom Metazoa; phylum Chordata; class Chondrichthyes; order Myliobatiformes; family Dasyatidae; genus Hemitrygon; species Hemitrygon akajei. The sequence continues at coordinate 138,526,465 of NC_133130.1, forward strand.
AAAGGAATCTTTGGCAAATAGAACACGTATTTTTGTTTAAAGTGGAAGGAAAAGTTGCTTTAGAAAATATAATGAAATTATTGCACGTCTCTTCAATAACAAAGAAACCCTCCTGGAAAACTTCCTCAATGCAAGTCTCTTTTTCAACTTTGAAGCATGTCTCAATTCTGACTCTCTTAGGAATATAATTACTACATGGAAACTTTTATGTAAGTGTTATGATTCTGCAGGTGGGAACCTGTATTATACATATTTCACTTAATCTTAAGCTTTATCTTTTAGTTTATTTATACAAAGATATTTTGTGCTTCTGAATTTAAAGAAGAATTGACTGGAAAAAAATACAAAGGTTAAAATTCTTCAGAAAAGAAAATATTGATACAAAACCATTTGTTCTGGAACTATGCTTTTGCTGGCACAGGTGACAGCAGATGAAACTTTCAGTTCATTAACAAAACTCACAGGCACACATTACTCCAAGTGTATCTTTTAAAGCAGAGTGGAAATCCTTTGATCAAAGTCAAAGTTGAGCTTATTACCATATGCACAAGTGCATGTGTACAATCATTTTCCTCTTGACTGGGGTTCCTGAAGTTCTTTTTTGATTTTGTGCTACTATTTCGTTCTGACAACTGTGTGACTATACGTTGTAAATTCAGAGCAGGGGATGTTTGCTTAGCCTTTGACAGAGCAGCACTGTTCAATAAGCTGATTGGTTTGATCTGATTGTAACCTCAGCTATCCAAGCCTGTCCATCTCTGATAACCTTTCAACCCCCCCTGCTTATTAAAAATCTACCCATCAGTGCCTTAAAAATTTGCAAAGATTCTGTTTGATTTTGAGAGGCTCCACACACCTCTGGGGAAAAAAAAAATATTTGCCTCCTCTCCATTCTAAATAAGCTTTACACATTGACCCCTGAAAATGAATACAGTGCAGAACTAACCTGTAGATGGCTTATTAATAGAGATTTGTGCTCATTGGTAATGTCTAGAGTGAGTTTTCCCTGGATTCTTGGGTTTGCTGATTTGTGGTTTGGTATGAATTGGTATAACGAACATGGAATGTAGGCATAACATAATAAGTGCAATTACAAAGAAAACACGGCAACAACGCAATTTCTTCGAGTTTCTGGAGATTTGGCATGACAACTAAAACACTGAAAAACTTCTATAGATGTGTAGTGGAGAGTATATTGACTGGTTGCATCACAGTCTAGTATAGAAACTCCAATGCCCTTGAATGGAAAATCCTACATAAAGTAGTGGATACGGCTCAGTCTATCATGGGTAAAGCCCTCCCCACCACTGAGTACATCTACATGAAGTCTGGTCACAGGAAAGCATCATCCATCATCTGGGATCCTCACCACCCAGGACATACTTTCTTCTCACTGCTGCCATCAGGAAGAATGTACAGGAGCCTCAGGACTCTCACCACCAAGATTTTAAACAGTTATTACCCCTCAGCCATCAGGTTCTTGAATCAGAAGAGATAACTTCACCCAACTGCACTGAAATGTTCTATAGACTTGTGCTCAAGCACATTTCATTTCACGTTTTTGATGTTCATTGCTTATTTATTTCATATTATTATTTCTTTCATTTTGTATTTGCACACTTTGTCTTTTGAACGCTGGTTGAATGTCCAAATTGGTCCCATCTTTCATTGATTCTATTATGGTTATTATTCTATTATGGATTCATTGAGAAAGCCCAGACACAAATGAATCTCAAGGTTGTAAGTGGTGATGTATATTTACTTTGATAATAAATTTACTTTGAACTTTGAATTGCTGAAAGTTTCTGTGTATGCCTTAAAAAATTATTCTGTCTATACAGTTCATAGCGGCAAAGAGGAGTAAGAAGAAGGTTACAGTTCAGAATATTTCCAGATCGGTGAAAACTACGAGGGGTGGGAAACCACCTAAACATGAAAGGTAGAGTGAGCAAGTGATTATGTGCTGGACAACTGCATGCTGGACACAGCACTCCAGCCTAAGGGCTTCACCGTCCATGGACCAGAGAGCGGCATTAGGTAAAGGCAGGGCATGACATTTGCTTCATGATTAACTCATCGTGGTGCACAGGTCCTGTCTCAGTGATGCTCCTCCAACCTGGAATATTTTGTGGTCAAGTGTCACCTGCTCTATCTGTCTAGGAAGTTCTCCAGTGACAACCTGGTAGTGATGTACATTCCACCCCTGGCAAACGCCAACATGGCACTGTAAGAGCTGAATACCTTGATCAACAGTCACAAGACAGTGCCCCCTGATGCCTTCCCAATCACTGCAGGGGACTTCAGCCAGGCCTACTTGAAGAGTCTCTGTCAAACTACCTCAAACATATCACCTGTGGAACTAGAGGAGCCAACACACTTGATCACTGATACACCACCATCAAGAACACTTATTGTGCCATCCCATGCCTGCACTTTTTCAAGACCAATCACTTGGTACTTCTACACCCGGCATACAGACAGAATCTGAGGATTACAGTACCAGTGGTGAGGAACACAAGGGAGGCGAAGGAACATTTAAACCATTGCTTTGAGTCAATGGACTGCACCACGATCAGGGATACGTCCTCAGATCTGAATGACTCTGTCATGGTGGTCATGACCTTCATCAAAACCTGCATGGATTAGTATGTACCTTTGAGAACATACTGAATTTTCCGAAACCAGAAGCCCTGGATGAGCCAGGAGATTCACAATCTGCTGAGAGCTAGGTCTGGGGTGTTCAAGTCCAGTGATCCAGAGCCCCACATGCAGTCCACCAGGAGAGAGAACAAGCAATTTCACGTGAAGTTAAAGACACAGCTGGGAAGGTTAGCATTCTATGCCTTCCTATAAGGCAAAACCTAATCACATAAATTGCAGAGATGCTTCGCTCCTTGATGATCTCAATACCTTATAGGCAAATTTTAAAAGAGGGAATAAAGCTACACCGGTGTAAAGCCTCTCACTATATGGCGATCATTGATTTTGCTGCCTCAAATGTCTGGTGTCCTTCAAGAGGGTGAATTCTCACAAGGTGTCAAGCCCCAATTGTGTACTTGACTGAGTACTGACCCTGAACTGACCAACTGGCTGGAGTATTGAAGTACATTTTCAATCTTTCACTGTTGCAGTCGGAAGTTCCCACCTGCTTCGCAAGGACAACAATCGTACCAATTCCCAACCAGAGCAGGGTTTTGCTGCCTCAACAACTAGCACCTGGTAGCACTCACATCTACTGCATTAAAGTGTTTTGAGAGGCTGGTTATGGCTAGAATTAACTTCTGCCTGAGCAAGGAACTGGGCCAGCTGCAGCTTGCTGTCTGCCACAACAGGTCTACTGGCTCTCTACTCAGCCTCGGACCACTTGGACAACAAACAAGACCTATGTCAGGCTGTTGTTTACTAATTGCAAATCAGTATTCTACACCATCAGTACTAATCATAAGCTTCAGAACCTGGATTTCTGTATCTCCCTCTGCAACTGGATCCTTGACTCCTTCAACAGGAGTCCAGAGTCCATGTGGATTAGTAATAACATCTACTCCTCTCTGACAATCAACACAGGCGCATCTCAGAGATGTGCGCTTAACCCATTGATCTACCTGTCTCCACACTCATGACCTATTGGCTAGGCAGAGCTCAAAATCAATAGATTTTCTAATGACAGCACGTTGTTAGTAGAATCTCAGACTGCATCAAGGAAATATACAGGAGCGAAATACATCAGTTGGTTGAGTGGTGTCACAACAATGATCTTACACTCAGTGTGAGCAAGACCAAGAAATTGATTGTGTACTTCAGGAAGAGAAAATCGGGACAATGCACAACTGTCCTCTTTGAGAGGTCAGTGGTGGAAAGCATGAACAGCTTTAAGTTCCTGGGCATCAACATCTCAAAGGATCTATCCTGAGTTCAATACACCGATGCAGTCGTGAAGAATGCTCTACTTCATTAGGACCTGACTTGGAAATTTCTACAGATGTACTGTATGGTGGAGAGCTTTCTGATTGGTCGAATCACTGCCTGGTGGGGGTCACAGGAGGCTGCAGAGGGTTGTAGATTCATCTGGCTCCATTGTGGGTGGAAACCTCCACACCGTCGAGGACATCTTGTAAAGACTGTGCCTCAAGAAGGTGGCATTCATCATTCAGGATCCTCAGCACCTGGGATATGCCCTTTTCTCATCACCACCATCAGGAAGGAGGTACAGGAGCCAGAAGACCCACACAACAGCTTTTTCACCTCCACTGTCAGATGTCTCAATGGTCCATGAACCCGTGGAAACTACCTTGCTGCTCCTCTTTTGCAATTTGATTTATTTACATTTATTGTAACTTGTAGAAACTTCTGTGTCTTGCACTGTACTGCTGCCATAAAATAACAAATTTCATGACCTATGGTGATAATAGTAGTGACGATAAACCTCATTCTGATTCTGAAGTGCAGACATTGTCCTTGAAAGATCTAGGACATGCATCATTCTGCTCCATCAGCATGAGAGCTCAGATGCATTTACACCACCTGTTCGCTCATCACAGCGAGGACTTGGTGCAGCCAGAAGTCCTGAGCATTTCCATGAAAAGCAATGGCAAGCAAATGCTGATAACTGGCACTTATTCACCAACAAGCCAGCACTTTTAACTCTCCTTTGCAACAAAATCGCAGTACCTTTGTCTGCAAGCAGCAACTTCTCGAAAATCTGTGGCATATCCTCATATGGAGTGTTCACCTGCTCTGCAGGCATTAGCACACTGGAATCCAGAACATGAGACAATCTGCAGATGCTGGAAATCCAAAGCAACACACACAAGATGCTTGAGGATCTCAGCAGGCCAGGCAGCGTCTATGGTAAAGAGCAAACAGTTGTTTCAGGCCGAGACCTTTCATCAGGACCTGATGAAGGATCTCCTCCCAATTGTTGGGTCTTTTCCATAGATGCTGCCTGGCCTGTTGAGTTCCTGGAGCATTTTGCGTTCGTTGCACTGGAATCTGGTGTGAATTGCGGCTTCCAGTCTAAGGTAGTCACTCTCATGGATCTGACTGCTGCATTGATGCTGATCATTGTGCTGAGATGGGATGCATCTATGTTTTCAGACTTGTTGCATCTCGGTCTGATAAAACACTGCCAGTAAACAGTGATGCAAGAGGTTGCAGAGAGTGGAGAGCATAACCCTACATCATGGGCATAGCCCACGCCACCATCAACAGTATCTTCAGGAAGCACTGCCACAACAGCATGGCATCTATCATCAAGGATCCTACCATCTGAGTAATGCCCTCTTTTCACTGCTACCATCAGTCAGGAGATACAGAAGCCTGACATCCTACAACTCAAGGTTCAGGAACAGCTTCTGCTCTGCAACCATCAGGTTCTTGAACCACCTGGCACAACCCATACCCTACCGTAGCAATGGAAGCTATTGACCTCCTCCTGCACTACCATCTGGTAAAGTGTTTTCTTCACCAATGACTTGCTTTGCACGTCATTTCTCCTCTCTGATTCACATAAGTGATGTTTTGTATGCTGTCTGAACCTACGTGTCCGTGGTACAGTCGCAAGCAAGTTTTTCATTGTACCACACCTCCCTTTGCTTGTGGACATTACAAAAATATCAAGTTGACTTGATTTGACTTGATTCAGGGCTTGGTGGAACAGCAGGATTAAGCTCAAGCCTCGCAGAGAGCAATGCATATCGGAGAAATGTGTTTCCTCCTTACACCACGCCTGTCGCAAATTGGATGGAAGATGAGTCAGGTGCCCTCGAGCAATGAAGGCAAAAGCCAGCGGCCATGATGGCCAATGCAGTCACATGATCTTTCCACATTGCTTGAGGAACCAATCAGCTTTCCTAATGGGGTCCTCGGGCGGTAATAAGAAAGTGTGTATGCTTGTGAGATAGACAACAACATAGAAGAGCAGAGCATGGGAATAAGCTCTTCCTCCCATGGTTGCTGTACCAAATAAGATACTAAATTAAACTAAATCCCTTCAGCCTGCTCGTGATTCATATCCTTCCATTCTCTGCATCTCTATCTAACAGCCTGCTTAATGCTTCCAACACTATCTCAGGTGCACAGTCCAGGTACCTGGCACTATCTGTGTGAAACAATCTTGCCCTACACATCCACTTTAAACATTCCCTCTCCCACCTTAAAAGCATGTCCTCGAGTAATTAACGTGAGAAGAAGATTCTGACTGTCTACACTATCTATGATCCTCATGATTTTATAAACTTCAGCCTGGTCTCGCCTCAGCCTCCACTGCTCCGGTCAAAGCAACCCAAGGTTGACCCATCTTTCCTTATAGCACCTACCCTCTATTCCAGATAGTATCCTGGTAAAAAACACAAAAGGCCATAGAGGAAGCCAGAAGGTCAGATAGCATCTAGGGAGGGAAATGACCCTCTGAGTTCCTCCAGAGCCTTTTATGTTTCTCCAGATTCTAGCTTGCCCAGTCTCTCATGTCCGGTACCCTAGCAAATCTTTTCTTCACCGTCTTCAAAGTTTGCATATGCTCCCTGAGAAAATGCATCATTTGGCATAAAGTGGGCTGGAAGAAGATTGTGAATTATTGGCTCAAAATGGAATGCTCTGAAAAAGTATTGGGCTTGCAGTTATTGGACAATAGCATATCTACTCTAGTAATGGACAGTAGTACATGCAGAAGGGAGTTGGCATGTTGCAGTGGGGTAGGGCAGGTTTCAGATTGAGCGTGTCGTAGCAGGTTGAAGAGAAGTGAACTGGCTGTGGGATCGAGGCAGGCCAAGCTCAGTCTGGGAACAGAATTCTGAGAGATTATCTCCTCTGATGACCCTCGCAGAGTCAGCAAGCTCTCATCTAAATGTACGTCACCGGCATGGCCTGATGCACGACGCTCAGGATTCCCCAGTGCCGCCACCTCCTCCTCAGTCATTCAATCTTGAAATAAAAGTTGTATTGATAGCAGCATAAATGCTTCATTGTGTAATTTGTACTGACTGGCAAATACGCCCCTGTCAATACTTCCCACTAAGTCGGCCCATCTCAGCCTCGGACCATAGCTGAAGCAATCGACAAACGTTCTACCAGTTTTTGAATTGATCCAGTACGTTTGTGAAAAGTTTGTGGCAGACTACAACACTACTACAAGGAGCAACAGTCTGCTGGAGGAACTCAGCGGTCTGAGCAGCCAGCACCCGTAGAGGAAAGGAATTGTTCGCTTTTGCACCAGGACCCAGAGTGGGGAGACAAGATGATGAGCATAGAGAAGAGAAGAGGAGAGTGAGAAAGGATCCTAAGATGATTGATGGACTGAGGAGGGGAGTGAGGTGGCAGGTAGGGGATGGGAGCAGGTGTGGAGTTGAAAGGCAGTGGCCAGCAAATGATGGAATGATGGATGGAGGCAAAAAGAGGGAGGTAAAAGAGGCAAAAACTCTTTTGCTCCTTTTAGTACTACTCCACTACCAATAAGAAAGCCCAGCTATACTTACATTTCTGAAGGATGATCACTTCTTGATTATTTCCTGTTTAAGCTGCACACTTGTAAATTTTAACACAAAGCCCACCTGTCTCCTATACATCTTTGCTGACACATTACTGTCTCACCACAGCACATTTCTCCTTTTACTGATTGTTGGGGTTGGGTGGGAGGGGGAGCAGAAGATATGGCAATGGATACAGGTGCATAGGGAGGAACTTAAATAAGTTAACAGATAGAAATTTGCTGCTTGTCAATGAACCAAACTTGTAAAATTGTGTTTACCTGGAACTGGCTTTCAGAACTGGTGTTCACAATGCTCTCATTATTACACCCTATTTTTTAGCACAGGGGACAACTTTCTAGTTCTACACAACTTCTATTCCTGGTTTGGACTTGGTCTCACAGGAGAGATTTCTGTGAGGTTGGTCATCGGGAAAATAGCACAGCCTTTAACAGCGAGGGGGTGTCCATAATAATACAATTGAGAAACTGAAATCTAAAATAAAAAAAGGGAAAATACTAGGGACACTCTAAAGGTCAGTCTTCACCTGTGGGAAGAGAAATAGGTTTGACAGTTCAAGTTGAAGACCCTTCATCAGATCTGAGACCAGTTTTGCTCAGCAGTGAAGATTGAAAATCCGGGCTAATCTGAGCAAAGACAGATGTCAGTTCTGAATCGATTGTGGAATAGTGCACTGGGTTTTCCTGGGTGCTCCAGTTTCCTCCCACAAACCAAAGACATACTGGATAGGTTAGTTAGTCGTTGTAAATCGTCCCGTGAATAGGTCAGGATTAATCGGAGTTGTGAAGTTGCTGGGGAGGTGGCGTGGCTTGGAGTGATGCTAGAGCCTACTCTGCGCTGTGTAGCTAAATAAAATATGTATCTGGCTAGATGTTCAAAACCTATTCTTCATTCTTTGGAGCATAGAAGGTTGAGGGGGGACTTAATAGAGGTATTTAAAATTATGAGGGGGATAGATAGAATTGACGTGGATAGGCTTTTTCCATTGAGAGTAGGGGAGATTCAAACAAGAGGACATGAGTTGAGAGTTAGGGGGTCTAGGGGTTAGGAGACGGTGGGACTAGGTGAGAGTAAGCATTCAGCATGGACTAGAAGGGCCGAGATGGCTTGTTTCCGTGCTGTGATTGTTATATGGTTATATGGTTATTGTGGGGAGACCCATTAAAATAACCCACCCATAAAAGATCTGGAATCTGTTGCAAAATTGCTCCCAAAATATGAGTCACATTGGCTGTGCCATGTTGGCCTCGATTAGATATTTTATTTAAGCCATTTCAAGCTTTGAAGGATCTTGGTTGGGTAACCTTGTGTCTCAAGCAACAGGTTACTAAAGAACCAGAGTTACACTTACAGGAGTTCTCATATCAATTGAAGATTGAGTTCAAATCCGTATCTTTTTGCCTTGGTCATGCACTTCACAAAGATTGTTTGCAGTCAGGAAATACAGGAGAGAGTATTGTTGAAACAAAAAGAAGTATACTGTATCTTGATCATGATTTCAATGACCCTCTGGCGATCATTGCCTCTCATGAATGTTTTAAAGACAAGACTAACTCAATTAATAATTAAAAATGGAAACTTCAAAAGTGGAAATGAACCTTCAGCTGGCAGCTGCATAGCTCAGAAAACATTTCATGCATTCAAGGATGTATCAACAAGGTATAGCCAATAAAGGTAGTCACTAATAGGTCCGATGAAGGAGGAAATTGTTTTCACTGAAAATTGTAATGAGAATATGTAACCTCTCTGCCATATAATGGGGTTGAGATTAATAGCAAAGGTACTTTACAGTAATAGTAAACTACTAAGTAACTGAAGAAGGAAAGAATTGATGGATATATGGTTCAGGTCAGATGAAGTAAATAATAGTGGGGCAAGGATTTAGTGGATCATAAGGAAGTAGTGACGTGGTATTAGTAACCAAAGGCCTGGACTGGTGGCGTAAGTGTAAATCCCACCAATGCAGCTGTTGAATTTGCATTCAAGAAACTAAGTAAATAGCAAGAGTCAGTAATTTGAGTATGGAACTGTCAAAGTTTCAAAAATATTGAGTTATTTGTGCCATTTGTGGAGAGCTATTAGCCAACCTTACCCAGTGTGACTTGTATGCGACTCCAAGCTCATCGCTATAGCTAATCCCATGATGAAACTAAAACAAACTGGCTTCAAATCAGGTGACACTGACCTTTTCAACAAATTGAGATACAACCTAAAGCTATCAGGGATGCCAAGAGAGAATGCCAGCCTAATATTGAGCCCCAGACCAGCTGCCAGTTGTGGCAGGGCTTACATGCTGTAATAGGTTTTGTGATGCAGTCCAACAGCATATCCCTTCCCGATGAGCTTAACGTATTCGATGCACATTTTGAACAGAAGGAAATTGAAAGACACTTCCACCCTGATGGCCTCCACTGCACCTGAACCCACAGTCACTGTTGCAGACATAAGATCAGTCTTCTGGAGATTGAAGCCATGCCGGGCATCTGGCCCGGATGGTATCCCTAGCTGTGTCCTTAGACCATGTGCAGATCAACTGATGGGGGCAGCTGCAGATGTTTTAACCTCTTCCTGCTTCAATCCAAGGTTCCTACCTGCTTAAAGTAGACCGCAATCATCCTGGTACCAAAGAAAAGCAAGGTAATATGCCTTAACAACTACCACTCAGAGGCTCTGATGTCCACCATTATGAAGTGCTTCAAGAGGCTGGTAATGGCATGTATTGATTCCAACCTTCCAGACAACCTCGACCCAATGCAACTTGCCTAACACCAAAACAGGTCCATGACTGACGCCATCTTCCTGGCCCCACGCTCATCCCTGGAGCAACTCGACTGTAAAGACACTGACGGTAGACTATTGTTTATTGAACCTTCAACCTTCCAAGCAAACTCATCTCCAAACTCCTAGGTGTATCCTTTGTAACTGGATCCATGACCTCCTGACCAACAGACCACATTCAGTAAGGATGGGCACCAACACCTCCACCACGATTATTCTAAACACGAGTGCTCCACAGCAACATACTCCACTCCCTAAACACTTACGACTGCGTGGCCAGATACTGCTCTAATTCCATCTACAAATTTACAGATAATTGCACAGCAATGGGATGTATATCAAATAACAATGAGATGAAGCACTGGAAGGAGTTAGAGAGCCTAGTGACATGGCATTATGCCAGCAAGACAGAAGACAAAAACTGATCACGGACTTCAAGAAAAGGGGGTGGTACATATGCTCCCACTTGCATCAGCGGTGCTAAGGTCAAGTGGATTGAAAGCTTCAAGTTCCTAGAAGTAAACATCACCAATAGCATTGACTTGGTCCAACCACTGCCAAGAAAGTTCACCTGGGCCTCTACTTTCTCAGGAGGCTAAAGAAATTTTGCATGCCCTCTTTGATTCCCACCAGTTTTAACTAAAGCATCTAATCAGGGGCTTCTGCCTTTGTACTCTGGATTAGTATGGCAACTGCTCTGCCCATGACCACAAGAAACTGTAAAGAGTTGTGGACACAGCTCAGCACATCATGGAATCCAAACTCCACTTCATGGACTCTTGTCTACTCTCTTCGCTGGCTTGGTAAAGCAGCTAACATAAACAAATTTCCCACCCACCTCCGATATGCTTTCTTTTTCTCTCTCCCAGCAGATAGAAGATACAAAAGCCTGAAAGCACATACCTCCAGGCTCAAGGACAGCTTCTATCCTGCTGTTACAAGAATACTAAATGATTACCTGGTATGATAAAATGGCCTCTTAACCTCACAATCTACCTCCTTATGACCCTACATTTTATTGTCTACCTGTACTGCACTTTCTCTGTAACTTGCCTTGCCTTGTGCCCTTGACTCCTGGTGGAGTCGTCGGGGCGCCGTCATGACAAGCTTTGCACCAGTCTGTTCTGTCTGTCGCGGTTGTGTGCCAGAGCCTGGGTCACCGCAGATGTTTTCCCTGTCCATTCTTTAATGTTGTCCGTCCATCTTTTCCTCTGTCTGCCTCTCCTTTTTCCCCCTCCACAGTTCCTTGTAGAACGGTCTTTGCAAGGCCTCTGGATCTTGTTACGTGGCCGTACCATCTCAGCCGCCTTTTCTTCACCGTTGTGAAAAGGTCTTCAAGAGGGCCAATGTGGTGCTGGATGGTCTTGTGGATCTGCTCATTTGTGATGTGGTCCAATTTATTAGATGCCCAAGATGTTGCGATAGCATCTCATTTCCAATGCCTGTATCTTCCTCTGTAGCTCTGATGTGATGGTTCATGTCTCGCTTGTGTACAGGAAGATGGAGAATACCAATGCATGCAGGAATCTGATCTTGTACTTCATGGTGATGTTGCTGTCCCTCCATATTCTCTTGAGTTTGGATAGTGCAGTCATTGTGCAGTTCTTGCCAGGACTTCTGGTCTTGATCCTTCATCACTGATGATTGCCCCCAGGTATTTGAACTGCTGCCCTGACTCAAGTTTCTGACCATGGACTGATATGTCTGTTGTGATGGCACCATTGGCATTTGCCATGAGCTTGGTTTTCTCGGCACTTATTTCCATTCCAAACTTTGTGGAGGCTCTGTCAAGATGGCTGACCAGGTTGGCCAGTTCGTCTTCTTTTCCTGCAAGTCTGTCATCGTTGGCAAATCTTAGGTTTGTGATGTTCCTCCCTCCAATGCTGACTGTGCCCACATGATCTTCAAGGGCATCACTCATAATCCGTTCCAGGCAAGGCAAGGCATTGATTTGCCTTATACTGCTGCAGTACATTGATGTGATAAAATGATCTGTATGGATGGCATGAAAAACAAAGCTTTTCTCTGTACCTCAGTACATGTGACAATAATAATCCAATTTACCAATTTAGATCGATCAAAATGAATAGATTGTTTCTGTGCCAAAGTTCAATACCCAGCCTGTGGATTCATAAAGCTATCCTTATTGTAATTATGTGAAAAGGTGTTGCTAAGCAGTCATGCAAAGAGGTACTGTTTGATTAATATACATAAGTCTGGATTTATAGAATCACTTCCTGTGCTCCATCAATACTTTGACTTTAGACTGAAGTAGCTTTTGTAATTTTATAATTGTGGGGGGAACCTAGGTGTTGTTAGACAGGCATTTATTGCCCACCCCTACTTGCCCCTAAGAAGGTGGTTGTCTTGAATTGCCACAGTTCTTCTGGTGAACATAAGCCCATATTGCTCTTGGTGAGGGGTTCCAGCATTTAGACCCAGTGATTATGCAGGACCTGTGATGGGTTTCCAATTCAAGATGCTACACAGCTTGGAGTGGTACCTGTGTTGTCCCAATGCTCCTGATGCCCTTGTTCTTCTTGATGGTTGAGCTTATGGATATGGGGGGGGGGGGGGGGGGGGGTGGTGGTCCTATGCCTTATAGAGATGGCACATGACTACCATTGCACGCACAGTGAAGAATGGACTGAATACTTAGGATGGTTGCGAGGTAGCAGTCAAGCAGGCCACTTTGAAGTAGATACTACAGAAATTCTTGAGAATTGTTAGAAATACATTTAGTTAGATAAGTACAGAGAGTGCGTTCTACCATGCTCCTGATGTGTACCTTGCAGTTGGTGAAAAGGCTTTTGTGTGTCAGAAGACAAATCAGAAACCACGGCATATGCAGCCTCAGATGTGTTCCTGTAGCCTTGGTGCTTAAGTGGTCGTCCAGTTCAGATTTTTGTCAACGGTGATGCTCAGGATGTTGATAGTGGGGAACTTGGTCATTGAATGTCAGAGGCAAATTCTATTTTGTTACAGATGGTGACTTTTGTGGCATGGGTATTACTTGTCACTTCTCAGCCAATGCTTGAATATTGTCAAGACCTTGCCCCATACAAGGACAGGCTACTTCATTTGTTGAGAATTTAAGCATTGAGTTGAGCATTCAAGAATCATTAGTGAACATGCCCACTTCTCAGGGTACAATGGAGGAAAGGTCAATGATAACCCTTATTCGGGGAATGAAGGGTTATGGTCCAGGTGCGTGTCGATGGGGTCAAGCAGAGTAACAGTTCAGCATGGACAAGATGGGCCAAAGGGCCTGTTTCTGTGTTCTAGCGCTACACGACTCTATGATAAAACAGTTAAAGATAGTTGGGTCCTGAACACTGCCCTGTTCATCTCCTACCAGGATATCCTGAGGGTTTCAAACTCTATTAATCATTGATGACACAATAACTTAGCCTTTTTCTAACACTTATTAATCAGCAGCTAAAGTGAAAAAGCAGCATCTCTGAGGGATGTGCAATGCACAGCTAACTAGAGTTAGGCAGGTATACATCTTCATTATGTTAAGATACACTCAAGGAATGTTAATAAGCCCCCAAAACCCCAGACTGAAACCAATACACGGTGCTTCGACTCCTTAAAGCCCATGAACTGCAAATGATCCTCACCACAGATATAACAAATAAAATGCACTTAACGTAAGGCATATGTTTTAATCAGGAAAACTCTGTCAGGCAATATTGATAACATTTGTGCGATGGGATGAACGGTATACAAGTTCTGGAGACCAGCTGCACCTGGAGAAGAAGAAGTCCTACAGGAGTGGAGATCAAGAGGAGTTCAAAAAGGCCGAGTACAAGCTGGAGACAGCAATCAGGGCTGCCAAATACCAATATTCAGTCAAACTGGAAAAGCAAGTTTCTGCAAATGACAGTTCTTCAGTCTGGAAAGGACTTCAGATCATCACTAACTACAAATAAAAGGCACCTCCCTGCCTCAGTGACCCCCCTGCTCCCAAACTGGTTAAATGAGCTGTACTGCAGATTTGACTCAGAGATCACACTTCAAACATCCCCCCACCCTCGAGTGCCCATTCAGCCAGACCATCACCAATTGTTGTCAAGGAAGAGGAGATGGGAAAGATGGTCAAGAAACAAAATATCGAGAACGCTGCTGGCCCTGACTGTGTCAAAATTCAAAAATTACTGGATTCAATGACTGCAGCCCAGTTGGACTCACATCAGTCATAATAAAGACTTTGAAAGCTGATCATATCATTTCTCAAATGCATAATTCAAAATTTTCCTAGATCTGCTACAGATCACATAAGCAGCCAACAAAACAGACTGCAATTAACATTTGTCTGGACTTCATACTAAAGCACTTCATTTCCCCTAGTACATATTAGGATTCTCTTTGTAAATTTCAGTTTCAATATCAATATCCCCAAGCTTCTGCAAGAGAAATGCTCCAAACTCTGACTGAAGGCAGTAAGTGAGGATGTAAACACTTCAAACCACTTTTTATAATGATGTTTAAATTATAAATGTATGCAAGTATGTATGTATTTTTGCACATTTATTCTACATTTGTGCTTCAAACTTCAGTTTTATATTTATTCTTTATAATTGTTGAATGCTGCTGCTTTTTCACACCATCGCACCACAGAAAACTCCTAATATGTGTAAATAAATATGGCAAATAAAATAGATCCTTGATCCTTAATTCTTGGTCCCTCATAGTAGATTATCCCTCATTGCTGTCAATGTTGATAACTGTTGACTAACTCCAACAGTTTAGCCATTGCTGGGTCTCTGATTTACAATTCTCTAAAACAAGTTGCACTTTATTATTAAAAAATATACTGTTATTGGATGAATTGAACTTAATTAAATATGTCAAAACAAATTACCTACCATAATTATTTCATGCATTCCTTGTAAAGATGGATTCAGACTTTTTTGACATTCTCTTTAATCTGGCAATAGAGCCTAGAAGGCTTGTGCATCTCAATGTGTTTGCCAGCCCCTTAACTTTACAGCAACTGTACATTCCCAGCACTGTTTCAATAATATTTATATCAGGGATTTGATGGGCATATGGGAATCCATCATATTGTTTCAAAAATAAAGTTCTTTGCCAGCATGTTTGAGGTCATTGTTACAACAGGATAGGAATGTAAGACCTATATTATTCATTGCATCAGAATCTGCTTGTATCCTCCAGCTGTCAGTAAACTTTTCCATTCTCCAACTTCAAGGTATTTCCTCAGACTAGATCAGAGGAACAATCATACAATATATCAACATCGTCTGTAAAGATTTAATTCCTCTTTTCAACAGCCTTAGTGAGGATCTGGAGATGTCCTTCTAAAGCCAGGGAAGAAACATTTCCATACAGCTGCCTTAGTCCAATACTCTTGAATATTGCTTTTTATCCTAATCTGAAATAAAGAGAGAAAATGTTGGAATTACCCAGCATGTCAGGCAGCATCTATGGAAGAGGAACAATCATCCTTCTGGTCTAGAACTCTTCATCAGTATTATTTCCCTTTCCACAGGTGCTATTGTGCCTACCGGGTGTTTCTATAATTTTTAATTTTTATTTCAGATTTGCAGCATCTGTTCCTTTTGTTTCCATTTACTGCTCCTTCTAATTTGTTAAGTGAGAATCTCTGGAACTTCCTTCATTGCTGGTTCTTCCTCTCATTACTGTCTGCTTTGTTCCCAAGATTTCCATGCACCTAAATCTTCTTTGGATCATCTGTTAGTGGAAGTTTATTTGAAATGTTGGATTTTGGATTTGAAAGCAAACGAGAAGTCAGAAAACAAAGCTGAACTTCCAAGCCTAGGCAACAGATGGCCAAGCTAAATATAAATTGCAGGTGAGTGAAAAAAAAGATAAATCACATTCAAATGAGTCATGTTTGAGCCACCCAAGAGGCAGCAAGATTAGAGTTTGCAAGAATTGCTTTAATTTCTTTCTTCCATCATCTGTGTAACATGTTGTTATTCTCATCTCAAAATTGGAACAGAGATAATGAAAGGAGTTTCCAAAGTGCAAATAAAACCAAATCCTCTAAACACTGTATTTATTTGAAATCACATTGTTTTATAGAATTATACAATGTGTATTTTGTTCAGAAAGGGTTTTTGTATTGAGCTGAATTGTAGCACTGAAGCCAATATTTTTGTCCTTCTCTTTTACAGTAATTTCTTTATACTTGCTGCAGTGCCTTTCTTTGTGACAAATCGTTTTGCTTTTATTTCAGTAAGAAATGATTATTGATTTTGCTTACCCCCTGTTCTCTCTCAATGTTTCAATACTGATCTTTTTATTTGTCTTGCATCCCATTTCCTTTGTATTCACACTAAGTTAGCACCTAAAGGCAAATTCACTTTGGACTTATCCCAGTTTACAGCAAACTTTTCTTCAGTAGGAGAGTGCTAGGCTCATCCCCATTACCAGGATTCGAGATCATCATTTTGATTAACACTTGATGCTGTGTTGGAGCTTGTCCTTTGTGTGAGACATGAAAGAAAAGCATTATGCGCCTATCCACATGAAGATTAAAGTTCCCACTGTACCATGTGAGAAGCAGAATGCTCCCAGTATCCTGGCCAACATTCCTTTCCCAGCTCGTACCATCACAGGATAGATAAACCATCATCCAGCCAATGTGGTTTGGGGGTTTGGTGAGGCACAACAGCTGCACCATCTGCTAATTCAAACTGCTCTTCAGATGTGAGTCTATCTTTGATGTGTGTTCAGATATTTTAAATGTTTGGGGTAGATACAAAATAATGATTACTTTTCACCTTCTGGCTGATTATTATTTGCTCACTAGAAGGTGCGTGTCATAGTCTAGCCAGCATTTACTGAGCTGAATGGTCCCTGAATTGCCCCTGGCTTATTAGACCATCTCAATGGGCTGTGCTTTGATATGATGCTCAGACCACATATGACTACATCAACTCTGGAGAACTCCCATCCACTGCCACTAACACTCACTGCTTATTTCTTCCTCCTACCCAAGATCCACAAACCAGACTGTCTGATTAGGCCTATTGTCTTTGCCTGCTTCTGCCTCACTGAAATCGTGTCCTCATAACTCGACTCCATTCTATTCCCCTTTGTTCAGTCCCTTCCCACCTACATTCACAACTGTCCAGTGGTACCCGAAAACGAGGAGGCCAGCGACTACGGTACAAGGATGTTCTGCACAGGAGCCTCGAGGAAGCTGATATTGCCCCATCAACATGGGAGGATCTGGCTCAAGATCGCTCACAGTGGAGGGACACCATCAGAAAAGGTGTGGACGCTGCTGAGAACAAGCTCATAGAGGCAACAGAGGAAAGGCACAGGAAGTGCCACAACAGAGTTTCTGCCCCTGCTGCCCCTTCAGGCCTTACCTGCCAAGTATGTGGCCTGTACAGCCACTCCAGGACGCACAGATCAAACCCCACTAACTGACTGGAAGGAGAAGGCCTCAAATCTCTCGGCTTCTTTCTTGACAAAATAACCAGCCAGTTCCCCTCCACTACCACCACCCTCTGACTGGCAGAGTTGATTCTCACCCTCAGCAACTTTTTCTTCAGCTCCTCCCACTTTCTGCAAACTCGAGAGGTTGCCATGGGCACCCGCATAGGCCCCAGCTATGCCTGCCTCATTGTTGGCTACATTGAACAGTCCATGTTCCAAGCCTTTCCCGGTAATACTCCCCAACTCTTCCTCCACTATGTTGACGACTGCATTGGTGCTGCTTCATGCTCCCATGCTGAGCTCATCAATTTCATCAACTTTGCCTCCAACTTCAACCCTGCCCTTAAATTCACCGGGTCCATTTCTGACACCTCCCTTCCCTTTCTCGATCCAACTCCATCTCTGGAGACAAACTGTCAGCTGACATATTTTATAAACTTACCAACTCCAACGATTATACCCTTTCCCACCGTCTCCTGTAAAAATGCCATTCCCTTTTCTCAGTCCCTTCACCTCTGCCGCATCTGTTCCCAGAACGTGGTTCTCTATTCCAGGACCTCAGGGATGTCTTCCATCTTCAAAGACTGGGGTTTCCTTCCTCTACTATTGATGCAGCCCTCACCCACATCTCCTCTATTTCCCGAACATCCAAGCTCACCCCATCTTCCTGCCGACTTATAGGTGATAGAATTCCTCTTGTTCTACCAATCGCAACATGACCCTCCTCATTCCACACATCATTCTCCACCATGTCCAAAGGGTTCCTACCACTAAACATATCTTTACCTCCACTCCCTCTCTCTGCTTTCCACAGGGATTGCTCCCACTGTGATTCTCTTGTCCATTCATCCCTCCTCTCTAATCTCCCTCCAGGCACTTATCCCTGTAAGCAACCTTTGTGCTACACCTGCCCCTACACCTCCCCCCTCATCTCCATCCAGGGTCCCAAGCAGTCCTTCCAGGTGGGGCAAAACTTCCTCTCTGAATTTGCTGTGATTATCCATTATGTCCAGCCCTCTCGATGCGGCCTCTTCTACATTGGTGATACCCGTCATGAATTGGGGGCGGGGGTGCTTCTTTGAGCACCTCTGCTCCATCCACCAAAAGCAGAACTTCTCAGTGGCCCACCATTTTAATTACAATTCCCATTCCCATTGTGACATGTTGGTCCATGGCCTCCTCTTGTGCCAAGATGAGGCCACCCTCAGGGTGGAGGAGTAACACGTTGTATTCTGTCTGGGTAGCTTCCAACCTGATAGCATGAATATCGATTTCTCCTTTCAGTAAAAAAGATTCCCTTCCCCTCTCCTCTTCCTCTATTCCTCACTCTGGCCTTTTATCTCTCCTCACCTGCCTATTACTTCTTTCTGGGTTCCCTCCTCTTTCCCTTTCTCCTATGATCCACTCTCTACTCCTATCAGTTTCCTTCTTCTCCAGCCCCTGACCTATCCCACCCACTGACCTATCACCTTCCAGCTAGCCTCCTTCACCTCCACCCACCTTTTTATTCTGGTGTGTTTCTCCTTCCTTTCCAGTCTTGATTAAGGGTCTCAGCCTGAAGCATTAACTGTTGCTATAGATGCTGTTTGGCCTGCTGAAGTCCTCCAGCATTTTTGTGTGCATTGCTCTGAAATGGAGACCTCTTCCCTCATCTCGGGATCACCTCTCAGAAAAGTGATAAAATCCACCACAGCCTTCAATGCACCAGCCCACTCGCAGGTCAGTTGATCATTTTGAAGATCAGGACATCAGACGGGATACAAAGTTCATTCCAGGCAGCAGCAATCCCTGCCTGATAACCTTCAAAGACCTAAACTGAACAAAGGAGGGATCTCAAGCCATCAGAAAAATACTACCAATGTTGGCCTTGCAAAATCCACCGATTTTACTGGAAGAACAAGCAAACCAATATTAGTGTCCTCTTCTGGTTATACATGGCCATCTTCACCATGCGGTCCATCAGTTTTGAGTGTCTGACACCAGTTTTTCCTTTCCTATCACATTCCATCATCTTTAGGTTTGTGTTTGTGTTGCTTTTACCTACTACCTACCTGCGTCATGTGATATTTCTCCTCTCCCATCCTCTATCTGTCTCTCAACCCCTCACATGAATGTACCTATCATCACCAGCTCCTTTTCCACCCCTTCCTGCCGACTTTTTGTTACTAGCTATCTCTTCTCTAACTCTCTAACAGTCCCAAGACGTTGAAACTCGAAACATAAACTGCTCATTTCTCTTCACAATGCTGCCTGACCTGTTTCATTGAGTTCTTCCAGCATTTTGTGTTGCTCCAGATTCCAGCATGCAGTCAGTTGAGTTCTTGAAATAGACTTCCTATTCCAAGCTTTGTCATAGGAAGAGATGACCAGGTGGGCAGAAGAAAAATTCAATCATATGCTCAAAGCCTCCTTGAAGAGCTGAAGCATTCCCACTGACTTCCGAGAATCTTCTGGTCCTGGAATGCTCAGAGAGGAGAAGGATAATATTGGGAACCCTAAAGCACAAGTCTTGCAGAGGTGATCAAAGGAGTGGCAGACCTCCTAAAGAAAGGCTCCGCTTCTGAACCCACAACATTGGAGTGGCCAGAACTCACCTCTGATCCAAAGGGACGCTCAGCAAACAAGAAGATGGTCACTATTTCAATGTTAACTGATGTCAGGCAACACAGCAGATGGGAAGTCAAATCTGACGCATAGCTGTAGGGCCCTTTGTCTTAATTCACATGGGTGCTGCAAGATTGATTGACTAAACCTTGTCAGCCTGTGAAGTTACTGCAGGAGAGGGCTCTGCAATGTGGAAAGGCTGGCCAGTGATTGTGATGATGACCCAGGACACCCACGTTGACTCTCCTCTACAGGCCGGTTCTCACCGAACAGCCACCTGGGGTGGATCTTGCTGACTGAGGGAAGGGCTGCCTGCTACCTTGGTACAACAAAGCTGTTCAGTAAACAACAACACACACAAAATGCTGGTGGAACACAGCAGACCAGGCAGCATCTATAGGGAGAAGCGCTGTCGACGTTTCGGGCCGAGACCCTTCGTCGTCTAGTCCTGACTAGACACCAGCATTTTGTGTGTGTTGTTGTTTGAATTTCCAGCATCTGCAGATTTCCTTGTGTTTGTTCAGTAAACTTTGCTTTTCTTGTCCTTTATACAACTTGTTCAAAACTTTTCTAACATCAAATAAACTGCATGGAACAATTTTTAACCCATTGCCTATTCTTAAAGTTTATGCAGAGGAAATTCTGTATCACTAATTTGGTTGAGTTTTTTGAAGAGCTAAAGCGATTGACGAAAGCAGGGTGATAGGTGTTGTCAACAGGAGCATAATTAAAGGGTTTGGTAAGATCCTATGTGATCAGCTGGTGCAGAAGTTTAAGGCAAATTGGATCTAAAGTGAGCTGGATAAGTGATTCCAAAAGTGGCTTAGTGATAGGAGGCAGAGGTGATAGTGGCTGGAAAGCTGTGACCAGTGGTGTATTACAGTGCTGGGACTATTGCTTGTGATCTATATTAGAGACTTGGATATAAATATTGAGGGAATGATTAGTAAATTTGTAGGTAGCACAAAAGTTGGTTGGTAGCAAAGAAAATTGTCCAAGGCTACAACTGGAGATAGATCATATGGAAAGTTGACTGGAGCTTTAGCAGATGGAATTTAATCCCAATTACTGCAAGTTGATGCATTTTAGGGAAGTCAAATACTGGTAGGACATTTACAGTCAATGGGAGGGTGCTAAGGAATATGACAATGCTCAAAATTCAATGTAAATTTATCATCCAAGTACATATAGATAGATAGATAGATACTTTATTCATCCCCATGGGGAAATTCAACTTTTTTTCCAATGTCCCATACACTTGTTGTAGCAAAACTAATTACATCCAATACTTAACTCAGTAAAAAATATGATATGCATCTAAATCACTATCTCAAAAAGCATTAATAATAGCTTTTAAAAAGTTCTTAAGTCCTGGCGGTTGAATTGTAAAGCCTAATGGCATTGGGGAGTATTGACCTCTTCATCCTGTCTGAGGAGCATTGCATCGACAGTAACCTGTCGCTGAAACTGCTTCTCTGTCTCTGGATGGTGCTATGTAGAGGATGTTCAGAGTTTTCCATAATTGACCGTAGCCTACTCAGCGCCCTTCGCTCAGCTACCGATGTTAAACTCTCCAGTACTTTGCCCACGACAGAGCCTGCCTTCCTTACCAGCTTATTAAGACGTGAGGCGTCCCTCTTCTTAATGCTTCCTCCCCAACACGCCACCACAAAGAAGAGGGCGCTCTCCACAACTGACCTATAGAACATCTTCAGCATCTCACTACAGACATTGAATGACGCCAACCTTCTAAGGAAATACAGTCGACTCTGTGCCTTCCTGCACAAGGCATCTGTGTTGGCAGAGCTTCTCGTCTATATGTCACCATGCACAATTCTGAGATATGTTTGATTGTGGGCATACTCAAAAATAAATCCACAATAGTAGAATCAATGAAGGACCACACCAACTTGAAAGTTCAACCAGAGTCCAAATGACAGCAAACTGCAAATAAAAAAAGAAATAATGACAAATAACTGAAAAAATAGTAAATATTGAGAACATGAGATGAAGAGTCCTTGCAAGTGGGTCCATAGATTGTGGGAATATTTCAATGATGGTTAAGTGAAGTTGAGTGAAATTACCCCTTTTGGTTCAAGAGCCTGATGGTTGAGGGGTAATAACTGTTCCTGAACCTGGTGGTGTGAGTCCCGAGGCCCCTGTACCTCCTTCCTGGCGGCAGCAGCAAGAAGAGAACATGCCCTGGGTGATGGGGGTTCCTGATGATGGATGCTGCTTTCCTGCAACAACGCTTCATGTAGATGTGCTCAAAGGTGTGGAGGGCTTTACCCATGATGGACTGGGCCGTATCCACTACTTTGTGCATGATTTTCCATTCAAGGGCATTAGTGTTTCTACACTAGGCTGTGATTCAGCTTGTCAATATACTCTCCACCACACATCTATAGAAGCTTGTCGACGTTTTAAATGTCCTGCCAAATCTTCGAAACTCCTAAGTCAATGGAGGTACTGCCTTGCTTTCTTTGTAATTGCAGTTATGCGCTGGACCCAGGACAGGTCCTCCAAAATGATAACACTGAGGAATTTAAAGTTGCTGACCCTCTCCACCTCTGATCCTCCGATGAGGACTGGCTCATGGACCTCTGATTTCCTCCTCCTGAAGTTAATAATCAGCTCCTTGGTGTTGATGGCATTGAGTGAGAGGTTGTTGTTGTGGCACCACTCAGTCAGATTTTCAATCTCCCTCCTATATGCTGAGTTAACACCACCCTTGATTCGGCCAATGACAGTGGTGTCATCAGCAACCTTGAATGAGGCACTGGAGCTGTGCCTAGCCACACAATCCTAAGAGTAAAACGAGTAGAACAGGGGGTGGGGTAAGCACGTACCCTTGTGGTGCACCTGGGCTGATGGAGATTGTTGAGGAGATGCTGTTTCCAATCTAAACTGACTGGGGTCTGCAAGTGAGGAAGATCCAATATCCAATATCCAATAGCACAAGGAGGTATTGAGATTAAGGTCTTGAAGCGCATTGATTAGTTTTTTGGGGGATGATAGTATTGAATGTTGAGCTGTAGTCAATACAGAGAGACTTAGGTGTCCAAATCTAGAGTTCCCTGAAAGTGGAACACAGGTGGATAGGGAGGTGAAGTAGGTATATAACCATATAACCATATAACAATCACAGCACGGAAACAGGCCATTCCGGCCCTCCTAGTCCGTGCCGAACTCTTAATCTCACCTAGTCCCACCTACCTGCACTCAGCCCATAACCCTCCACTCCTTTCCTGTCCATATACCTATCCAATTTTACCTTAAATGACACAACTGAACTGGCCTCTACTACTTCTACAGGAAGCTCATTCCACACAGCTATCACTCTCTGACTAAAGAAATACCCCCTCGTGTTTCCCTTAAACTTTTGCCCCCTAACTCTCAAATCATGTCCTCTCGTTTGAATCTCCCCTACTCTCAATGGAAACAGCCTATTCACGTCAACTCTATCTATCCCTCTCAACATTTTAAATACCTCGATCAAATCCCCCCTCAACCTTCTACGCTCCAATGAATAGAGACCTAACTTGTTCAACCTTTCTCTGTAACTTAAGTGCTGAAACCCAGGTAACATCCTAGTAAATCGTCTCTGCACTCTCTCTAATTTATTGATATCTTTCCTATAATTCGGTGACCAGAACTGTACACAATATTCCAAATTTGGCCTTACCAATGCCTTGTACAATTTTAACATTACATCCCAACTTCTGTACTCAATGCTCTGATTTATAAAGGCCAGCGTTCCAAAAGCCTTCTTCACCACCCTATCTACATGAGACTCCACCTTCAGGGAACTATGCACTGTTATTCCTAGATCTCTCTGTTCCACTGCATTCCTCAATACCCTACCATTTACCCTGTATGTTCTATTTGGATTATTCCTGCCAAAATGTAGAACCTCACACTTCTCAGCATTAAACTCCATCTGCCAACGTTCAGCCCATTCTTCTAACCGGCATAAATCTCCCTGCAAGCTTTGAAAACCCACCTCATTATCCACATCACCTCCTACCTTAGTATCATCAGCATACTTACTAATCCAATTTACCACCCCATCATCCAGATCATTTATGTATATTACAAACAACATTGGGCCCAAAACAGATCCCTGAGGCACCCCGCTAGTCACCGGCCTCCATCCCGATAAACAATTATCCACCACTACTCTCTGGCATCTCCCATCTAGCCACTGTTGAATCCATTTTATTACTCCAGCATTAATACCTAACGACTGAACCTTCTTAACTAACCTTCCATGTGGAACTTTGTCAAAGGCCTTGCTGAAGTCCATATAGACTACATCCACTGCCTTACCCTCGTCAACATTCCTCGTAACTACTTCAAAAAATTCAATAAGGTTTGTCAAACATGACCTTCCACGCGCAAGTCCATGCTGGCTACTCCTAATAAGATCCTGTCTATCCAGATAATTATAAATACTATCTCTAAGAATACTTTCCATTAATTTACCCACCACTGATGTCAAACTGACAGGTCTATAATTGCCAGGCTTACTTCTAGAACCCTTTTTAAACAATGGAACCACATGAGCAATACGCCAATCCTCCGGCACAATCCCCGTTTCTAATGACATCTGAAAGATCTCTGTCAGAGCTCCTGCTATCTCTACACAAACTTCCCTCAAGGACACAACTTCCCTCAAGGACACACTTACCTTCATTGAACAGGGAACAGAATATAGGTCTGTGACCTTATTTTATTTAGAGATCCAGCATGGTAACAGGCCTTCTGGAGCACCAAGGCTGCACTGCCCAATTACACCCATGTGAGCGATTAACCTCTGTACCCATATGGTTTGGATGTTGGAGGATATCCACGTGGTCACGGGGAGAACGTGCAAACTCCTTACAGACAGCAGTGCAACTGAACACAAGTCTCTGGTGCAGTGTTAGTGTTAGGGACTTCGGTTAGACTGCACTTAGACAAGCCTGTGTACGAGCTAAAGGATGGAGAGAGCACAGCTGTGATTTGTCAGGACATCTCCTGAATTGGAGGACTTTAGTTATGGGGAGATTGGATGTGCTGAGAGTGTTTTCCCCTGCAAACAAATTAAGTTGAGGAATAACATGATAAACATATATGAAGTTGTGAGAAACTTAGGTAGGATAGACAGTCAGAATCATACAGGGGTGTCAAAAAAGATCTAAGTTTAAGGGATCCAGGGAGAAAGTTCATAACACAGAGAGGGCTTGATATCTGCCAGGAGGTTAATGGAATCCGATACAATCACTGCATTTAAGGGGCTTAAATAGGTAAAGCTTGGAGGGGTATGGTTTTAATGCAGGCAAGTGGGATTAATATCTTTGGACAAAAAGGTCGAGGTTGACACGGTGGACTAGAGAACCTGTTTCTGTGCTGTGGAACTCTTTGAGTCTAAAGCTGTAGTCTGACGTGTCAGTACGGTATAGCCCGCAGTGAGAATGAATTATTTTCAGAGGCTTATGATTGATGGATGATCTGTTGAAGCAAGATCTGTCATCCATGATTTTGTGACGACCGTGAAGAAATACAGCTACATTCTTGGAGTTATAGGTTAGAACTTCATTTGCTGGCGTGCAGGGGAATGAGTAGTACAGACAGGGTGAATGCATGCTGGCTTTTCCCCTCAGGTTGGGTGAGCCTCAAACTAGAGGCCATTGATTTAGGGTGAAAGGTGAAATTTTCAAGGAGAACTGGGCGGGAACTTCACTCAGAGGGCAAGTGTGGAACAAACTGCTTGCAGAAGTGGTAGATGTGAGTCTAATAGCATTTAAAAGAAGTTTGGATAGGTACCTAGATGAGAGGAGTTTGAAGGGATATGGTCCAGGTACAGGTAAATGGGACAAGGCGGAAGATTGGGTTGACATGAACCTGGTGGGTCAAAGGACCTCTTTCCTGGTTTATGTCTATATTTTGTTCTTGGTGAATTCAGATGAAATGTAAATTTTGGGGTTTCCAGTGAAGTTTCTGAGCTGTATTTGTTTTGGACACCTTCTTACCTGGAGAACGCCTCCTCATTTGATCTCTAGTCTTCTTTATGCTCATAACCTTCTCATATATACAACAAAGTGCAATTATATTCCATAACTGTACCATACTGCTAGCAGGATTCTCTCTCACACACACTCTCTCTCTCTCTTTCTCTCTCTCTCTCACACACACTCACTCTCTTTCTCTCTCTCACACACACTCCCTCTCTCTTACACACACACTCTCTCTCTCTCTCACTCGCTCTCTCTCTCTTTCTCTCTCTCACACACACACTCTCTCTCTCTCTCTCTCTCACACACACACTGTCTCTCACTCGCTCTCTCTCACACACACACTCTCTCTCTCTCTCTCACACACACACTCTCACTCTCTCTCCTCTTGCACTCTCTGGCCCTCTCTCTCTCTTCCTTTCCCTCTCTCTCTCTTTGTCTCTCTCCCATCCTCTCCCTCTCCCACCCTCTCCCTCTGTGTCCTTCTCTCTCTCTCCTCTCTCTCTCTCCCTCCCTGCCTCTCCCTCTTCCTGGGTATCAAGGCAGAAAAAAAAACTCACAACAGAAGGAAAAAGATATTCTTCCCTACTGTGCACTAGATTGTATTGTTAAGGCAACTGGGCACAATTTCACAAATCAGCCTTGGTTGTGAGAGACTCATAAAGCAGCAGACTGAATTGTCACCTTTGTTACCAAAGTATAATAGAGGGAATATTTGAAACCCTGAGCACCGTGACATGGAATTGATTACTGCACTGGTGCGGCTCTCACGGGGATTACAACCAACTACCTCCGAGGAACTAAAGGAATTTGAAATTTGTAAATCCTTTCAAACACTCATCAGGTTTTATTCTAAGGAATTCTAGTTTCAAAATATATTTCTATATTTTAATTGTGTTCACATTATTGACATGAAGATTTTCAGATTGGAACCTATTTTTCCTGTTGTTTGATTTCAACCCCCCCCCCCCCCCACTGCCAACCATACACCCCATCTTCTTACTCCTTGTTGTTTGTGTGAAGTGCTTCATAAATTTTCAAAGGTCTGCAGTCTTTACTTTTTTTCATCAGTCACTTATCTTGGCTTTCACATTGGGAGAGTGCTAATTTCACCCCATCCGCTGAGGCTCTGTGCATGTGAACCTTATAATCAGATTTCTGATCAGATCAAGAACACATTAACACTACCTCGTTGTCCCTTTTTATTTTGCACTCTACATCTACTTTGTAATTAACAGTAATGTTTCTATCTCTGCACTGTACTGCTGCCCCAAGTCAACACATTTTACGTTTGGCAAGACAGTGACAATACAAACCCGACTTTGATTCTGATCAAGAGCTCCATTTCCCATCATTTCAGACCTTCCTGTTAATGGTCTGCTTTGTATTAAGTGGATAAGGCATCGGTCTAGTGATCTGAAGGTCACTGGTTCGAGCCTCAGCTGAGGCAGCGTGTTTGTGTCCTTGAGCAAGGCACTTAACAACACATTGCTCTGCAACGACACCAGTGCCAAGCTGCTTGGGTCCTAGTGCCCTTCCCTTGGACAACATCGGTGGCGTGGAGAGGGGAAGGCTTGCAGCGCGGGCAACTTCCAAGGCGCAAATCCATAGTCTCACGAGACTAACGGATCCCTATGTATTAACTGATGCAAGTCAAGGCCCTTTACTGCAGGACCAAGCAGGAGTTCTCTTGCCAGGTGCAGGCAAATAGCAAGGTTCGAAAAGATAAAGTTAAAGATTAGATAAATGTGTTCCTCTAAGAAAAGTCACAGACTCCCAACTCCTGGGAACATAAAAAGCTGAGAGGAGTTTTAAATGGAAGCATTCAATATCATGAAGGATTTTTTACAGTACAGGTGCCCCCTGCTTTACAAATGCTCACTTTGCACCACTTCGCTTTTACGCAAGACCTACATTAGTAACCTGTTTTCGCATTACAAGGAGGATTTTCGCTTTTACAAAAGTTTTTCCCATATAAATTAATGGTTCTTCGATTTACGCCATTTCTGCTTAAGAAAGGTTTCATAAGAACGCTCTACCTTTGTAAAGGGGGGGTCACCTGTATAATGAAAAACGTAAGTAGTTCAAGGTCGGGAGACCCAGATTTCAGGATGTATATTGTGAACATTTCTCTGACATTAAATATACCTATTGAAGTGTTGGGGAGATGGGAGAGTAATAGCATCTGTCTGCCTGTAAGACTAGTGCAACAGAATCCATCAGGGTTTTGGAAAAGAGAAGTAATTTGCAATGCTAGAGGTAAAGGACAATGGAATGAAAGGACAACTTGCTCTGGAGAGAGCTAGCATGCTTTCAATGGACTGAAAGGCCTCCTTCTGTCTCTAGTAATATTAAGTCTTTCCTAAACCCTCTGCTCATGGCATCTTCTTGAAAGCAGACCTTCCTCAAATTTCCGACGACTTTTGGCCTCAGGGTCCTGTTCTGGTGCTATAACCAGCTGCTGCTTTGCATGTGGATACAACAGCAATGATTTGCAGATGAAGGTTTGAGAGTAAAGCTTCCCAAGACCCACCTGAACATTTGGTTTCCACCTTGTTTTTCACTGGACTGAAACCCACTGGAAGTTGAAACTTATCCCATATTTTGCTGCAGATGGCTTTTGGTTTATCATTTAGTAAACTCATCACTAAGTTGAAAACTAATGCACAGTCAATAATTATCGAGGGCAGAATGATCGTGTTTTCAGAGTAGAATTGCAAGTTTTGTGCCACATCCACAAACTGCAAAGCTGGCAGAAATGACCAGAAATCCTCACATGCTCCGATTCTGCACATTTGCAGTTGACAACATAATCAATGCTTTCATTGGTTGGGTTTTTTAGAGAACTTAGGAGCTTACAGGTCTTACTTTTCACTGCAGAAGATCTCGAGGAGTACTGACCATGGAGGGATGAGACTACAGAAGGAAGGACAAAGGGGAGTGCAAGAGGAAATATTGGCAGGGAAGAGGATAACAGAGGAAGGAGTAAGACCAGTAGGGGGCCTTACTAAGTAACCTGTAGAAGGTGATGGAAGATATGGGTTTGGTTCTAAGTAAATCTTTTGTATTGTTCTTCAATAAAATGGAGAGTAATGTAGACACTGCAGTTAAGGAAGAAGAGAGTGAAAATTAGATATGGTAAGGGTAGGAAATAATAGGGGATTTTGGTGCCTTTAAAGATGTAGAAGTTGTTCAGCTTGGATAAAATGCATTGTGGACTCCTCAGAGAAGTGAGGAAATGAAATAGAATAAAAAGATTACAGATGCTGAAAATCTGAAATAAAACAGAAATGCTGTTCATATAGAGTGGGTCAGGCAGCATCTGTGGAAAGAGCAGTAGGGCTCATATTGCAGGACAATAACTTTCGATGAATAAAAGTTATCTTTGTTTCTCTAATGCAGCAGGTGTTAGACCCAATGTCTCCATCACTTCTGTCTTTATTTAAGAAATAGCAGAGATCTGCCCAATCCTCTTTAGTTTCAGGAATGGTAATTTGCCAAAGAAGGAAGAACTGCACTAATTATATGCCTGCTAGTTGCCATTAGTAGAGATCAAATTATTGGAAAATTGTCTGGGGAACTGTGTAAATGGACATTTTGAAAGGCACAAACAAAGGCATGGAACATGAATTGCTTAAAGGAATGTCACATCTGACAATGTTGAGTCAATAGCAAAGAAGGTGAATGAAGCACCATCATTTGATGGAGTCCACCTGGGTCTGGCTGGATCCCAGACTGGAGAGTGAACAGAAAAAGCAAAGCCCACGTGACCATGCAGGAGTGACAAGTCAAGCGTCTAAAACTGTCTCAGTGGCGGAAAGCAAAGCATTATGTTGTTTGGTGTTAAAGTAACTGGAAGGCTGCTTGTGGTGGCATTTCACGAGGCATGTCAATCATTTGAAATTGCATGCAGGAAATGTCAGCAAAAGGTTTGCAGATGATACACAAATTTACCGTGTGGTTGTCAGTCAGGAGGCAGGCAGGAAGGCGTTGATAGAGGGATTATGTGGGTAGAAAATTTACTAAGTGGTTGTCAGTCTGGAGAAAAGCAGGAAGGTGCTGATGGAAGAGTTATGTGGGCAGAAAAATGGCAAATAGAATAGAGGACATAGAAGAGGACAGCACGGTAACAGGCCATTCAGCCCACAATGTTGTGCTGAACCAGCTAAAAAGCAAATCCAAAACATTTGAACACTAATCCTTCCTACCTACACCATGTCCATATCTCTCCATCTTCCTTACATCTATGTTCTTATCCAAACGCCTCTAACAAGCCTCTAATATATTTGCCTCTACCACCATACCAGGCAGTGCATTCCAGGCATCTACCACTCTCTGAGTAATAAACGTACCCCTCACATCCCCCTTGAACCTACCCCCTCTCACCTTCAATACATGTGCTCTGGTATTAGACATTTCAACCCTGGGAAACAGATACTCTCTGCCTCTCATAATCTTATAAATCTCTGTCAGTTCTCCCCAGAGTCTCCACTACTCCATAGAAAATGACCGAAGTTTATCCAGCCTCTCATGATAGCCCTCTAAACCAGGCAGCATCCTGGTAAACCTCTTCTGCACCCTCTCCAAAGCCTCAACATCCTTCCCTAAGCGGGGCAATCAGAACTGTACGCAATACTCCAGATGTGGCCGAACCAGAGTTTTATAAAATTGCAACATAACCTCCTGAATTTTGAACTCAGTTCCTCGACTAATAAAAGCAAGCATTCCGTAAGTTTTTTTAACCACCTTATTGACCTGTGTAGTCATTTTCAAGGAGTGAGGAACTTTGATTCCAAGATCTCTCTGCTCAGCAGCACTACTAAGGACCTGACCCTTAACCTACCGAGGGTCAAATGGAATTCAGTCATGAGAGGTGTTGAAGGGGGAATATTTGCTTGGATGTGGACGATGTGGGTGAATTCTTTGTTGAGTCCTCAACATCAGTATTTACCAAGGAGAAGGATGTGCAGGATAGGGAGTTCCGTACTGAGAGTATTAATCTGCTTTTTTTTTAAAAAAAAAATTCATTTATGGGATGTGGGTGTCGCCAGCTAAGCTGGCATTTATTGCCCATCCCTAGTTGCCCTTGAGAAGGTGGTGATGAGCTGTCTTCTTGAACCGCTGCAGTCCCTGAGGTGTAGGTACACCCACAGTGCTGTTAGGGAGGGAATTCCATGATTCTGACCCAGTGACAATGAAGGAATGGCAATATATTTCCAAGTCAGGATGGTGGGTGACTTGGAGGGGGATTTCCAAGTGGTGGTGTTCCCAGGTATCTGCTGTTCTTGTCCTTCTAGATGCTAATAATCGTGGGTCTGGAAGGTATTACCTTAGGAACATTGGTGTGTTGTTGTATTCATCTTGTAGATAGTACACTCTGCTGCAACTGTTCGTTGGTGGTGGAGGGATTGGATGCTTGTGGAAGGGGTACCATTCAAATGGGCTGCCTCGTACTGGATGGTGTCGAGCTTCTCGAGTGTCGATGGAGCTGCACACATCCAGGCGAGTGGTGAGTATTCCATTACACTCCTGACCTGAGCTTTGTAGATGATGGACAGGCTTTGGGGAGTCAGGAAGTGAGTTGCACGCCACAGGATTCCTAGCCTTTGACCTGCTCTAGTAGCCACAGTGTTTATATGGCTAGACCAGTTCAGTTTCCTGTCAATGGGAACCCCAGGATGTTGATCTGGGGCAATGTTGGGCCATTTTGGAGTAAAAGAGGAGATATTATTGGGTGTCTTAAAGAGCATTAAGGTAGATCAGTCCCCAGGGCCTGATGGGATATATGTTAGATTGTTGAGAGAAGTAAGTGAAGAGACTGCTGGGACTTTGACCCATTTCTTTGAGTCCTCTCTAGTCACAAATGAGGTCCAAATGACTGGTGAGCAGCTAATGTTGGTCCAATATTTAAGAGGAACTAGTGCTAATCCTGAAAACTATACACCAGTGAGTCTCACATCAGTGGTAGGGAAGTTAAGGAGAGGACATGAGCAGATAGAAAACCATGACCTAATTAGGGAGAAACACACACAAAATGCTGGAGGAACTCAGTTGGCCAGGCAGCATCTATGGAAAAGAGTACAGTCAACATTTTGGTCTAAAAACAAAACATCGACTGTACTTTTTTCCATAGATGCTGCCTGGCCTACTGAGTTCCTCCAGCATTTTGTGTGTGTTGCTTGGATTTCCAGCATCTGCAGATTTTCTCTTGTTTGTGACCTAATTAGGGAGAGTCAGCATGGCTTTGCGTGGGATAAATCGTATCTTACTAACTTGATTGAGTTTTTTGATGTGGTGATGAAGGTGACAGATGAACGTAGAACTGTGGATATTATTTACATAAATTTTTGTAAGGAATTTGACAAAGGCCCTCTTGAGAAGTTCATTCAGAAGATTAAGATGCATGGGAACCTTGGTGAATTGGCTGTTTGGATTCAGAAACAACTTACTCATAGAAAACAGAGGGTTGTAGTTAAAGGGACAATCTAGTTGGAATTCTTGTCAAGGATATTCACTGTCCAGGGTCTGGGAGGCCTTTTCTCCCAAGCTTAACTTTCTAACACAGCTTCTAACTCTTCCAGGGTTCAAAGAATTGTTTCTGAGTAAGTTAAACTCCCAACTAATATTCCTTGCTCAGCTTCCTGTTGTAAACAAGAAGCAGTCTTCAGTTCTTAATGTAAATTGCAAGCAATAATCGGACTGAAGTTAAAAGATCAGCTTTGCAAACAAGCAGCACTGTCTACAGAGCACAGACTGCTGGCTCACAGCATCAAGAGATGCAGTGTAAGACAATACGCTGATGTTAATTGGGCCTACATAACAGCAGACAACACGGGCAAAGTTATTTAGTTCAAGGAAGCTTGCAGACCAGACTGATGCACTATGTTACTTGGCATCAAATAGCTGATCCATCTATAATTGGGAGATTTATGTACTCAGAGAGTCAGCGTTCACACCACTAATTTTAGGCATCTGGGATCTCTGTTTCCAGAGCATTTAGACCATTGGTATGATCTGACTGACTTTTCAGCCACCAGCAAAGATATCTGAAAAATAGCACATGCATGTGAAGTCACCAAGTAGTGAAAAAGTAGTATAAATGTTCGAGAGCAATCAGGCTTGTTAGGAATGGTCAAGCAATGATAAGAAGAATGACAGAAAGTCAAGGTAACTAGAATCCATGCCTCTGCCTTCAGTTTTTGCAACAGACAGTTTGTTCGCCTACAACTTGTTGACATGTCTTTTTAGTTTATAGGAATTGTAACTATGTTTTGGAAATCCTTTGTGTTTTAGAAATCATTTGCAATTTGAAAATCTTTTTTAAGATATAAATCCTCTGAGAGTGTTAAATGTGTTTTAAGAATTTTCACTAAATTTAAATATGTATCACTAAAAATAAATGTACTGTGTTTAATCTACTTTGCTAGCTGGAAGTATCTCCTCCTGTAGGGAGTGGGGACCTACCACTCAATTAGTGGGCATTGGGAGGTAATCTCGCTGTGGAGGATAAACAGACAACTGATCTAACCTTAGAAGAGTAGATGACTAGAGTATAAGCTCCCTTCAGTGAGGGTGCCTGTAGCTATCCATATCAGATAGGCTTAAGATCTTCGTCTGAGTTCAGAACTTCGTGGACAGTAACTCCAAAGCCATTACGTCACCTTAGTGTGTTTCTGCAGGGATGTGCACTGGGACCTCCGCTGCTTGTGGTGTACATAAATGACCTGGATGAAAATGTAGATGAATGGGTTTGTAAGTTTGCAGATGATAAGAAGTGGTGGTGTTATGGATAGTGTAGCAGACTGGGAGAGAATACAGCAGAATGTAAATCGTTTGCAGATATGGGAGGAGAAATGGCAGATGGAATTTAACCCATACAAAATGCAGCGTATTGCTTTGGAATCCCAGCATCTGCAAATTGTCTTGTGTTTGGAATTTCATCCAGCCATATTGCATCTTGTCAAGGGCAAGACCCTAAACAGTGTGATGAGCAGAAGATCCCTGAAAGTAGCTACATAGGTTGATAGGCTCGTTAAGAAGGCAGATGGCATGCTCCTCTGTGTTAGTCAAGGCATTGAGTTCAAAGTCAGGAAGTTATGCTGCAACTTTATCAAACTCTAATTAGACCGCATCCAGAGTATTGCATACAGATCTGGTAGCCTCATAATGTGAAGGGTGTAGAGGCTTTGGAGAGGGTGCAGAAGAGGTTTACCAGGATGCTGCCTGGTTTCGAGAGCATGTGCTATCATGAGAGGCTGGACAAGCTTTGGTTGTTTTCTCTACAGCAGCAGAGGCTGAGGGAAGATCTGATAGAGGTTTATGAGATTATGAGCGGCCTAGATACAGTAGGCAGACAATATCTTTTTCCCAGGTTTAAAATGCCTAATACCAGAGAGCATGCATTTAAAGTGAGAGGGGATCATTTCAAAGGAGATTGGTGGGAGTCTGGCATGCATGGAGTGGTGGTAGAGACTTTGAAGAGATGTTTAGATGGGTACATGAATGTGAGAAACATGGAAACATATGGACATTGTGTAGGCAGATGGGATTATTTTAGTTGGCCATTTGCTTACTAAGTTAATTGGCTCGGTACAACATTGTGGGTTGAAGGACTTTTTCCTGTGCTGTACCGTTTGAAGTTTGATGTTCTACTACATTTGGAGAGGTAAACAAAGGAAGGGATACACAATAAATGATAGATAACTAAAAATATATACAGAGGAATGAAAAGACCATTAGTTAGTGAAGTGATCAATAAAATACTATTTCATTCATTGTGGACTAGCCGTACCTCTCTTTGTAACCGGTCTGGACCCAAGGGGCCAACTAGACTGATTCATTTATTGAGGTAAGGAATGTGTGGCTATGCTTTTACAATACAAAGCCAGGTATCAGCTTGCCACAATACAAGAATAATATGATAACACTGGAGAGTTCAGCAGGGAATTCTGAGGATGTGGAATAATATTTAGTCATCAAGGGAGGATTAACCAGACTGAGTTCTCTTTTAGTTCTAAAACAGGGAAAAGGATTTAATCGGGCCAAATTCCAGAGTTCTGGATAGACTGATTAGGAAGAACCAATTTCCCTTAAGGATAGGCCCATATATTTAAGATTACATGTAAAAAAAAAGAAGGCAGTGGTTTCATTTGATTTTATTTTTGTTGTATTTAGAGATACAGTTTGGAGTAGGCCCTTCTGGCCCTTTGAGTCATACTACCCCAGCAAACCCCACAGCACTGACTAACCTTAGCCTAATCTTGGGACAAATTTACAATGACCAGTTAACCCACCCAGTACATCTTTGGGCTGTAGGAGGAAACCAGAGCACCAGGGGGAAACTCACATATTCCACGGGGAGGACATAGTTGAGTATAAACATTTCACAGAAGGTGGGGGCGGGGGGTGAGGGATCTAAGTCCGTCTGAAAAAGATCCCCGACAACCGCTTGTTTTTTTACAGTCCAATGGGAAGAACATGAGGGTTGGAGGTTGGGGCTGATTAAGCCCACTCTGGCTGATGGGTCTACAATGGGGCAAAGGCGCACATCTATGAATTTTGAATTCATTCTGTAATACTTCCATCATATCTGGTGAAGAATGAGAACTCACCCTCAGCAGGAAGCATCCAGAACATTAACCCATTTTGTGAGTGATTTCCTCCATTTTTATTATATTTTTGGATCTCCTAGTTGGATTCCAGGGCTATATGCAGCACTCATTTTGCATACCAGATTGGGGTGAAATCTAGCTTATTTTACAGTCATAGAGCCAGACAGCATGGAAACAGGCCATTCTGCCCAAATAGTCTATGCCGACTAAAATGCACTATCCATGCTAGACCCATTTGGCCCCTAACCTTCTAAGCATTTCCTATCCATATACCTGTCCAACAATCTTTTAAATGCAGGTCTTTCTGCCTTAACCGCTTCTCTGGCAGCTCATTCCACACACAAACCACCCTTTACATAAAAAATTTTGTCCCTCAGTTTTGTATTAAATCTCTGGCCTCTCAACTTAAACCTTGGTGTTCACCTGGCGGAGAATCTCATCTGGTCCCTCAACACCAGCTCCATAGCAAAGAAAGCCCAGCAGCGTCTCTACTTTCTGCAAAGGCTGAGGAAAGTCCATCTCCCACCCCCCATCCTCATCACATTCTACAGGGGTTGTATTGAGAGCATCCTGAGCAGCTGCATCACTGCCTGGTTCGGAAATTGCACCATCTCGGATCGGAAGACCCTGCAGCGGATAGTGAGGTCAGCTGAGAAGATCATCAGGGTCTCTCTTCCCACCATTACGGACATTTACACGACACGCTGCATCCGCAAAGCAAACAGCATTATGAAGGACCCCACGCACCCCTCATACAAACTCTTCTCCCTCCTGCCATCTGGGAAAATGCACCGAAGCATTTGAGCTCTCACGACCAGCCTATGTAACAGTTTCTTCCCCCAAGCCATCAGACTCCTCAATACCCAGAGCCTGGACTGACACCTTACTGCCCTATTGTCCTGTTTATTATTTATTGTAATGCCTGCACTGTTTTGTGCACTTCATGCAGTCTTGGGTAGGTCTGTAGTCTAGTGTAGTTTTTTTCTGTGTTGTTTTTTACGTAGTTCAGTCTAGTATTTGTACTGTGTCATGTAACACCATGGTCCTGAAAAAACGTTGTCTCAGTTTTACTATGTACTGTACCAGCAGTAATGGTCGAAATGACAATAAAAAGTGACTTGACTTGACTTGACCATGTTCTTTGGTTCTTGATTCGCCAACCCTGGGAAGTGACTGGGACATTCACCTTACCTATACCCTCAATATATCCGATACCCCTCTATAAGATCACCTCTTGGTCTCCAACATGCTGAGGAATAAAGTACGGGCTCGTCAAACCTCTCTCTATAATTCAGTTTAGTTCCTCAAGTCCTGGCAACATCCTTGTAAATCTTTTTTTTTAAATATTCTTTCTAGTCTAATAACACCTTTATTACAACAGGGTGACCAAAACTGAACATAATACGCCAAGGGCAGTGCCACTAGTATTTTGTACAACCACACTTTAAACTATCAACTTTTATACTCAGTGCCCTGACCGATTAAGATCAGCGTGCCAAAAGCTTTCTTCCCTATAACTCCACTTTCGACAAGGATATTATTACGCTTTTATGGCATATTGTACCTTCAAATTCTAAGTGCATTTCCTGCAGGACAACAGTGGCCACACTCAGTTGTTAAGTACTCTTTGGTATATTGAAGTGAAATAACCTTGGGATTCTTCTTTTATTTAGTAAATGAATAAGACTGGATTGTGATACCCTAATTATCACAGGCTTTGAGGGTAGGTATTTCAGATTTGCACATCTTTGATTGTTCTTACTTTTACTCCTTCAAACTTACTACAGTATTCCCGGTTTCCTGGGTGTTTCCTTACCAAAAGTCAATTGGCCTGTGAAGCTAAAATGCGTATACTGTACGGTAGGTACCAATTTTCCACATTAGGATACCAAGGCCAATTAAAACATTCCTAAGTGTGTTCAGTGTTTGAATCTGAGAGTTGCTGCATTTTAGTGGTCAGAATTTTGGGAATCTCTCTTTCAGTCACTTCTAGCAAAATGGAAATCTGGAATACTTTCATTCAGAGGCAGTGTGCATGGATATCATTCCTATCAGCCTGATTCAATGAAAAGGCCCAATGTATAGGTTGAACAAATCAACTAATTGAATACAAGAAACAGGAGTGAAAACAGGTTGAGTTAATGGACCCAAACCTTCCAATAGCAACCTATGAAAACAATAATGAAAGCTGTGAAGGCACCTATCAGTGCCAACAACAACCACTTTTATTTAAGAAACCCTAAGCCCAACTACATTTGAGCCATAATTCATTACCTAGAGCTTTCCTTTTTGTTCATAACTTCTAGCTCAATTTCCAGTCACAGTTCCAATCTGAGCCAGCCAGATCAGAGTCTTCTTTCACATTTGAAATACTTGCTGCTTGCTTCTAGCATCCTCCCATTCCTTAAATTTACAAAACTATACCTTTACTATAATTTTCATAAAAACATACTCATGCCATTGCTCGAAAAGTGCGAGGGCAAATAAATTAAGCTAAGTGGAGCTCGAAGGAATATAACGCAAAAAAGATTCACTCCTTGTTCATTCCTTTCTGCATTTATATTAAAAAGCAGACAGCTGGAGGAAATCAGTTGGAGGGTCTTCAACCAAAACGTTGTCTCTCCATTTCCTTCTGCTGATGCTGCCCAGCCTGTAGAGTTCTTCCAGGAGTTTGTTATTTGCTCCAGCTTCCAGAACCAGCTGTCTCTTGTGTCTTGGCTTGCATTTACATTAAATTTCTTCTCAATTAAGTGAAGTGTCATGATCTCTGTAGCTTGCCATGGAGTGTTGAGCTTCCACGGTTCGTGAGCACCTGTATTTACTAATTGTTTTCTTAAGGTAATGCCCTGGTTCATATTTTTTACTGTTATGCTGTATGTATTTCATTTTGGCAGTTCTGTACGAATTGCTTGTTTTCAGCTTGTTTGGGTTACTGTTGAAGACAAGAGAGAGGAGAAATGTCTGCCATTCAATTCAGATGGTCAATTAAAGGGAGGTTTCTCCGGTGAGGGACACTAAGGTTGGGCTTGGAGCTTTTGTTCGGTGGGAGATGAAGAGAGGAGACGCTGGGGAGAACCAGTTGTAGCGTACGATCTGGTGGGAGACCTGTTTGTTCTGGATGGATTGCGAGTGACGTTCGGAAGGTGGTGCGTGCTTTCACGTTGACCGAGGGCCCAGTGCGTGAGTGACAGAGAAGTTCAAGATGAGCTCCAACATGTGCATGTTTGACTGTTTGATTAGAATGGGCCCTTTTCTTTTTGTTATTCCTTAGTTAAGATTCATAAATATAATTCCTTTAATCGTATGCAGTGTACTGTCTGTTATTTCGTGGCACTCATTTGTAACAGGGTATCAAATGACCCAGCATCCACACAAACCGGGGGCTTGGGGTGGGCTCGTGCCTCAGTCTCACAAGTTTGGCAGGACTGGAGATTGTCTTCCCTAGACTTACACAGCCGAAGAAACCAGGGTGTTTCATTAACTCGAGTTGTTAAACCCTTGTGCTTAATTCTGTCAAGTTAATTGTGACTGTCACATGTTCCTCGCATTCGATGATTATTTGAAGAGGACTCTCGTTCAGAGCCTTAGCGGATTTAGTCTTTGTGCTGGAGTGTCTCATGGTGCCACTTTCTCTCCTCCAAGGCTAGAGTCTAACCTCCTTTGTCTAACCTCTTCTTTCCCTCTCCTCCTGGGGATTCTGCCATTCCTCTCCTCCTGGGTTGAGTCATGAGCCTGCTGTCCATAGCTTCCAGGTTGAGTCCGTGCCAGTGTCCTCCATGACAGAAAAAGCCTGCCGTTCCTCCGAGAGAACACCGTGACACCGAGGCATTCTTCAGTGTGACCTCTTAAGATGTGGCCCTTCCTCAGTGAGATTTGTGGTGACTGTATCCAGCTTTGTTTTGTCACATTAGCCTACCGCTCCAGAGCTTGGAAAATGCCAGCCTGTATTACGTGCCTCTTTGCATTCTCACCGCAGATGCCACCTAGCCTGTTCGATATGCATTTTATGTTTTAATTCCTATGTGCAGCATTCATGACGTTTTGCTTTTGGAACATTAATGCTCGCTGCTGGGGACTAGGCAAGTCCATGGTGTACGACGACCGCAGAGGTGAGTAGCTTAGCTTCTCCCCCTCAATGTGATGGGGCTGTTGTAAGTCGGCTCCATTCAGTCACATCCACTCGATCTTCAGACACGTGGTTGGGGGGGGTGGCGGGGGAGGGGGAAGGGTGCCGTTCCAATGTTGGAGGGTGGGCGGGGCAGTCAGGGGAATGCTCTCATCAAAATGCCCCTGGACCCAGCTGGGGTGCCTCTTCACAGGCCAGAGATGTGTACCCTCAAAGAAGAGAAAATCTGCAGGTGCTGGAAATCTGAGGAACGCACACAAAATGCTGGAGGAACGCAGCAGGCCAGGTGGCATCTGTGGAAAAGAGTACAGCTGAGGTTTCAGCACTATTTTCCATAAGTGCTGCCTGGCCTGCTGCGTTCCTCCAGTATTTTGTGTGTGTTGCTGAGCTGGGGACCCTCTCCAATGTTGCGTTGTGTTTGCAGTGCGTACCCCTGCAGAAAGTGTGTGAGATACCCCAGCTCGTCCTTAACCAGAGGGCACTGCAGTAGCAGGAAGGCAGCATTGACATAGTAAACGGTAAGTTCAAATTCTTACTTTTCCATCTATTTATTTTTTCTACCTCTCAGTCCCTCCCCAGTCTCTGTCCCCAATTCTTTCACTCTTCTTCCCCTATCTGGTCCCGTCTGTCCATCAGCTCTCCCTCCACCTATCACTTAACAGCCCCTGCTTCACACCTCCCTCTCACTACATTATATTGACTATCCTCCCTCTAAACCCTCGATCTCAATGAATGGTCTCGACCCGAAACTTCGTCCATTCCTTTCCCTTCTACAGATTCTGCCTGACCTGCTGTGTTCCTCCAGCAGGTTCCTTTTTGAACCGCAGTGCCAATGATTCCAGTATTTGCTGATCCCAGTGGCAACTCTCCGTTGAACACACAGTCCTGAGCTACAGAGTTTTTCAGGATGAAAAGCAACCTCATTGTTTCAGACTTTCAATGAAATGCTGACGGACTCTCTCACACACTTGTCATTTGTAATCAATGCACAGTTGAATCTTTTTAATGTAAGATTGCTGCTTTTGTTTGTATATTTTCTACTAAAACAATGAAAATAATTCCCATCAGCATTCAGCTTCTGTTTGATAAGGCACACTAAAATAAAGAACTGTGTAAAAACTCAGCCAATATTACAGCACAGAGAATGCTGAAAAGCAGAATATGCATCCAAAATGTTTATTCAAACGAAGGAAGGTTCACAAATGGGTTGTGGTTTTCTAAACGGGATTTAAGTACTGTTTTGTTTCCACAAAACATGAAATTGGTGTCAACATATCATAAATGAAGTTTAGCGACCAAGGGCAGCGAGGGTTGATTAAACGGAGTGAAACCTTGAACAGAGTTGTGTCCAGTTTTCAGCAGAGGACACTTCCTGGGCTGAATTGAGTTAACTGGTGGCCTAGCTGCAGCTTCCATCAATCACATCTCGCACAAACCACCCTTAACATGAGGAACAAAGAAAGCAGTGAACGATTCTTAAAGCTGCTGATTTTACTGAGAGGACAAATATAATTGTATAATATAACGACAAACAGATGGAAATGGAATGCCATGTGAATGCTTCCTTAGTTTGGGAAGAAAGCTTTCGCAATGAGCTTTTTGAGACAACTGATTGTTGCCAGTTGTCAGAATTGTAAAAATAGCGATCTGATAAAAGAATATCCCTACCCTTGACCCATTCTGAACGAGATGTCCCAAAGTTAAATATTGCCACAAGTAAAAGTTTCTACCCATGTTACCCATCATCTGAATCTGCTGATAATCTGGTTGCCCAGGAAGGAGCACTTCTGCAATTGGGCAATGTCATGTTCTTTTAAGACATTGCTTATGTAGGGTTGAGATTTAAAATGGGGGAAAATTTTTAAAAAACTAAAGTCTTGATATTGATTACTGGTAATTACAATGAACACACGGGTTTTATTTTTCTGTACAATCTGAAATGATTAATTGTACAACAACCAGAAACAAAAGTAATAGGACTGAGCAGAATGAACCTGCATTTATGACATAATAATCACAATTGTGTAATCTATTTGAGGACACGATTAAGGACAGATAAGTGGAAGGCAGTGGATGTGATGCATTCAGATTTTTGCAAGGGCTTTGATAAAGCCTCACATAGAAGGTTAGATTTAGATGGAATACATGGATAGAGTTTTGATTATGAGACAGAAAGAGGAGTGGGAATAAATAGATCTTTAACAGGTCGACAGGTTGCAGCTGGTGGAGTACAGCGGGGGTCAGTGCTTGGGCCCCGCTCTTCATGATTTCTGTGAACAATTCGTCTGAAAGGACCTAGTGTTACATTTCCAAGACAGCGGATGATACAAAACTGGGTGGAATTCTGAGTACAAAGGGGGATTTAAGGTGGCTTCAGGGAACTAAAGACAAGGTGAATGAGCTGGAGAATGACAGATCACAATCTAATGCGGAGAAGTTGAATTTATCTGTGTTTGTGCACAAAACAGGAAAGCTCTGGAATTCGTAAATTGTTTTGGAGAAATTTGTCGTGTAATGACAGCCTTTCCCTTGAAGTCTGCAAAACAAGTGCTGATCGTTGACCTCAGGAAGGGGACAGTCAACATGCTTCTTCCTATATCAACGGTACTGAGGTTGAGAAAGTTGAGAGCTTCAAGGTCCCAAGAGGGGACTTCACCAATAGTCTACCCATGGTGATGTCACGGCCAAGAAAGCGACTTACTGAGGAGGCTAAAGAAGTTTGGCATGTTCTATCGCCCCTTACCAATCTTTAATGATGCACCATGAAAGCCATGCTATCTGAATGCAGAAAGGCTTCATCTGGCAACTACTCTGCACACGACCACGGGAAACTGCAGAGAGCTGTTGATACAGTTCAGC
Organism: Hemitrygon akajei; assembly: GCF_048418815.1. NCBI lineage: Eukaryota > Metazoa > Chordata > Chondrichthyes > Myliobatiformes > Dasyatidae > Hemitrygon > Hemitrygon akajei. The sequence goes on from NC_133130.1 coordinate 138,569,357, forward strand.
ACATCAGAGAAACCAATCTTTCCTCTGTGCACTCTGTCTGTACTTCTCACTAAAGTAGCCAGCTTTATCAAAAGCTTCACGCTACCTCATGCAGTCTCTCTTCTCCCCTTTATCTGGCAGAAGGTACTATCCTGCTTTTATCAGATTCTTGAATGGACCTCTTGTACAACAATATAGACTCTTGACCTCACAATCAACCTTGTTATGATCTTGGTCTTATTGATTCCCTGCAGTGCAATTCCTCTGTAGTTTTTACACTTTTTTCTGCACTGTGCTGTTTTACCTTGCTCTACGTCAATACACCGTGCAATAACGTGATCTGTACGAACAGCATCAAGACAAGCTGTCCGCAGAGTCTCGGCACATGTGAAAATAATAATCAACCGGTCGTGTTTAATTTCAAAGGGTCTTTCAAAACCAGCCTGCAGGCACAGCAACAACAAGGAAAACAAAAGGAGTTTCAATTCATTACGAGAGGGGTTGAGAACAGGATGAAGGATAACTTATTGCAATTATAAAGGGCCTTGGTGAGGTGGCACCTGGAGCACTGTGTGCAGTTTTTGACTTCTTTCTTATAAAGTTCTTAAGATTGGTTCCTTAAGGTGAGGTAAGGCGGGGATTAACTCCCACTACCTTTTAAGTGCTCCCAATGGCCTGCATCTCAAATAGCCTCTGATAACCAAGTCCCTTTCCTGGCCTTCACGTGTGGCTTAGCTGCTAAGCCGTGCAGAACCGTTCTAACCAATGCAGGGCCTCACTTTTAAAGTATATATGTATGTCAGAGAGGGAGAGCACACTGAAGGTTCCTTGACTGGTTCCAGCAAAAGTGAGTTCACTGTGATCGAGTAGGGTGAACGGGCCTGCATTCCAATGAGTGTGGGGGGAGAAAAAGGAGAGGAGATCTCATTGAAGGCTGAGGAATCTTCTCGGGGCTCAGCAGGATGCTTCACCTGACTGAGGAACCCAGACCCTTCACAGGATGTGCGGTAGCCCATCTGGGAAGGAAGTGAAGAGAAATTGTTTGCTGCAGGGGGTGGTGAATGTTTGATATTCTTAACTGGCAGTGCTGTGGAGTTTCTAATTTAGAACAGAAACTGGCAGACCTTCAGATATTAGGGGAATCGAGGAGCGTGGGATAGGGCAGGAAAATGGTTCCGAGGGGGAAGGTGAGCCATGATGGGGAAGCAGGATCCAAGTGATTCTTGCTCCGATTTCGTATCTGATCTACAAAATGTCTTGCACTTTCAAATGGCCTCTGTGTGAGATATCAGGACAGCAAAGCTATATCCAAAGCATTATGGAAGGTAAAGCAGATCCTTAACAACAAGAGCAGAAAAGCACTCAACGGGCTAGTTAGCATCTGTGGAGGAAAATGGACTTTCGAGGTTTTGGGTCAAGACACTTTATCTAGACTGAAAGAATACAGGTGAGATGATCAGTTTGCAGAGGGAAGGGGGAGGAATGGGGCGAGATGGTCCAGGAGAGGAAAGATTGATCGGTAGACAGCGCCAAGTTTGGTCCAGAGAAACAGCATCTCCTGTTCCACCTCAGCAGTGAACAACTGCATGACATGAACATTGAATTCTCCAATTTCAGGTAATCTACTCCTGCTCTATGCCTTTTCAATTTCCTTCTGATTTTCTTAGGCCATCTCACTCATGTCTTTCTTCACAAACTCTTCCTCCAGTTCCCTGTCTCCTAGTTTCTTTCTTCCCCCCTCCCCATCCACATCATCCGCCCACCAGCCACACATTCCTCCCACTTGGTTCCCCTCCCCACCTCCGCTGCTCCAATCTGTCCTCCCCACCTCCGTTATTTGGCTCTACGTTTCAACTTCTTATCCTTTTAGATTCCACCGTCTGCAGCCTTTTGTTGCCCCCCTCCACCTATCACTTCCCACTTCTCAGCCTCTGCTGGTAACTCTGCCCTCCCCACCACATGACTCCATCTGCCAATCACCCCTTCTCAGCAAGATCCACCTATCACATGCCACCTAGATGATTGTCTTTGCGCAGAGTGAAGGATGCAGAGGGAGGGTTTTGCAGTAGACAGCCACAGCTGAGGGGATGTGGAGAGAAGCTGCAGGATTTGGGGCAGAGTGGTGTAGGTGAGGAAGTGGACAGGGGAATGGGGGATGATGAAGGTGTGGAAGGACTGGACTGCTGAAGGTAGTTAGGGTTGTTCGGGTGAAAGGGGCTGTACGTCAGTGGGATGATCATTGAGCGAGGTTGGTGAGATAAACAGGAGGAGGACGGGACAAGGCAGAGATTAGTGATATGACGGCTGGGAGTGGGGTCAAGGGCATTGATAAAGAGTGGGGTATGGAGTGATCAAAGGAAAAGGATACTTAGAGATGTAGAAAGATACTTCAGACTCCCTTGTAGTGGCCCAGGTAGATTCCAGACCCCTTCAAACATCGCACGTGATTTGGTTAAGCCCTGCTGCAGTGTTCAAGGTCTGTGCTGTTCTCAGAACAGTTTAGCACAGCTGATAGGAAAGTGAACTTCATGAGCAGCTTGATGTCATTGTGGGTGCTCAATGTGGAGCCATACGAAGGAGCCACACCAAAACTCTGCTTCAGACACTTAAAGCATGGACAGGAAAGATTCAGAGGAATCTGGGTCGATCACAGGCCGATGGGGCTAGCATCTTAGCATGAACGAGTTGGGCCAAAGGGCCTGATTCTTAGTCGCATTGCTCTATGACTATCCATACCATCACCATACTGAATAGCCAACTGCACCATGGCAACTGGGCTCATGTCAGGAAATAAACAAACTCATTACTTCACCACAACACAATTTTATGGCCTGTCATTTCACTCTCTAATACATACCTACAAGTATTGAAGAATGAGCAATGCTGTGTAATTTTTCCTTTTACACTCTTTTTATACAACACATTTATTTTACTAGCTTATCGCTCTACTTAAATCTACAGGGATATGTCATAAGAATGTGACAAGTATTAATTTGCTAATATCACCACCAGTAGTCTACTTCTGCGCTACATAATCTTGTTGTCACATAGTGGGTATGGCAATGCATAACACCCACTGATTAATCCTACAAAGGGCTATATTTACCTTCTTCTGTCACTTAACCTTCCCTGGTTAGTTTCCGAGAGCAGCAAAGACAGGATTATCAGAAGCAAAATCCCTCCCAGTGCAAGTCCCCACTTGTAAACACAGCATAAATTATGGGTTAGAAAAATGTTGTTGTCTGCTAGCTTTCGTGACATCTGCCTGTTTCACTCATAATGTGACATGAAAATGGAGCACCTAGGGAGAACCTTCACACTCCTCACAGGTAGCACTGGAGTTCAGGATGGAATCTAGGTCAGTGGGGCTGTGTGGTGGTGGCTCTACTCTCTGCACCATTGTACCGACTGACTGAAAGCTAAGTTCAAAGGGAAAGCAGAATATCACACGGGAAAAAAAAAACGATGTTCCTGAAATAAAATGAACCATAACCATGCTCAGTTACAGAAGCCTGAGCCTTTGAAACTTACTATCAGCTTTCCAGTTTTCTGATATTGTCACTTCAATTCACAATTCATTATGTAAGGTGGCGAGCTTTGTATATATTGAACAATCTCTCATGTCAAAAGCTGTGTTGTTATGGTCAATAAAGTACTGATGGCAGTAATGTATTTGATCAGTGCCAACTCCCAGGAGCAGCAAAGTGAAGTTGACCAGATAATCTGACTTTCTTGAGGGTGAGATCTTGATGAGTCTTGTTCATTGGTCAGATGACCAGAACCTCAGGCATCCATAACTATTGACTGAAAATGTGAATGGTGCCTGGAAAGCAACTTTCAGTGGGTGAAAGCAGTAGGCGGACAAACAGCACATTTCAGTGGGTGATAGCTCGTTCTGATGCACGGTCGTGACTCGAAATAGTGACCACCTCCTTACCTCCGCCGATGCAGCTGAGATGAATTTTGTTTGAATTGGTCCACAGCTGCTAAACTCCTAGGCAGACAGACCTCTCGAAAGACTGGCTGACTTTTATGTGATCGGAGTTCATGGGAAGCACTCATTCAATTGGAGATGCCCACGTCTGGGGGATAAGGGTTGTCCAAAGTGTGTGGAGATTGTGGAGGACAAGGGTCAGCCTGGTCAATGACATGGTCAGGGCTGGAGTCCAGCTTCCTTCTCTTTAAGTGGCCCCTTAGGATGGACGATGGCCTGCTTTAACTACAGTCCAGTGGGTTCCAAACTGATCCATGGAAGCCACATACTTTACTACAGAAGGCAGAGGACAAGATGTTTCTAAGATGCTGCATTCTGATCACAGTTTACGTTAGGCTTTAATGCACCTCTGCTTCACGTACTCGGGATTCCGAGTGTTAACCCAAAATTTCCTGTCCTCCGTTTGAGTCATCATAGGTCATGGATTTCCAGAAGTCAGTGGCGTAACTCACCAACACCTTTCTACGTAAATGGTGTTAAGCTTGAGAGGGTTGAGAGCTTCAGGTTCTGAGGGGTGAACATCACCAATACTCTGTCCTGGTCTAACCATGTAGACGCCGAGCCCAAGAAAGCTCACCAACATCTCTACTTCCTCAGGAGGCTAAAGAAATTTGGCACGTCTCCGTCAACCCTGATCAACTTTTATCGATGCCCCTTGAAAATATCCGGTACCTGAATGCACGATGGCTCGGCTTGGAAACAGCTCCGTATGTGACAGCAAGAAACTGCCGAGGCTTGTGAACACAGATCAGCACAGCACAGGAACAAACATCCCCTCCGTAGACTTTGTCTGTACTTCTTGCTGCCATAGTAAAGCAGTCAGCACAATCGAAGAACCCCACCCACCCCAGACATTCTCTTTTCTCCCCTCTCCCATCAGTCAGAAGAGACAAAACCCTGAAAACATGTACCACCAGGCTCAAGGTCAGCTTAAGACTATTAAATGGTTCCTTTGAGTAATAAGTGTACTCATGACCTCACAGTATATCTTGTTATTATCTTGCATCTTACCACTTAGCTGCACTGCACTTTCTCAGTAAGTGTTACACTTCATACTGCATCCTGTTATTGTTTTTACCTTGTTCTACCTCAATACTATGTGTAGTGGTTTGATCTGCATGACAACATACAAGACAACCTTGGCAACATGTGACAATATAAACCAATTCCAATTTCAATTCTAATTTTACTGCATTCTTATCAACGGGGCTCCACCAATATACAGCATTTTCCTCTGTGCATCTTCTACTCACTTCCTGTGGAGCAGCTCACATTGGGGTATCTCTTTAGAGTGTGCGTATGCTCATGATGAGGTGTGACCAACAGAAACCATTGACTAACCAGAGCAATACATACAAAGTGCTGGGGGAACTCAGCAGGCCAGGCAGCATCTATGGAAAGGAGTAGTGTTGGCGTTTCGGGCCGAGACTTCTGATGAATTGTCTTGACCCGAAACCATATAACACTACAGCACAGTACAGGCTCTTCAGCCCTCCATGTTGTGCCGACCCATATAATCCTTAAAAAAAAGTATGAAACCCACACTACCCCATAACCCTCCATTTTTCTTTCATCCATGTGCATGTCCAAGAAGTTCTTAGATACCCCTAATGTTTTAGCCTCCAGCACCATCCCTGGCAAGTCATTCCAGGCACTCACAGCTCTTTGTGTTAAAAACTTACCCCTGATGTCTCCCCTAAACTTCCCTCCCTTAATTTTGTACATATGCTCTCTGGTGTTTGCTATTGGTGCCCTGGGAAACAGGTACTGACTATCCACCTTATCTATGCCTCTCATAATCTTGTAGACCTCTATCAAGTCCCCTTTCATGCTTCTACGCTCCAAAGAGAAAAGTCCCAGCTCTGCTAACCTTGCTTCATATGACTTGTTCTCCAAACCAGGCAACATCCTGGTAAATCTCCTCTGCACCCTCTCTATAACTTCCACATCCTTCCTATAATGAGGTGACCAGAATTGAACACAATACTGAAACATCGACTGTTTACTCTTTTCCAAAGATACTGCCTGGCTTGCTGAATTCCAACAGCATTTCGTGTGTAACCCTTTGATTTCTAGCATCTGCAGATTTTCTCCTATTTGTGAACTAACCAGGGCCTTAGTATAGGGGATGATGGCTTGCAAGAAGACACTGACGTTGGTTCATTAACCTTGAGAATGAAACTAAGGCAGCATTGGTGGGATCTCTCCATTTTACCAATAAGGCAATGTAATTCTTATAAGCTATCTAAGTCTAGGAACCACATAGATGGGAGGGGTCACTACAGCTGAGGAGCCCAGCAACTCTGGAGTCATGATATTCAGCCATCCTTCTCCTAACATGGCCTTCAGTGTTACCTGCACACTGACAGTGAAAGAGAATTTTATTATCAGCATCCTCTTTCACAATGGGATACTCCACAGGCCCAGGATATGATTAATGTTTTCCAGGATCCTGTCATGGAGTTCTACGATCAGAATCAGTAGAGACCCGTTTATAGAGGACCTTGCTTTGTGCATGTTGGTTCTAGAGCCTAGTCTCTCATGCTTCAGTGACAGCATTCAGTAATAGCTTTGAACTCCAAATGTATACGTGTTCCAGCTTGACTACTGTGATGGAGTGAACTTTGTTCAAGAGGAGAAGCAACGCAGGCTGAACAAATGTCCATTTGACCTGTAGGTTAGTCCCACTCCAATGGGATGCCCCTTGGACCATCCTGACTTGGGAATAGATCACCATTCCTTCACTGTCACAATCCTGGAACTCCCCGACAGCATTGCGGGTACACTCACTTCTCAAGAACCACAGCAGTTCAAAAAGGGAGCACACCGCCAACTTCTCAAGGGCACCCAGCGTGTGCAACTAAGGAGGAAAGTCCCTCAAAATCCACATTCCTTGAATGAATGAAGAAACATGTGCGGCGCAGCACTGTGGTGTGAAATATTGAATGAGGTTTTGGGGCAATGATACAGCCATGGCCGTTTGCCAGTCTTCACTGAGATCAATTCTGTTCCGGCTCCATTGGTTGGGATCACAGCTGCAGGCCATCATGAAACAAATGCAAGATGGAGATGAATTTATACAAGCAGCTATACTTGAAGAAGATGATTTTGATTGAAAGTCATCATCAGAAATCCTCACCACTCAGGCTCTGCTCTTTTCTTGCAAACTACACTCATTTAGAACTCTTTTATCTTGTAATTTCATACTCATTATTTATTGCTATTTATTTATTATGTGCACTTGCAGAGTTTGTTTACAGTTTACATTTCCTGATGTATACAGTTTACTGATCCAGTTTACAGTTATTCTTCTATAGATTTGCCAAGTAGAAAAAGAATCTCAGGGTTGTATGTGGTGACATATATCTTCAAATATCCATTGACCAGTCAAGCACTTCATTAGTGTGCTTGTAAACACACTATACAGGGGAGCATAAGTTCAGTAGCTTGTGGAATAAGCGATGATAGAAATTTATCATACCTCCAAGCTCCTATAGTTTTTTAGTGGTGTGGGGCGGTGGGAAATCTATAATAGCTTTTACCTTTGCTGGGAGGGGTTTCACACCTTCTGCAGAGATACGATGGCCAAAAGGGTCAATGGTTGTCAACCCAGACTCACATTTACCAGGGTTAATAATCAACCCATGTTGGTTTAAGCACTCGAAAAGTTTGTGGAGATGGGATACATATTCGGGTTTGGATGCACTGCTGACGAGTATGTCATCCAGGTAAACAAAAAGAAAATCCAGGTCTTCTAATACAGAGTCCATCAGCCGTTGGAAAGTCTATGCTGCATTTTTCAGCCCAAATTGCATTTGCAGAACCTCCAAAAGGCCAAATGGGATGATCACAGCTGTTTTGGGAATCTCCTCTGAGCATACAGGCACCTGATGGTAGCCTCTAACTAGACTGACTTTGGAAAAAAATGACTTCCCAGCTAAACGTGCTGAAAAGTCTTGGATGTGTGGGACTGGATAATGATCGGGTTGGTGACCTCATTAAGGCGTCGGTAATCACCACATGGGTGCCAACCACCATTGGACTTAGGGATGATATGGAGGGGAGATGCCTGGAGCTATTGACCTGGCGTACAATGCTGAGTCTTTCCATGTTGGCAAACTCAGCCTTCAAGATTGCCAGCTTTTCTGGGTTCAGTCTAGGCGCACGGACATGGACTGGTGGCCCAGCTGTGGAAATGTGGTGCTTGACTCCATGTTTTATGGCTTTTGTGGAGACTGTGGGCTTGGAGAGGTTTGGGAATTCACCCAGCAGTTGAGTAAACTCACGTGCAGTGGTGCATGTGATTAACAGAGTTGTTGTGGGGAATTTATCAGGCGAGCAAGGTAATGACCCAAAGTCCTTGACATCTACAAACCGGCAGTTCGTAAGCGACTAACTGTTCTTGGGCACACAGGAAATCCGTACCAAGCAAAGGTCAAGCATTTTAGCCAGGACGAAGTCCCATGTGTAATGTTGTCCACTGAAGCAGAGCGTCACCTGTCATGTCCCATAACTCTGGGTGCTGCTGCCGTGGGTGGGTTCCAGCAAAGTTTCATCTTTGCCTTCTGATCAACAGGTGATGCTGGCAGCACACTCACTTGAGCACCCGTGTCACACAGGAAGCCTCGCCCTGAAAAGGTGTCCGATATGGACAGTAGATGATCCTGGCAGCTGGAACCCATGGTGTTCACAGACCTCTGATGTCCCAATGCACTGGCACTGTCAAAGTTGCAAGGCAGTCAGCGCTTCCTAGCGCTCCTAGCAAAGTAAGTGTGGCAAAAGCAGAGGCCTGGCATTATCTGTTTCGCAGCTGTGGGCGTCCTAATGTTGGGGACCTTGCTGACCAGGCTTATTGAGATAGAGAAAGGAGGACAAATGATGTGTCGCTACCCAGATGCATTAGCAAAATCCCTACAGACTATCACCAGTGCATTAGTGAGGGCTATGTGAACTTGATCAGACATTCTCTGCACGAACGGTTCTTTAAAAATAGAACAAGGATGGTGATTTCCCAGGAGAGACAGCATGTGGTCCATTAGTTCTGAAGGGTTGCCATCACTGAGGCCAGGCAAGGAGAGCAACTGTTTGCAAGCTCAGACTCCGATAGTTCAAAAGTCTGCAAAAGGTAAGGTTTCAGCGATCGGTATTTACTGTGTTCAGGCATGCTTTCTAGTTGACTCACCACTCTCATGGCCATGGAGTTTTCGGCGGAGATTCTTCGAAGAGTGAATTGGGCCTTGGCTTGTAAAAACCAGGCAATGTTATTTTGCTCCCAAAACTCCAGCAGTTTCAAAGCAACTGCACTGGCTGATATGTTCAATAACTCTGGAATCGTTCTAAAGCATTGGGATCACCAATGTAGAATTTTGTGAATAAAATAGCGGAGGTGTTTAATGTTTCAGAAAAGTTGGAGCAACTCACTTATTGAACACCAATAAACTGAACTCAAAGCATGCTTAAAACTCTTTACATAATAACATCATCACATCAGTCCAGCCTCTTAAAGTGAAACCCCAACTCAATGTTGGTGGTTGTGGATTATGTACATTTCTCCCAATTACTTTAGCCTACAGCCTGACCTGTGGGTCACAAGCCTGATGTCACTTCTATGACCTCGGTGTTTGGCCGTCCCTCAGGAACGATGCAAGTCACTCAGAATGTGCACATTTTTTCAGTGGTATGGCATCTACTTCAGCATGAGCTAGAGATTTGTCTGAATATTGAGTCCAGTGCTGAGATTCATCTTGGGTAAATTTTCCTTCTGCATTATACATAAACATCATAGTTCTAACCCTTGCAAACCCCACCCAACTCCACCTCTCCTGGTCATCAACATCTCTACTGATCTCCACCAGATCCAGGAGGATGCTGACCATGACTTGTATGTGGCAGAGCTCTGCCTGAATTAGGGTGGGGATCCATTCCATCCCGAGACCAGTGGACATGGTCTTCACCAATCAGAATCAGAACCAAAATCAAGTTTATTATTACTGAGAAATGTCATGAAAATTGTTATTTTGTGGCAGCACTACAGTGCAAGACAAAAAATCACTATCAGTTACAAAAATAAATGAATAGTGTAAAAGAGGATGAGCAAGGTGGTATTCATGGATTCATGGACCATTCAGAACTCTGATGGCACAGGGAAAGAAGCAGTTTCTAAAACACTGAGTGTGGTTCTTCTAGCTCCTCTACCTCCTGTCCAATGGTAGCAATGTGAAGAGGTCATGTCCCTGATGGATGCTGGATGGATCCTTACTGATGGATGTCATTGAGTGGTGTTGCAATAACAACCTTGCATTCAGAGTCAGCAAGACAAAGAAACTGATTGTGGACTTTAGGAAGGAGAAGTTGGAAGAACACACATCAGTCCTCACTGAGATGTCAGCGATGGAAAGGGTGAGCAGCTTCAAGTTCCTAGACAACAATATCCCTGAGGATCTACCTTGGGCCCAACGCATTGATGAAACCACTAAGAAGGCATTCCAGTGACTCTACTTTGTTAGAGGAGGTTTGAGCTGTCACTAGAGACTCTTGCAGACTTCTACAAATATATGGTGGAGAGTATTCTGACTCATTGAAAAATATATCAAAATCTGGCACAAATCATTGTACAAAGCCTTTCCTATCTCTCTAATGTTCTGGACACTAGTTCAAAGTTCAAAGTAAAATGTATTATCAGAATACAAGCTCTTTCTAACGCAACCCTACTGGTGCACCTGCTCCCCAATTCACCCTTAGCCATTACTACAGATGCCTCAGGCAATGCTGTGGGTGTTGTGCATGAAGAGCTGATCAGAGGCACGTGGCACCCGCTTGCTTCTTCAGCCGGAAACTTTGTCCCACTGAAAATTTGACTATGAGCTTCTCAGTCTATATCTGGCCGTCTGCCATTTTCACTTTCTTCTAGAGAGTTGCCATTTCACGGCGTTCATTGATCAGAAACCCCTCGTGCACATAATGGCCAAAATATCAGACCCCTAGTCTGCATGACAACATCACCTGGCCTACTTATCTGAGTACACAATGGATATACAATCAGTAGTGCCAGGGCTGATTGCCTCTCATGGCCAGATGTTGAGGTCATGCACATAGGAGTTCACTATGCTAGCATGGCAGCTGACAAAGTTACTAACTCAGAGATCTGGGCTTACCAAACAGCAGTCACGGGCCTGTGGTTGGCTGACATCAAGTTCATGGAAGCTGAAGTTTCTCTCCTGTGTGATGTCTCAACCAGTTGCTCTCACCCCATCGCTCCCACAAACTGGAGGCGGACTGTTTTTGACTCTATACATGGCCTCTCACATCCAGGCCTGACGCCTTACAGAAAATAGTTGCATTAAAGGTTGTTCGGCATGGCTCCTGAAAGGACGTGGGTGATTGGACTGCAGCTTGTGTGGACTGCCAGCGAGCAAAAGTTAACCGTCACATCCATTGGCACCTTTTGAGGTCCCTGAGTGACAGTTTGACTATGTCAATATGGACTTTGTTGGTCCTCTTTCCCACCCTCACACCCCCCATGGTTTCATGTACCTTCTAGAGGGTCAGAGACCGTCCCTCTAGCATTGACGGTGGCTCGGGAGTTCATTATAGCACCTGGGTTGTTCAGTTTGTCACCCCATCTGATACTTCCTCTGAATGCGGTCCCCAATTCATTTCAGACCTCTGGGCTGTGATGGCCTGGAACCTCAGCGTTAGGCTACATCACACCATGGTGTATCACCCGCAGTCCAATGGCCTCAGCGAGCTGTTTCACTGTTCCTTAAAGGCTGCTCTGAGGGCTTCCCTGACGGATCATCTCCTATGGGTCCTGGTGGGACTTGGAGTGGCTCCAAAAGAGGACCTGCAGTTGTCTGTGACAGAATTGGTACGAGAGCCAGGTGATTTCATTCCTGATGACACAACTGCCTGGTCGGCCTCTCAACTGCGTTCCACCCTCCTCAATAAGTTCAATTTCTTTTCACCTCTTCCTACATAATGTACAGCACTCTAGGGTATCCTGTTGACCTTGTTTGTTTCCGTCTGCCATGATGCACACCAACATCCCCTTAGGCCCCCTTATGTTGTCCCGTTCCACTTTTTGGAAAGTGGAGAAAAAACTTTTAGCTTAGGTAAGAGTGATAAACCTGTATGTATTTCAGTATATGTGCCGAATAGAAGGATGTCCCTTTAGAACACATAGAAGAGGAATTTCATTATCCAGAGGGATATGAGTCTATAGAACTTATTGCTCCAGATGGCTGCAGAGGCCAAGTCATTGGGTATATTTAAAATATAGGTTGATAGGTTCTTGATTAGTAAGGGCAGCAAGTTACAAGAAGAAGGCAGGGAAATGGGGTTGAGAAGAATAGTAAATGGGGTTGAGCAGACTTTGATGGGCTGAATGGCCTAATTCTACTCCTATGTATTATGGTCTTATGTTTCAGTGATAATGAACTGATTCTGATTCTTATATTCCCAAGTTGGAGAATCTCAAACTAGGAGAATCCATTTGAGCTACGTAAATGTGTGAGGGGGTAGAGTCTCCTCACATTCCCTTCGCTTGTCTTCTCTTTTGGGACCCTTGACCACATTGGCTCTTCCTCTGAAGCCTGTCCAGTATCTCCAGCTCCCAGACAAGGCCACCACAATGACAGGGAGGTAACAGTGGAGAAATGGCAGCTGTGCCCAGAGTAATCCCGGAGCAGACTGGAGTAGAAATAAGGAGGTTGAGCAGCTGTTGTGAATGGCGCACAAAGAAACCAATGTGTTCTGTGAGTGGTGAATGATTTGTTTTCTAAACATTGACCCAATTTGACTTCACAATTTGTTGTGTGTCAGCAAGTACCACAGAACCGGTCGGATTTCATGGTGCAAGAACCAAACGAGTGCCTGCGTTTCCATGAGTTATGCTGGCAAACATGGACTCGCATTTCAATGCGCTGAAGCAAGGCCTACACAAGGCTGGATCTACTGCAGTCGATGGTTTGAATCTACTGTATGCGGTTGTATAGATTGTTGTTACTGTCCAAAAGGGAGTTTAGGAACAGAGAGATCAGAGTGCATCCATGTCTGAATCCTTCAAAGTGAAAAGAGGAGTAACGTGCATGGGATTCATCAGTAGAGGCCAAGGAAGGTACAAGACCAAGGAAGTCATGTTAAACCTGAAGACAACATGGATTAGGCCGCATGTGAAGCACTGTGTTGCATTCCGGCAACCTAACTTTGGAACAACGTGAGTTCCTTGTGAGGGAGCCAAAAGGATTCAGTGAAATAGTTCCAAGCATGAGGAGCCTGAACAAAAGGTTAGAGTGTAGAAGGCTGGGTTGTTCTCCTTTCAGCATAGAAGTTTGAAAGGAACGTGATTGCTAACTACGGGATGTTGGGTTGTACAGAGATTGGAGCAAAAGACAAAACCCATATGAAGGGTGTGGACCAGAAACCTCAACTCTCCATTTCTCTCCACAGATGCTGCCCGACCCACTGAATTCCTTCAGCATTTTGATCTTTGTTCCACGTTCCAACATCTGCAAACTCATGTGTCTTCAGTCAACAGAGGGGAGCTGTCACATTATCAGATAGATGCAGCTATATCATTTCAAACAAAAAACACAAAAGTGACGTATAGGGAAATTTTTTTTACTGCCTTTGGGAACTTGAAAGAAAAATACATGGGAAATGGGCTCAGCACTGAATTGATGGGATGCTCTACAAGGAGTTGGCAACTAATTTGATGGGGGCGGCGTGCTTGTGTAGGATTTAGCGCAGTTGCATCACAGGGCCATCTGTAAGACCGGGGTTCGATTGCTCCTGCTGTCTGTGAGGATATCATACATTCTCCCAGTGAGAGCGTGGGTTTCCACTGGGTGCTCTGGTTTCCTCCCACAGTCCAAGGATGCACAATCAGGGTTCATGAGTTTTGGGCATGTTCTGTTGGCACAGGAATCATGGTGACACATGGTGACCCAGCACAACCCCTGTTGATTTGACTTAATGCAAACAACACATTTTGCTGTGTGTTTTGATGTTCGTGTGACATATATAAAGATAATCTTTATCTTTAATCTATGCTGCAATATTTCTATGATTTGCTCTCAAAGAAGAGTTTTCTTTGAATCCAGTAAACATCTGAATTTGTTTGTTTAAGCTTCCAAATTTTAAAGATCCAGTGAATGTTTGTATTTTAACAGAACTTTATGCTTGTAACTATAGCTGGTGAAGTGAAAGTATTTAATCCAATTACAGCTCCCACCTTCTTAAAGCAAGCTAACGTTGTACATGAAATGGGTGTCTGTCAATGGATGATCTTTCCAATTGCTTCTGTAAAGAGATTTGAATGATTAATGCCCTTGCTCGATATACTCTACCTTTGCTGGGCATCACAACATGTTTACCTGGACACTTCAATCTTTTCAAATCTTTTGCTGAAGATTATTGAGTTTTTGGCTGATGTAATCAAACTATCATGTTTTATTATGTCTTTGGGTGCACACAGAAGTAATGATTCCTTTAGTGAGCTATAGGTAACAGAACCACAGAGCTTAAGGTATTTGGCTAAAAAGCACAGATGTTGGGTTGATTCCAAAACCCTTCACATCGTGCAGGCAGATGGCTTTGAAGCACATTTCCAGGCTCCCTAACTTTGCTGCCCACCTGCTGAATACCCATCTCAGAGACACATTTCCGCTCTGCAGAAATGATGAAGCCAGCCTAGGTGCTACTTCTTGCCGAGCTGTCCGCCTGGCTTGTGCGACTCTGTCCTGCTGCTCGATGCCAAAGGCGTGTTGTTGGCAGCGTGGAAAAGCACCCGAATCACTGGCCCTTCTAGGAAAATCATAAAGGCTTTTAAAAAAGCCGTCCCTGGCTCGGTCATGTTTACCATTCCCAACAATTGTGACCAAAACTATTGACGTTCAGCCATTGAAATAGCTTCTGAGCAAGTTCAATGAAACTGGGTCTTACCAACAAACTTAGAGAACTGAATCTGCCGGCTCTCTCCATTATAGTATTCCAGTGAAATCCTGCCAGAAGGCTCATCCTCACTGGTATTGGGTACCCCATTCTGCATGGCTTAGGGTTAGACTCCCTGTCCATACCAGGATGTTGGTATTGGAGCTGATGAGGAAAGTAAGTTGAGCAACACACACACACTCACTCCTGGAGGGAACTCAGCAGGTCAGGCAGCATCTGTGAGGAAAATAAAAGTCAACGTTTCAGGCCAAGACTCTTCATCATGACTGGAAAGGAAGGGGGCAGGATTATTTATCACCATAGATGCTGTCTGACCTGCTGAGTTCCTCCGGCAATTTGTGCATGTTGCTCAAAATGTCCAACATCTGCAGAATCTCTTGTGTTGGGGAAAGTAAGTTAATATTTAAAAATGATTGTATCCTAACTTCACATTTTCAATTCTTCATAAGCTTTTAGTTAATTATTTTTCCTAGTGTTTGCTATTGAGAAGTCTGCCTTAATAATGTTTAAATATCTGTACATATCAAAGAGACATAAATCACTGAAATTATTTAGCTCATTGACATGTGCTAGTTGTAGGGAGTTTGTCAGAGGTGTGACCCCTATGCTGCACTGCCCGTGACTCAGGTGCTGCCTGAACCATACAGCTAGACTCCTACATCTAGAAAGTTGGTGAACTATTCTTAAAATACAATAAAAGTCAATATAAAAGTGTTTTTCTTTGTGAATTATCATACATGATTATCAAGAATTATAGAGGAATCTAGATCTTCATCTTAATAAGCTGAGGAATAACAAATGGAGAGGAGTTCAGTTCGGATAAATGCAAGGTGAAGTTTACCGGAGTAGGGCCTGCGCAGTAAACGGAGGGGTCCTGGGGAGTGTTGTAGGTCGGAGAGGCCAAGGAGTGCAGATACATGGTTTCCTGAGTGTGGTGTCGCAGGTAGACAGGGTTCAGGAAACTTTTAGCATGCTGGCCTTCCTGAGTCAGGACAGTGAGTATACGAGTTGGGAAGCTATGTTGCAGTTATGCTACATAATTGCCATACCACCAAGTTCATATCACCGTGTTCAGGAACAGTTACTACTCTACGACCATCAGGCTCCTGAACCGGTGTGGATAACTTCACTCACCTCCACACTAAACAGTCTCTCTTTCAAGGACTCTACAACTCATGGTCTCAGTATTATTTATTTCCTTTTTTATTATTTGCATGATTTGTCTTCTTTTGCACATTGGCCATTTATCTGTCCTTATGTACAGTTTTTCATAAATTCTATTGTATATATTTTTTATTTTCCTGTAAATGCCTGCAAGGACATGAATTTCAAGATACTACATGTGACAAATACCTTGATAATCAATTTACTTTGAACTTTGAATTTTGAGTACTACAAGACATTGGTAAGGGTGCATTTGGAATATTGTGTACAGTTTTGGTCACCCTGCTACAGGAAGCATGCCGTTAAGCTTAAAGAATGCAGAAATGATTTGCGAGCATGCTGCCCAGACTTAACGGACTGAATTACAGGAAGACGTTGAACTATTTAGGGCTTCCTTCATTGGAGCACAATAGAACAGGGGTGATTGTATAAAGGTACATAAAATCACGAGGGTCACAGAGGGGGAGAATGTGTACAGCCCCCTTCCCATGGTTGGAGAATAAAGAACTAGAGGCTGTTGGTTTAAGGTGAGAGGGAAAAGATTCAATAAGAAACTGAGGGACAACTTTTTCACACAGAGCATTGGTCAGTATATGCAATGAGCTGTCAGAGGAAATGATTGAGGCAAGTACATTCATAGCATTTGAACTTCACTTGGACAGGTACATGGATAGGGAAGATTTAGAGGCATAATGGGCCAAACATGGGCAAATGGGCGTTTGATTAGTGTCTATGTGGTCATTTTTATTTTATTTTATCTTTCCTTATACTTGCTAATATGTTTGTATAATCACATGTTTGTTTATAAATGTTCAGTGGATTTTCAGAAATTCAGAAGGTTCTGTATTTATGTACTGTAGTTTATTTGTCTGTGAGGCTGAAAAGTCACGGCAGTGTGAATCAAGGCTGTCTTTGTGACCCACAAACTGTTCTTAGCAGAGAGATTTCCTTATCTGTCCAGCTCGAGCCAGTTTTCGGGAAAAAGAAAGACCATGAGGTAGACTCTTTGTTAGAGTTAGTTACCTACTGCTGTTTTACTTGCTCACACGCTGCTTTGCTGATATTTCATTGTTATGAATATCTAATAAAGTGGCTGTAAACTCAAGATTCGCACCTCATTCTTGACTTCTGAAGAACCTTCTGGACAATATCATCTCCAGGTCCAACATGGGACTAGCTTAGGTTGGCATGGACGAGTTGGGCCAACAGCCCTATGCTGTGTGACATTATGACTCTATAATCAGAGGAAATATACAACACATATAAAATCCATTTGCTTTCCTATGATTGTATCAGTCCAGAAAGAGTCACGTAGCCTCTTACCAGCTTTTCAAGTCACAGTTCTGGTAATTCTTTCTCAGGAAGTGAGTCCCACCACCCTGTGGTGAATATTTTCTCTCCTCGTTTCCCTTTGAGTAATTCCACCAATGACTTCTCATCTAACTCCCCTGATTTTTGAACCCTAATGGAATTAGTTCTTTCCTATTTAGTATGACTGGTTCCTTCATAATTTTATGCAGATTAATTAATTCTCCCCACAGCCGGTTGCATTCCAAAGAAAACAACTGCAGTGGTGTTGGAAGGCTGATGCGAAAACCCACATGAAAAGCTTGTACTCTCTCAAACGAAGTGGGAAAAGAACATGTCCAGTAAGATCCCATGGAAAGAAGTTCTCAATTTCAGTCTATGAGGTGAAAGCTGCCAGATTTAATTTTACCTTAATTACTATTTTCCAAGATCCATTTAACCTACAACTCAAGATGAAGAGGTTTTAACACTTTTTAAACTTTGTAATTTGAATGTGGTAATACACACATGCATCCATTCCCTCTTGCTAAAGACCTACTTCATCAAGGGATTTAGTTGCTGCCGTGGATACAAGGAGGCTTTTGGTCTCCTCTTGTGCTGGAAATTCCTACATTTCCATAAGATGACAATTCTACCTGCACATTCCATACGCGTCCAAGCATCATAGATATAGGCAGCTATGCACTGGACTGAGCAGATTCGTGCTTCCTCTAGCATTTTAAACCATGAGTTTCTGATACACACTTGAAACATTTTAACTCTCACACAAAATTCTGGAGAAACTCGGCAGGTCAGGTAGTATCTACGGAAAGAATAAACATTTGACATTTCGGGCTGAGACCTTTAGCCTTGATAAATCTCTTCAGTTTAGATTTTAACTCTCATCCTTGTTTATGAAAGGTCTTCTCTCAAAGCCTCGCCACTCTCTATCCCTGTCAATCCCTGTCACCACCACAACCCTCTGAGATTTCTATACTCAACCCTTTCACATCCCTTGTTTATGGTGTTTCTTCTAAGACTCCCTCCCTGAACCTCTTCACCTCATCACCTTCCCTTTTGCTTTGAGAAATACATTAAAACCTGCGTGACATTTTCTAGCCTAACAAATCCTCATGGGAGTTGGTGATAATGCTCCTGTGAAGCCTTGGCATTCAATAATTCAAAGTTGTGTTGTCATCATCGTAAAGACTGACGATTCCTCCACTTCAGCTCGGCCAGAAACTCTGGCAAACTAAGGACCATAAATTTACAAGAGGGTTTTTTGCATAATCCTCTCACTGGCACCTACTCAGTGGGCTGAATGCACCGGAATGTTCTCTGATGCAAGTTGTTTCTATTATTCTCCCAGATCAGGGATACTGAGAACCCATTTAAAGCAATTTAAGTTCTACCTTGGCTGAGATCAGTTGCACAGAGCCCACACTCCTCTGACGCTATCAAGTAATGTGCGGCACCATTTCAGGTTTGCACTAGGACCTCAACGTGGTAACAAGATGGAGGTTGCAAGACTAAAACCAGAAAGACCAGAAATGCTCAGCGTGTAAGAAAACAGAGCTATCGTTTCACATCTTGTCACTATTGGTATTCCACTCTGGTAGTCTCCAACCTGACAGCACGAACATTGATTTCTCTAACTTCTGGTAAGTGCTCCCCTTCTGAACTCTTATCCCACTGGCTGCGACACTCCATCTCCTTCCCCTACCCCGCCCTCTCGATCTGCCCATCACCCATATATTTATCTGGTTCCCACCCTCACCTCCTTCCCTTTATTCCATGGTCTGCTGTCCACTCTTGTCAGATTCTATCTCCCCCTCACCTTTTTATATTTCTTATATCCCCTCTTCCTTCCCAGTCCTGCTGGAGTATCTCGGCATGAAATGTTGACTGTCCATTTCCCTCCATAGGTGTTCACTGACCCACTGAGTTCCTCCACTGGCTGATCGGTGAGTCTTGCTCCAGGTCCCCAGCATCAGCAATTTCTCGTGTCTCTCGCCATTTTGGGCCACTGAACTTCTATCAGAACTCAGGGAACTGACAAGGAATCGTCATTCTGAAATATAGACTCTCTCTTACACCTATGCCGTGGGATTTGCTGAGTTCCTGAAACCTTCCTGTTTTTAGTTTGGATTTCCCACATCCTCAGGCTTATCTGCTTTTCAGCGAACACTGAAAGAAGTTATTATGACCGAGACCAAGTGATATATGTGTTAGCAAGAAACAAGATGCCGGAGGAACTCAGGGGGTCAGGAAGAATATGTGGAGGGAGATGAACAGTCGACATTGGGGGCTTGAGACTTTTCATCTGGACCTAATACATACACACGGCAAATGTGATTAAACTGTGCCAGTGCAGAGTTCCATGAAGGGAGCAAGTCATTGCCTCTACACGCGTTTCCAGAATCCGTGGCAACATAAATTTTACACAGCTTTCATTCTTTATTCAGTCACTGAGAGGCTCACACAAAACAAGATCACCAGCTGGATTACTTTTCCAGAAAGATCGATTACCACCCAGAGACTGGATTCATTTACAACTCGAGAGAAACTGCAGTTGCCGTGATCTGGAGCAACGCACAAAACAGCAGAGGAACTCAGTGGGCCAGGCAGCCTCTGTGGAGGGAAATAACAATCAATGTTTCTGGCAACACACACAGACTGCTGGAGAACCTGTGCAGGCCAGGCAGCATCTAAGGAAAGAGTACAGTTGACATTTCAGGCCAAGACCCTTCTTCAGGACTGGAAAAAAAAAGGGACAAAAGGATACGGGAAGAGGAAAGAGCACACGTTGGTAGGTGGGATGGGGGTGTGAGCTAGGACTGATGTGAGAAGCTGGGATGTTATAGGTAGAAGAAAGGCAGAGCTGAAGAAGGTGCAAGCTGATAGGAGAGGACAGTGGACCATGGAATAAAGGGAAGGTACGGAACAAGTAGGGAATAAGGAGTAGAGAAGAAGTGGGTGACGGATAGGTCATGAGGGCAGCAGAGGTGAAAAAGAAGGGGTAAAAAGATTGATAAAGGAAAACAAAAGAGCAGGAAAACAATGTAATTATATTTAATTCAAGAAACAGATTCCTAAGAATATGGTTGGGTTGGTATGTGGACGTTTGGAGGGCTAATTTTGTCAAACAAATTATGACAGAGAAAGTACATGTTTTCGTTAGAAATTAGGCAAATGACGAGGATATTCTAATGGAATATTGTGCGAGAAATAAGAGTTCCTGAGAGTTCATTCAACATTTTTCTTTGTTCATCTATTAATGAAACATTCTCAGGTCAAACTTAAAAGGGCAAAATGGACGATGGGTTCTCTCAATGACCCTTGACCCTACTCTGGGAAGGACAACTGTAGTATTCACTGTGATCAGCACGCATCGAGTCATAGGCTCAGACAGCATGCAGTTATGTTCCTGGGCCCAACTCATCCATGCCGACTACGATGCCAACATAAACTAATTCCATCTGCCCATATCTCTCTAAACACTTCCTATCCAGGAACCTGTCGTTTACACGTATCTGCCTCAGCTACTCCTTCTGCCAACTTGTACATGTATGCATCACCGTCTGCATGAAGAATTAGTCCCTTTAAAATCTCTCTTATTCTACCTTAAACCTACACCCTCGAGTTCTTAATGTTTCAACCCTGGCAGAAAGTCTCATGATTTTATATACCTCCATAAGGCCACCCCTCAATCTCCTGCACTCCAAAGAATAAAGACCTAACTTGTCCAAACTCTCCCTATAACTCAGGCTCTGTCTTCTTCTTTTCTGCCAAGACATTCCCTCAGCTCTAATGTGAACTGAGGGTGTAAGAGGAGCATTTGTCAATATTCCTGTAATCTTCCTACTCATTTATTGGGATATGCCAATTCTTCATTAACCTCTGCCTTAATTTCTGCTAGACTCTATCAGAAAGCTGTGAATAGTTAACCCACATGGATAGCTGTAACTCGTAGCATTCAATAGATAACAAAACCTGTCATCAGCCCTGTAGAACACAGTGCTTCTCAAGTACCTGTATTTACTAATACCGTAGATTCCGGACTACAGAGCGCACCTGATTAAAAGCCGCTGGCTCTAATTTTAGAAATAAAATCATTTTTTTAATTGTAAAGGCCGCACCGGATTTTAGGCCGCACCGGATTTTCGGCCGCAGGTGTCCCACGTTGTAATATGAGATATTTACACAGAAAGATATTACACGTGAGGATTTTTTAACTTTTAATTAAATCCATATGGTAACAAAAACAAATACATATTGCAAATGCTTTTTTTCGAACCGTGCCCGTACGCGGCTACTTTTAAATATACGTTGCGTATACTTCTTTACTGAACAACATTCCAATATCTCCTAACGACTGGTAAAAAATATATATATTGCAGCCTACCAGGAAAAGTTATTGATCACCTTTAACTTAAAAGCAGCGTTCGCTCAGATCCAAAGCCGCTCGCGTAATGCGCTCCCTCCCTCCGTCCCGTTTCATCGCAAACCGGCATTTTCCCACAAGACACCGCGAAACCGGGTGTGACGTCATAGCATCCCGCGATGTAGTACAGAAAACAAATATAGTTAAAACTCTTCTAACTTTAACTAGAAAATGAATTACTAAGCGAAAATATAATAAACTAAGTAACTGCCATAAGGCAGCACAATGCTTCGAGTGTTTTCCATGTTGATGAGGGTGAGTACAAATGACTGATTTACAATAATTTAATTGTGAAAGTGCGCTTGATTTATCGTACAATTTCATTGGACCTCTGTGAACTACTCATCAATTTTATTGGTCTACTGTTACGAGGCAAAATGTTTACGAGGCGGCATGAAAAAAAACCATGCATTAGCCGCTTCGAATTAAAGGCCGCAAAGTTCAAAGCTGTTCAAAATGTGGGAAAAAAGTAGCGGCTTAAAATCCGGAATCTACGGTAGTTGTCTTAACCAGAATCGTTAAGTCCTTGGGCTTTCTGTTTAATCTTGTCAAGTTAATTGTGACTGACACAGGTTTTCCACTTTCTGTGGTTATATAGTGTGGACTCTCGAATAGCACTGATCACGGGGTCCTTGAGAGGAGAATGAATTGTCTCTTGGTGTCGCTCTGTTGTGCCTCCGATGATCTGTTGGTATTCCCTATGTATAACCTCTTGTTTCCATCTCTTCATGGGGAGTCTGCTGTTCCTCTGCACCTGGGTCTAGTCATTGTTAATGCTGTCTTTGACAGTCTTCCGTTCCTCTGCACCTGGGTCCAGTTGTTGCTAGCACTCACCATGACAGTCTATCATTCTTCTACACCTGGGTCCAGTTGTTGCCAACACTCACCATGAGAGTCAATCATTCCTCCAAACCTGGGTCTAGTCATTGCTGGTACTCTCTGTGACAGAGTCTGCCGTTCCTCCACACCTGGGTCCAGTTGTTGCTAGCACTCACCATGACAGTCTATCATTCTTCTACACCTGGGTCCAGTTGTTGCTAGCACTCACCATGACAGTCTATCATTCTTCTACACCTGGGTCCAGTTGTTGCCAACACTCACCATGAGAGTCGATCATTCCTCCAAACCTGGGTCTAGTCATTGCTGGTACTCTCTGTGACAGAGTCTGCCATTCCTCCACACCTGGGTCCAGTCGTTGCTAGCACACACCATGACAGAGTCTGCTGTTCCTCCACACCTGGGTCCAGTTGTTGCCAACACTCACCATGAGAGTCGATCATTCCTCCAAACCTGGGTCTAGTCATTGCTGGTACTCTCTGTGACAGAGTCTGCCGTTCCTCCACACCTGGGTCCAGTCATTGCTGGTACTCTCTGTGACAGAGTCTGCCATTCCTCCACACCTGGGTCCAGTCATTGCTGGTACTCTCTGTGACAGAGTCTGCCGTTCCTCCACACCTGGGTCCAGTCATTGCTGGTACTCTCTGTGACAGAGTCTGCCGTTCCTCCACACCTGGGTCCAGTCATTGCTGGTACTCTCTGTGACAGAGTCTGCCGTTCCTCCCCACCTGGGTCCAGTCATTGCTGGTACTCTCTGTGACAGAGTCTGCCGTTCCTCCACACCTGGGTCCAGTCATTGCTGGTACTCTCTGTGACAGAGTCTGCCGTTCCTCCACACCTGGGTCCAGTCGTTGCTGGTACTCTCTGTGACAGAGTCTGCTGTTCCTCCACACCTGGGTCCAGTTGTTGCCAACACTCACCATGAGAATCGATCATTCCTCCACACCTGGGTCCAGTCGTTGCTAGCGTGCACTGTGACAAAACCTTACAAAAATACCATTTTATTTTCACTCTTCCATGATTAAAAATTACCCGGAAGTGCAGAGCCTTACAGCTCCAGTGTCTAGGGTTCAAACCTGACCCTGTGTGCTGTTCAAATATTCCCTCCATCTCCATGGTCATTGCTTTCTCCTCCCTCAATTACCTTCCACTCTCTAGAGCTATGTAGGCTCATAGGTACATTGCCTCTGGTGTGTAGGAGAGAAAGATATTCTCTCTGGAAGGGGAAATCAATGGGAATGTGGGGAGAATCAAATAGAATTAGAGTAAGCAGTCAGTGAGCCGAATGGCCTGTTTCTATGAGAATTGAGCAGAATCCAAGTTAGCTCCGGGGAAAACTTACTCAGTTCCCTTGGTGTGTGGCTGGGCCCACCTGCTCTCTTTCAGGCTGACCCTCCTCTCAGGCAGAACATGACCTGACCTAAACCTGCCTTTAGCCAATCAGCATATCCAGCACCAGACCTCAGGCAGGAGAAGCAAGTCCTGCAGGCAGGTAGGTTATCAAGACTTTCACTGAGCTAAGATCCTGTTGGGCATGAAGGAACTGAATCTACAGAGAGCAGTTTGAACAGCGCAATGGGAGGACAGCTGGATGTTGGGATCTCCTGTAAATAAATCTGGTTCAACGAGGTCCTCAGAGAACAACGGATTGCAGTACCACTTACACTGAGAAAAAAATATTAAAACATACAAATGTGTCCTGGTCAGTGTTCCTTCTAAGGCGTGTGCGTGTGCGCGAGCACACATCTTTTGTTACCAGCACACAAAGGAACAAACTGCACACAAAAGTTTGTCACCCTCGATCTCATTGGTATGTTAAGTATATTTCACGGTTGTACACAATCATATTTGCTTTTCCAGTTTCTGATGCGCACAGTGTTGAAACGTGGAGTTTCTAACAATTTGTCTGCAGATTTTAGAACTTATTTATACTGTTTTTATTGAAGAAATTACTGATTCTCTATGTTGACAAATAAATGCCTCTTGGGCTTCCAGCTGGGCATGTCTAGTCTGACGGTATTTATACTCTTGTAGTCTGTCCCTCCTAATTGGCCAGACCTGAACCAATCAGGAGGGATGGATAACAGGGAAATAAATACCACTGGACTAGACCTGTCCAGGCATCATTCCTGATGAAAATGGCAGAGTTTGTCATCGAAACGTAGGTTATAATCGATACGTATACCCAGCTGGAAGCCCAAGGAGAGTTCATTTGTCACATATGCCAGGAAAGCATCCTTTTTCACTATGTCAAATTCCAAGGAAGCTAAGGCCGTGAAGCACAAAAGAACTACTAGTTCATTTAAAGTGAAATGACCTACTGGTAGAAGCTGCTACACCGAAACCTCACGAGGTCAGGAACATGTAGCTATGAGGCATATTTATCTACAATAGAGAAACTGGTGTTTTCCTGCAGCTATTGTCACAATGCAAAAGTTGCTGGAGAATTTGCAAGTGGGAAGAAGTGGAGTGATATTTGGAAACTTGACTCATTAAAGCGTCATTTCACAAGCAAATCACATATGGGCAGTGTGCAAAAGCTTTGACGAGAAAATCCCACTACAGGGGGGCTACGTATGTTTTGTGAGAGTGCAGATGAACGAGATCAAAAGTATTCAAAGCCAGAGGAGATGAAAGTTCTTATTGACAGGTTTTACTAGCTGTTAAAATGATACATATAAAATTCAGTGCGCACATGTTGTTGTCACTGGGCAAAAAATTGCACAGCCCAGGATTTTTGCACACACTGGTCATTACAAATTAAAGGGAACATTGGCCCTGGCTTTAACTTGAAAGAAGTTCTGGGTCTATTGTTGGCAGAAATATGACTGCCATGAAAAGCAGTGTGTGCAGCAGCAGCACAGTATATTTCAAACATGACAAACACAAGTTAGCTTGAACTTAATATAAATTATACATAACTTCTGTGATAAAAGACAATGCGTGTAAAAAAACAGCAAGATAAACCTAATTACGCAAGAGTAAAAGATGCAAATTATGCATTCAAATGACTTGCACATGTGTGACGCAGAGGCTGGTAGATTCTTAATTAGCAAACACGAGGAAATCTGCAGATGCTGGAAATTCAAACAACGCACACAAAATGCTGGTGGAACGCAGCAGGCCAGGCAGCATCTATAGGGAGAAGCACTGTTGACGTTTCAGGCTGAGACCCTTCGACAGGACTAACTGAAGGGAAAGATACTAAGAGATTTGAAAGTAGTGGGGGAGGGGGAAATGCGAAATGATAGGAGAAGACCGGAGGGGGTGGGATGAAGCTAAGAGCTGGAAAGGTGATTGGCAAAAGTGATACAGAGCTGGAGAAGGGAAAGGATCATGGGATGGGAGGCCTAGGGAGAAAGAAAGGGGGAGGGGAGCACCAAAGGGAGATGGAGAACAGGCAGAGTGATGGGTAGAGAGAGAGAAAAAAATAAACAACTAAATATGTCAGGGATGGGGTAAGAAGGGGAGGAGGGGCATTAACGAAAGTTAGAGAAGTCAATGTTCATGCCATCAGGTTGGAGCCTACCCAGCCGGTATATAAGATGTTGTTCCCCCAACCTGAGTGTGGCTTCATCTTGACAGTAGAGGAGGCCATGGATAGACATATCAGAATGGGAATGGAATGTGGAATTAAAATGTGTGACCACTGGGAGATCCTGCTTTCTCTAGTGGACAGAGCGTAGGTGTTCAGTGAAACGGTCTCCCAGTCTGTGTCGGGTCTCACCAATATATAAAAGGCCACACCGGGAGCACCGGACGCAGTATACCACACCAGCCGACTCACAGGTGAAGTGTTGCCTCACCTGGAAGGACTGTCTGAGGTCCTGAATGGTGGTGAGGGAGGAAGTGTAAGGGCAGGTGTAGCACTTGTTCCATATACAAGGATAAGTGCCAGGAGGGAGATCGGTGGGAAGGGATGGGGTTGACGAGTGGATTAGGGAGTTGCGTAGGGAGCGATCCCTGTGGAAAGCAGAAAGAGGGGGGGAGGGAAAGATGTGCTTGGTAGTGGGATCCCGTTTGACGTGGCCGAAGTTACGGAGAATTATACGTTGGACCTGGAGGATGGTGGGGTGGTAGGTGAGGACTGATTCTTAATTAGTCAGGGCATGAAGGGATACGGGGAGAAGGCAGGAGGTTGGGGGTGAAAAGCAAATTGGATCAGCCATGATGCAATGGTGAAGCAGACTTGATGGGCTAAATGGCCTAATTCTGCTCCTCTATTTTATGGTCTTATGGCCTTATAGACATATTTAGATATTTGAACATCCTATATACACACAGACGTATAGATGTGAAACCTATGCCACTATTTTTAAGCTGTTAGAGTAGCATTTTTTCTACAATTCACTAATGTAAAACGCAGAGGTGAGGGGATAACTCTGCACTTATCAAACTTATTCCCTTTATTCTCTTTAAAATTCTTTGACAGCTCATAAAATTCGCCTTGTCTAATATCGGACCTACATTCCAGGATGAATGGTACCTTTCACAAATCCCACTGAACAAAGGCAACAATGTAATTACAGTAATTTAAGAATTCCTTGGGAATTTTATCTGGAAAATCAACAAGGCAGCCGGCAAGGAAGTGCAGCTGGTCCAGAGGGCTGCAGCTCAGCCCGAGTGCCCCCCTGCAAGTTATTGCTTAAGCGGTTCCGAAGACAGGGTCTGGCTAATGTCTGGTATATTGTGCTGGATTGGGACCAGTACAAATGACCCTAAACATCCTCAAGTCTGAAGTCAGCATTAGAATTTTTGAAAACTTTCGTGAAAGAGTGTTGAATAGTTAGAGCGTTTGTTAATGGAGTGTTATTCAGAGCATTTCTTGTGTCAACTGCAGAGGTTCCTGTTTGTTCAGCTGGACGGGACAGCTACCCAGCAGAGTGGCTGTGATCCCTAGCCACTGTATTTTACCAGCCTCTGTAGATGACGGCATCAGATTGCATTTCAGACAAACTTATATCACCGCCTTTCTTATAATAATAACCAGGGATCCTCCACTCTCGTTACCAAAACAGATCAGCTTAATAAATTAGGTTTTCCTTCTTTGCCCCAGTTTTCCCTTGGATCTCGGTGATAAACAAAACCGCGATTACAGAGGTTTACAGACGTAAAGATGTAACTTGAACAGTTTCACACCAGCACTCTCCTTTTAAACGGTAAAGGAGACAAGGAGGATTAGTGTCTGAAACTGGAAATTCCTGCCAGGCTGGCTATATATGGTATATCAGTGGTGGGTAATTGTTAAAGTAGGAACTCAGTGGCTGAAACTGTGATAACATCTGAGGCCCACTCACCCAAAATGAGCAAACTGAACCTCACACAAAGTGCTAGAGGAACTCAGCAGGTCAGGCAATATCTATGCAGGGAACCGGGCTTGGTGTTTCAGGTCGAGAAGCTTCATCTGGTCTGGAAAGAAAGGGAGGACATAGCCAGTATAGAAATAGGCATCCATTGGTCTCATGAGACCATGGATTTGCGCCTTGGAAGGTTTCCAGGGCGCATGCCAGGGCAGGGTTGTATGGGAGACCGGCAGTTGCCCATGCTGGAAACCTTCCCCTCTCTACGCCACCGATGTTGTCCAAGGGAAGGGCACTAGGACACAAGCAGCTTGGCACCGGTGTCGTCACAGATCAATGTGTGGTTAAGTGCCTTGCTCAAGGACACAACACACTGCCTCAGCTGAGGCTCAAACCAGTGACCTTCAGATCACTAGACCGATGCCTTATCCACTAGGCCACATGCCAACAGCCAGTTTAGAAAGGTAGAAGGAATGGGTGGAGCAAGGTGGATCCAGCTTAGTGGGGTGTTAGGGAGATGAGGGTGGGGACTGGATGAAGGATCTTGACCCAAAACATCAACCATGCATTCGCCTGTGCGGCTGCTGCCTGACTGGTTGGATTCCTCCAGCTGTCTCCCTCGCACTGGAAAGTAGCAAAAACAGTCCTTCTATTTAAGAAAGAAGGAAAGAAAAGTATGGAGTATCACAGATGGCGTGCCTGGCTGTGACAGCAGGTGATGGAATAAGCAGGTCTTCCTCAGGTTGTGATACAGTTTTGTGATTGAACTGTGCGTGGACCTCAGTAAAGGAGCCCCACCACACAGGGACTGAGTCCTCGCCGGCCGCTGTATCTGGGAATTCTCTCTTCTCCCCTTTCCCATCAAGCAGAAGATGCAAGTGTCTGAACACACTTGCTGCCAATCTCAAGGGCAGCTTCTACCCGGTTGGTATCAGACTCTTGTATGATAAAATGGATTCCTAACTGTGCAATCTACCTTCTTAGGGTCTTGCACTTTATTGTTTAACTCTGCAACTCAACCACACTTGTTTTCTTACCCCGTTTCAATCCCTTTTGTATTAGTATTGGTTTATTATAGTCATGTGTACCGAGATGCAGTGAAAAACCTTTGTTTGCATACCATCCAGGTGGACCATTCCATAGACAAGAACGTATTTGGAGGAAGTAAAAAGAAAAGCAGAATGCAGAGTACAGTGTTACAGTTACAGAGATTAGCAGTGCAGGTGAACAAACTAAAAGCCATTGACCTAAATCATTAACTCTGTTCCCCACTCCATAAAATGCTGCCTGACTTACTGAGTTGCCAACACTTTCTTTTTCACTTGACGTGCTGCTACTTTAACTAAAATCATGTTGGATTTAGCATGAATTCATGATGATATGTTCACCCAATTGCTCCGGTTGATACTGTGTACAATGGTTTTCAGCCAAC
The DNA here is from genome assembly GCF_048418815.1 of Hemitrygon akajei. Lineage (NCBI taxonomy): Eukaryota > Metazoa > Chordata > Chondrichthyes > Myliobatiformes > Dasyatidae > Hemitrygon > Hemitrygon akajei. Next base: position 138,598,744 of record NC_133130.1, read on the forward strand.
GTGTCTCTTTAATTGTCACCAATGCTATTGAATTCAATAGGCTCAGTTTCAGATCACTTTGAAGTATTTCTGTGCAAAGTACCTTACAATAAGTCATTATGTCAGAGAACTAAAAGTTTTTTTCCCTGTAAAGCCTGGGCTGTGGAATACCTTAAAAATAATCCATATAGTTTCAAGCAATCTTTCACAATTCCTATTTATCTGGTACTCTCTGCATGTTTTCTGTTTCTTTACATGATTTTGTTTAAATATATTCAGTGCTTGGGATGGGGGCATCCTGACAAGGCCAGAAGTTATTGCCCGTCCCTCACTGTGGCTGAGAAGGTGGTGGTGAACTGCCTACTTGAACTCTTCTCATCCTTTTGCTGAACCTGCTATCCCACTGGCCACCCTCCCCACCTCCTTTCCTTCATTCCATGCTCCACTGCTCTCTGCCATCAGATTCCGTCTTCTTTTGCTTATCTTCTCCCAGCTTCTCACATCATTCTCTTTCCCCAACCCCCGCCACCTACCAGCGTTCCCTGACCTGGGTCCACTCACCATCATGTACCCCGATCAGCCTTTTAATGCTAGCATTAAATCTCACTTCCATTCCAGTCCTGATGAAGGGTCTGGACCTGAACTGTTGACTTCCCTCTCCATTCCATAGATGCTGTCAGACCAGCTGAGCTCCTCCAGCATTTTGTGCATTGCCCTCATTGTTCTGTTGCCGAGAGTTCCAGGATCTAGACTCTGATGATGGTGACGTGCATCCAAGTCCGGAGTTCTGAAGCTTGTGGCAGAACATGCCATTGCTGGTGTTCCCATGCACTTAAACTCTTGCTTCATCCTGTCGTGAAAGGTGGTGAGACTGGGTTGGTTCACATATTCTTAAATGACAAATTAATATCATCTGGATTCCTTCAGTGAAGCAATGTGGGAATCAAGTGAACAGGCTGCAGCTGAAACGTTCAATGAGCAAGCCTTTCCTTTTTAGCTGGTGCTGAATTTGCAGATTACAGGTAAGAGTGAAAGTTGGGGGAAGAATGGTGGAGGGGTGCAGTGGAGGATGAGAGTGGGAGGATGGGGGTGGGGTTTGACATCCTCAAACTGTGAAGAAAAATGACAGTCAGAGCTCTCCCGTTACTTTTCTTTTGAGGGTGACACAATTACACGCACACTGTGATTCAATGATGGAATTCATTTTGTTTATGCGATGTTGATAAGAGATGGATAATGTTTCATTTTCCTGAAATGTTTATATATTTGAGTTCCACTGATGCAGTCCTTTGGCTGCAAACTGTCCAGGCCTGGATTCCCATTTGTTTCAGTGAATGCACATTCCAGCCAGGATGTATGGAGGAGGGATAGGGTCACCTAGCTTGAAGCAATGGCCTACCTGTTAAGAAAGAGGGCCTGGAAGGTCTTTCATTGCACTTGTTCCAGCATGGGTTTTAATGCTTTCCCTGAGACCCAGGCCATGTTCCTCAGGGAATGCCTTGCACAATGCCAGAGACTAAACGAATGACGTCTCTCTCTGGGGAGTAACTACTTCTGTTAGCAGCATTATTGTCTCTGATTATCTCCTGGTGCACTCACTTCAAGAAAAGTTTATAGAGAGAAAGGAAAAGCCAAGATAAATAAATGAACCCAAAAATACAATTTTCTTGGTATGAATTCAAACCGTTTGGCAGACAGTAGAGTGAAAATGACTGATGAAAAACTCTTTGCATGAATGATGACAAAAATAACATGAGATTAAACTTTCAGAACATTACAGCACAGGAACAGGCCTGTCAGCCCACAACATTGTGCCAAACTCATTAAGATAAGGATGTCTAATCCCTTCTGCCCGCACAGCATTCACATCTCTCCATCCTCTGTATATCCATGTCCTGATCTAAGAGATTCTATTAAACACCTCTATCTGCCTCCACCATTGCCCCCGGACGTGTGTTCCAGGCACCCACCATTTTCTGTGTAAATAAATTTGCCTTGCACATCTTCTTTGAAATTGACCCCCTTACCTTAAATGTATGCCCTCAAGTATTAGATATTTCAGGAACAACCAGACAAAAGGCTACACTTAGGTTGGAGGAACAACACCTTATATTTCGTTTGGGTAGCCTCCAACCCAATGGCATGAATATTGATTTCTTTAACTTCCAGTAATGCCCCCCCTTTACCATTTTCCACCCCCTTTCCCCTCTCTCACCTTATCTCCTTGCCCGTCTATCACCTCCCTCTGACGCTCCTTTCTCTTTTGCTTTCTTCCATGGCCTTCTGTCTCTTTCACCACTCAACTTCCCAGCTCTTAACTTCATCCCTCCCCCTCCTGGTTTCACCTATCACCTTGTGTTCCTCTCTCCCCTCCCCCCCACCTTTGAAATCTACTCCTCAGCTTTTTTCTCTAGTCCTGCCAAAGTGTTCCAGCCCAAAACATCGACTGTACTCTTTTCCATAGATGCTGCCTGGCCTACTGAGTTCCTCCAGCAACTCAGTGTGTGTTGCTTGAATTTCCAGCATCTGCAGATTTTCTCTTGTCTATTTATATCTGATAGATGTTAGAAACATTTATCAGGTTTGCCGTAAGCCTCTGGCACTCCAGAGAAAACAAGTTGTTCAACCTCTTCTTATTGTGCATGTTTTCTAGTCCAGGCAGCACCCTAATAAAGCTCTTCTGCACCTTCTTCCAAATCCTCGGCATCCTTCCTGTAACTGGGTGACCAGAACTGTGCACAATACTTCAAGGGTGGATAAACCGGAGCTCTATAAAGCCCAAACGTGAGAAAATCTGCAGATGCTGGAATCCAAGCAACACAGGCAAAATACTGGAGGGGCTTAGCAGGCCAGGCAGCATCTTGGGAAAAGAGTACTGCAGACGTTTCAGGCCAAATCCTTTCGACAGGATTTTGTGTGTGTTCTTTTATAAAGCCACATCATAACTTCCTGATTCTTGAATAATGGTATGTCGTAGCTTTACTACACTATCAACCTGTGCAGCCACTTTCAAGGAGCTATTGCGAAGGGTCCTGTTGTCAGCAGTCCTGTTGTGTACTGTTCCTTTACCTTTGACCTCCCAAAGTGGAACTCCTCACACTTGGCTAGATTAAAGTCCATCTGCAATTTCTCTGCCCATATCTGCAGCTGATCTATATCCCATTGTACTCTTTGGCAATCTTTTTGTTGTGTTTCCTTTGCCTATATTTACTGATGAGACCCAAAGCCAGGAGGTAGAACAAAGCTGGAACTCAGAATAAACCTTTATTCAGTAAAACCATACAACTCCAATAATCTCGAAATTCAAGAGTAGGTCCCAAAGCACATCTATTTAAGTGGTTTACCCAAGAATGTTTGAGACGACGACCAGTGAGTGAAAGTCAGATGACCAATAGGGGTTGGTTGTTTTGGCTCGCTCTAACTCCTCCCTCTTGAGGGTGATTACCTGTAGGATTTGAGCCAAAGGTTGAATCTGATTGGATTACCGGCTTACTTATTAGTGGCTGCAGGCTGTCACTTTCTTGTCACAAAGTTGCCTGGGGCTGTGATAGAGCCTGTGGTTGACTTGGTCAGGGTAAGTTGAATCCTTTTCAGGAGGATATGAAAGTACACCTGTGCGTCTGCTGATGTGATCAATAGACTTGCTGTGCATTCAGGAGCGAGCACACGATGTGGTGACACCAGCGACATCTGCCTGTGATACTTTGTAGAGAACTTTGCCCATTCATGGGCACTCTGACCTGGTACCCAGGGGTACCCAGGGGTCTTGCCCATTGTCTGGTCCACACTGCAGCTCTGCGTTGGAAAGACTTCACCGATCGAACAAGGTCTGTGTGGCTGTCTTCGTGCACCTGCCCATCTGCTGTTACAGATGTTGGATGCTGTGGCAGCACTGCATCCAACACAGTTTTCCTCCCAAAAAATCACTTCAGCTGGGGGCTTCCCCTTGAGGCCTGGATGTGGCATAATAAGATGACAGCATAAATGTGTTGAGAGCCTCAGCTGACACTCCTTAACCCCCTTGATTTCAGAAACGATTGTTTAAAGATGTCCACAAAACTCTCTGTTTGGCCATTGGACTGCGGATGATACAGGAGTGAGTGGATGTGGATAACTCCATGTTCTGGAAGAACGCAACAAACTCCTTTGAACTGAATTGGGTGCCGTAATCAGAAGCAAGTGTTTCTTGCATCCCAAAGCAGCTGAAGATCTGCAGTGGCTGTTGAATGGTGGCCTCTGTCATTGTTGACTTCATAGATAATATTTCTGGCTACCTGGAATAGACATCAACCAGGACAAGATGGGAACACATGTCAATTGGGCCAGTGCATTCAATTTGTACGCGGCTCCAAGGTTTGGTAGCCTGAGGCCATGGTTGCGGATTGGCTCTACCTGCATTCTTTGTTGCCATAGAGCACTATATATCTTCATTTATCACTGATATCTTCATTTATGCCAGGCCTGTGCACAAGGCTTCTTGCCAGGGTTTTCATTCAATTGAGGTAAAGCTGACCACAGTGGATAAAAGCACAAAATGCTGGCAGAACTCAGCAGGCCAGACAGCATCTATGGGAGGAGGTAGTGATGACGTTTCGGGCCGAAACCCTTCATCAGGAGTGCGAAACGGGTTTCGGCCCGAAACGTCGTCACTACCTCCTCCCATAGATGCTGTCTGGCCTGCTGAGTTCTGCCTGCATTTTGTGTTTTTATTTATTTCCAGCATCTGCAGGTTCACTCGTGCTGACCACAGTGGAACTTGGTTGAAATATTCACTATTCTGGTGTTACAAGGACGTGGCAGTGGTACGAACCCAAGTGCTGAACATGGGCGCGGAATTGGTGCCAAGGGAGTCTTCACCCGGAGTCTTGGTCTCGTAGAGAATTCAGAAACAATGCTAGACTTAGAACTGGTAGTCCTAAGAACCATGGAACGAGGTTACTCGTACATGAGTCGACCAGTGAACTGGCACCTCCTAGTTGTGGTCACAGGATCTTTATACTGCATTTTCTGATGGAAAGCAGGTGTTTGTAGTTAGTGGAACCTGGGAATGATTGGGAACTAAATGAGGTGATCGAGGCCCAATTCCTGAGGAAGATGGCCAGGTACCAGAAGGGACCATGACATCTGGCTCCAAACATTAAGCAGGAGTCCACATTTGAGAGCAATGCATGACATAGGTAGACATCTTCCTCAGCCTGATTGGTGACCTGTCACCGAGGTATCTGGAGATACACTGAAGAAGAGAATCTGCAGTCACGTCTGCTCTGCTCTTGTTGACAGTGACCTGAAGACCTTCAGCAGCATGTGACACAACGCAGTGGACTATGCCGTCAACTGAAATTGCAGCCACAACTGCATCTTCATTAACCTGCTGATCAGTAAGTCTGGAGAGAGCAAATGCCTGGGTTGATACGTACTTGATTTCAAAATCATAGGCTAATAACATCATCGCCCACCTTTGTAGACAGTTAGCTATATACACCAGGATGCCTTTCTTGCAACCAAAGATGGACAATGGTGGCTTGTGATCAGTAAGGAGAATGAAGAGTCTGCCACTAAGGATCTTGTGGAATTTCTTCACAGCAAAGATGATGGACAGGTAAGTGTATGGGTGAGATGTGTGGGTATGAAAAATTGATACGGCAAGGAAATGGTTAACAGTTAGGAATTTGTGGGTCTGTCCTGTTTTGAAGGTCTGTCTGCGTGTTGGGCAAATTGACCCTTGATACTAGATAAGGGGAGAAACAATGTGACTCTGGTCTACCTGATTAAATGGCCTGAAAGCAAAACAAAAGTACTGATTTGTGTAAAAGTAATTAATCACCTTGTCTCTAAAGAATTTTTTTTTTACATTGTTTGGTTGTAAGATTAATAGAGTGCATTGTCCCTGAGGAGGCAGAGGCCAATTGCTGAAGGTCACCTGACCAAGAGGTTAGGGTCGTGTAAACGTCGGACTGGATGCCTCGCCCCTTCCAGCTGGACTGGGGGGCGGGGGTGGCGATAGGGCTATAAAGGTGGGCAAGTTCTTTCTTGGACAGACCACTCGCCTGGGTCCCACCTTCGGGCCGAGCAGCTGAACCGGCGCCAAGGAGCTCCACCCTTGCCAGTCCACGGTCGATCGCCCGCCTCAGGGACCACGCAGACGTTGCTAAGTATTCCTAGCGGTGTAGACTACTAGGGGTTGCTTATGTTAGCCCTACCTATTAGTGGTGTAGGTAGTGTATAATGGAAAGCATTTCTCGCAACTCTCTCTGTATTAACAATAAAGTGAGTCTCGGAGGAACTACTGAGTCTGGGTCCATTTGTTCGAGCAAAACCAAATAGTTGCAGCATCCACTTGTTACGGTTATACTTATCTGGGTATCAGTTTTTGTGGAACAGATGATCCCCAAGTCTTCCTTCTCAATTTGTCGGTAGTTCATTTCTGCTACAATCAGTGATCTGGCATCAGGGAAGATATGAAATATGACAACTCCCACCCACTAGCCGGACTCATCTGTTGTGACAGTGATTGGGAACTATGGGCTGAAATGCATCAAGGGAAGGTCGGGTGACAGCATATCCTGCATCTGATCAGAAGCCTCTTGCCATTGTTTGGATCATTTCCATGTTATTGAGCAGGGCGTTGAGTGGCTCCCTCAACCAGTGCGTTGCTGGAAGGAATGCTGAATACTGACTGATTACCCCAATAATGAGTGTACATTTGATGCTGGAGTCACATATGAAGATGATGGACATCTTGAGGCCCCAGCGGCAGGAAATTGCAGACCACTATTTTGAAATTGTGGGGGATCCAGTCTGCAAAGAAGCTACTGCTCTCGTTTGAACATCCGCTCGTCGACCTTCCTCATGGACATGCAGCCACGGAGGATTACGGCCAAAGTCAGGCAGAGGCTGTGCAGGGCTCGCAAGCTGCTATCCTATTCTTGGTGTCAAACTTCTACTGGGTCAGCTAAGCACTGTCGGGGTGCAGGTCTGCTGGCTACCCCAGTTGGTGAGGGAGGGCAAATCCCAACATGAAGAAATGGAAATGGGAGAAGGAGACCAATTTGACCACCAGCTTGCACAGGTCAGCTTTGAGCTAGCTGGGGAAATAGAGGCAGGTGGTGACACTGCTCGTGACTGTCAAGATCAGGTGGTTGAGATCCCTATGGAAAGGGCTGGGGAGTTTGAGAGTGCAGAAGCAAATGTTGTAGAGGGCTTCGTTGTCAAAGCAGATGACTTTGTCCATGTTCTCCAACAGCTGGTAGACAGGGAGCATGGAGTAGTAGGGCTCCATCACTGTTTCTGGGACTTTGGGGTGAAGGCAGCACACTGAAGGAGTTCATGATACAATCGGGGCATTCCTTGCAGACCTTGCTGATGAGGAGAGGGTGCCCAAGCCCATGCCCCTGCCCAGGGACTAGGTGAGCTGAAATCCCTGGAGGCAGCCGCAACTCTCCAGCTCCTTCTGTACCACATCCATGATGGAGTCCACCAGCTCAGCACTCTCCGCGTAGTGGCCTTTGGCCTAGTCGTTGCCCACTCTGGACCAAAACAAAGTTGCCAGGATGAAAGAGATGAAGGGTCCCAACTGGACAGTGTCCATTGTGCCTGGCTCCAGATTGACCAGCCTGGCCAATACATCTGAAGAAGGTATGGCCTCCTATAGTCTGCTCATTACTCTCCAAATTTGTCTTTTCTTCTGAACTTTTCCGAGTTTCCTCAAGCTAGAGGTCAAGGATCTCTCTTACACCAGCTGGTGGTGCATGAGTATTTGGCACTTGCAGCTTATTTTACCCTTCTTCCTTTATCTGGTCATCCCCAATGGCTGCTTTGCTGTACAGAGCTCAGAGCTCCTGGGACACAACTTTCTAGAAACCGAGTCTAGGGTCAGGGTCTGTTCTTCTGGCAATTTTAGGCATGGCATTCCTCTTTCTCCTTGTTTTCAATCTAGTGTCCACCTTAATTTTAGTTACCATCTTTGGTGCAGGTCCCAGAACAACTTGTACGAGCTTCCAGCCTTCACACCATGAGGCTGTGCTGATGACATGGCCACTTGTTAGATATCAGGGCCTGTTGAAGTTATTTTCTCCGCTTTACACACAAGCTTAGTATGAAAGTGAAATGCATAATATTAGCGAAGATCTCTACAGGGCTTCACACTCCAGTTGGCAGAGAATAGTAGGGTGAAGGAATGTGCATATGAAAAAGCCGGAACTCAAAATAAACTCCTATTCAATAAAACCACTCAACCACAAAAATCTCAAAACTCAAAGCACAATTATTTAAATTTTTTACCCAAGAACATTCGAGACTTTGATCAGAACAGTGACCAATCAGTGAAACTCAGCCTGGGATTGGTCGTCAGCTGACCAATAGACATTCGTTGTTTTGGCTATCTACAATGTCAACCTACTAACCCACTCATCCATGTACTCGTCCAAGTCATTTACCACAAACAGAAAATACCCTTTTCTTAAGGGACAAAAAAACCCTATTGTGCCCAATAGGGTTCATGATTGAAATCCTCCACCCAACTGTCTTCTTACTGTGTCAATAAACTCATTTTCTTTTCAGAAACTCCTTTGATTCTGGCTCCAATCCAGTAATACACCTGGCATCCCAGCCCTTCTCTGGCAATTTCTCCCCCAGGGCATATATTCTCATAGGTGAAATAATGCTTCGGATATCACTTTGGTATGTAGGACAGATTGAAAGGCTGAATGGAACTGAAAGGCAGAAAGTTTCTTTTGAATATACTTGTAATTTGTTTTGACTAAGTTAATCAACTGCAGAAGTCTCCAAGTTTTGATGGGATAGGTTTTTATGGTCTTTGTCTCTTCTAGTCATCTTGCAACTCCATGTGGCATTCATCTCAAGTAACAGAGAGACATTAAGAATATAATGAAGAAATTAAACAATATGAAAGCTAGAAACGGCATCTAAATAAACAAACCATTTTTAAAACATATCAGCTTTGATACTGACATATAAAAGGCTTTTTGAAGGAGACGTTTATTGAAATAGCAAGGGCAAGATAAAATTACCTCACTCTAAATATCTTTCACAGAAAATCATTTGTGGGAGGTTTATACAAATGGTTTTTATTTGATTGAAATCAAATACCCTTTATTAAATCAGTATTTATTAATACAAGATCTTACATTGCAATTATATGAGAAAATCTATTCTAAGTAAAATGGCAATAACTTTTGGTTATTTTGTGGGCTATACTATTTATAAAATAATTTAATCTTCCCAAAGATTCTGCTACTTATTTTTAAATTGTTTCCAATCACATCCTTTCAGCACCGGAGCCTGTCAGGGACTTTTCAATGTAACGAGGCTGATAATTTAATGTCAAGTTCTCTCCTGAGTCCTTACATAAACTATTACAGAATTAGACAGTACTTAACTGTAGTCTTCATCTTTAGAAGTGTATTATTTAATTACACTCAGCTGCAGCTATAAAGGGCAACAATGGTCTTTCGAGCAACGATACATAGCACGGGCAGTTCTGCACACGTGTCGATTCCAAATAGAGTCATATAGTCATAGAACGCTACAGCACAGAAGCAGGCCCTTTGGCCCATCTAGTTCATTGTTGTTGTTGCTCTCCGCACTTTGTGGTGGATCCGACGGCAGCCTTGCTGCTTCTTTGGCCTTGGACTGCTTTTTTTATAAGACAGAGTTTCTAGCTCAACGCTCAACAGAGCATGGATGGAAAGCGTGCAAGGACCCGGCTGGAATCGAACCTAGGACCACTTACCTTGAAGTCTAGTGCAGATGCCACTACAGCACCAGCTGTCTAAGTCCATGCCAAACTATTATTCTGCTTAGTCCCATCAACCTGCATCTGGACAATGGACCTATATATCCCTTCCATCCATATACTTCCCAAATTTCTCATAAATGTTGAAATTAAACCTACATCCACCAATTCTGCTGGTAGTTTGTTCCACACTCTCATCACCCTCTGAGTGGAGAAGTTCCTCCACATCCCTTAAACATTTCACCTTTCACTCTTAATCCATAACCTTTAGTTGTAGTCTCACCCAACCACAGTGGAAAAAAAACTTGCTTGCATTTACCCTATTTATATCCTTCATAATTTTGTAAGCCTCTATCAAATCATCCTTCATTCTCCTATGCTCCAGGGAACAAAGTCCTAATCTATTCATTCTTTCCGTATCACTCAGGCCCTTGAGTCCTTGCAACATCCCTGTAAATTTAATCTGCACTCTTTCAGCCTCATCGATATCTTTCCTGTAGGTGACCAGGACTGCACACCATACTCCAAATGAGATCTCACCAATGTATTATACAACTTCAACATAAGACCCCAACTCCTGTACTCAATACTTTGATTGATAAAGGCCAATGTGCCAAAAGCTGTCTTTACAACCCTATGAACCCGCTTTGTTACTAACGTCTCTGCATGCTCCCTTGTTAATAAGAATGGTGAATAAAGGTTCAAGAATGCAAGAATCTAATGAAAATGGTAAGAAATGAAGGTGCTCTGGCTAGGTATACAGAGAGCATTGCTTCCTTCGTCTGAGTGAAACTTTGCCTTGGCAAAGTTGCTCCTTTCACATTCACTGTCATTTCGTTTTTCCTTCAATGTTGTCCTTGCAGTTGATGTAGCACAGCACCTTAGCCCCCTAAATTTCTATATCTCCTGAACTGAAGCACTATTCCAGCATTTCACCTGTGCTGGTGCAGCCTGGATGTGAATTTGGGTTGTAGTCCCTCTTAAAAGTTTAACCTTGTGCATATTCATTGACTGAAACCAAACCCACCCAGTAAATTTAGCCAAGCTGCTGTCATGCTGTGTTTTGACCAATAGCAGGGCACGAGCCACAACTCAACTTGATCAATATGAAGGCAGACACAAGAGATTCTTCAGATACTGGAAGTCTTGAGGAACAGACACAGAACACTGGAGGAACTCAGCAGGTCAGGCAGCGTCTATGGAGGACTCAACGTTTTGGGCAGAGATCCCTATCGGGACTGGAAAGGATGGGGGCAGTGGCCAGAATAAGAAGTGGGAAGAAGGGGAGGCGTATGAGATAGTAGGTGATACGTGAGTCCTATCTTTGAAGTTAGAACTTAGACCAGAATCCAAGCAACCCAAACTGTCTCTTCATATTTGACCCACCAAGGTGCAGCTCTTCATATTTGGCTGGTTTAAACTCCATCTGCTATTTATCTGCCCTCATCTGCAACTGATCTTCTGTATATCCCATTGTATTCCTTGTTAGTCATCTATGCCATGCACAACACCACCGATCTTTACATCATCTACAAAACTACTAACCCACCCATCTACATTTCCATCTTGGTCATTTATATACATCACAAGTATCATATAGGAGGCCAATCTGCCCATTGGACTCATGCTCGCTCCCAACAGAGCAGGTCTACCAATCCCATCCTCCTGCTCTGATCTTCTGTAACCCTGGAACTTATTCTCTCTTGCACACTCGTCAGTTCCATTTTCGTTGCCTTTGCCCCTCACCTACATTGCTCTCCCCACATTGAACAGTCCCTCACCTTCACCGTAGGATCAATTTGCAGCCAATGATTCACCCAGCAACCCACACACTGTGGGATGAGGGAGGATACCTAAGCACCCCAGTGGAGACCCTGGGTGTCAGAGGAAGAACATGCAAAGTCCATCCACACGGTCAGCAGCCAAGTCAGGATTGAACCTAGGTCGCTAGAGCTGTGAAACAGCAGCACTACCTGCTGTGTCACCGCGCTGTTCCACTATTGAACTGCTTGGGGTTGACAGATCAAATGTAGATCAAGAACAAATACATTATTAACTGAAATGTTGCAGCAGACTGGTGTGGCTTTGCATGAGCTGACCTATAGTCAGATGGTTTATTGATACGTGCACCTGACTCAGCCTGAAGGTAACCCGCCAGCAGGAGACACAGGGTCATTCTCCATTAGTCTTCACCATGGTCTTGGGGAGAAGGCAATCTGAGAGGTGGGGGGTGGGTTAGGAAGCATGCCCCAGGCCTCTCGCCTTTGGCTGTTGTGCTAGTAGGGCTGCAAAAAGAATGGACTGGCCGGAGCTATTCTTATGGAGTGACCCAGAACTCTGGGGTAGTGATACAGAACGTCCATAGCCTGACCTAGTGGAAGTGGGAACTTCTGGGTTCAGTTGCCTTCAACGCCAGACCTTACATGCCACCCACTGGCGCACGTACGCACGCACGCACGTACGCACGCACGCACGCACGCACGCACGCGCACACACACACACACACACACACACACACACACACGTACGCACGCACGCACGCACGCACGCACGCACGCACACACACACACACAGAGTAAATGCACATACACATAAACATAATGCAGACACAAACACACACATACGTACATTCATACACAGATGCATACAAAGACACCTGCACAAGCCCACATACAAGACACATAGACGCACTCACATTTACGGGCAGAAACACACAAACACATAGTGTATCCGGTTGAAGATACCACTGCTGAGGGCAAACGACAATTTATTGGTGGTGATCAAAATAAGAAATACAACTAAA